>NC_052149.1:53753439-54077212 GCF_902713615.1 Scyliorhinus canicula | reverse complement strand
TACGGAGACTCGAGGCAGTCAACATCAGGGTCTGTTGGGCTTTCGGGATCAGAATCCTGCATGCCTTGTTGTATGCGGCGGACACGTCTGCGCTGCAGCTGGGATCACTGGCTGTTGCTCAGTGGAGCGGACCTGCAGAGGACCGCATAATGCCCAGGCATTCCACACTGTAGACATCGCCTGCCTTTGGCTGGACATTGCCACTTTTAATGGGCAGAGCCACAATTTTGACATGTCATGACGCTGACGTCAGTGCGTTCTGTGCGTCATTGCGCATGCGCAGCGGGGTCGGCCGACGTTCGCACATGCGCAGTAGGGACTTTGGCCTCATCGTCCTCCCGGTCCTGGCACGCATGCATGGGGACCCGGGAAATGCGCGGGAAATGGCCACTCTGCTCGATGCTCAGGCCTTGCATTTTTGCGATGGCCTGCACCCTTTCTGCCTCGTGGGAGGCCAGTTTTGCAGTTTCTGCCACCCTGATGCAGGAGTAACGATTTCTGGCATGCTCATGGACAACGCACGTTTCAATGGCAACGGAGAGGGTCAACTGTTTGATTTTGAGTAGCTACTCCCACAGGGAGTCGGACTGGACCCCGAAAACGATCTGATCCCGGATCATGGAATCAGCCGCTGAGTCATAATTACATGACTGCGCTAGGATGCGGAGATGGGTCAAGAAGGACTGAAAAAATTCATCCTTATCCTGAAGCCTCTGTTGGAAGGTGTACCGTTCAAAGCTCTCATTCACCTCAATTTTGCAGTCGCTGTCGAATTTCAGCAGAACTGTCTTGAACTTCGTCTTGTCTTCGCCATCGGCAAACATGAGCGAGTTAAAGATGTGGATGGCGTGATCCCCCGCAGTCAACAAGAACAGCACAAACTTCCTGGCATCCGATCCTGTCTCAAGGTCGGATGCCTCGATATACAGGAGGAACTTCTGTTTGAAGATCTTCCAGTTGGCGCCGAGGTTGCCGGAGATCCAGAGTTGCGGAGGAGGCTGGATCTTTTCCATGCCGCTGGATGTTTGCTTGCTGGTCGTTGCAGAGTCACTTGAGGTTGGTTCGTTAGAGTTAATAGTTCCCTGGTACCATGTTGTGTTATCTGAGTTGGCCTAACATCGACTGCGACTGGATGCAGTGAGACTCGAATCAGGCTTCCGACACAGGAGATGGCCCAACACTGTTTTATTGAACTTGCTTGTTGCTGTACATAATCTGCTGTGGGTTGACACTCTATTAATCTAAACTGGCTTGACCAGAGTAGCTCTCTGTCACATGGAGAAGGTGCTCATGACCTTGTACACTCTAACTATCCCTGTCTTTTGGGCCTTTTAAGGAGCCCCAGCGGCACTTGGTTGACGATTCCCGGTGTGGGAAGACAGCAGTAAGGTTCCTCCAGCACTGTATGGAGTGGACCAGTAGCGGTGCGGTCAAAAGAGGGGCATTAGAGAAGAGAGGAGAACGGGCGCAAAAAAGCAAAATGGCGGCGGGCGGAGACCAGGCAGCGTGGGCTCAATGGTCACGGGCGCAGCAAGAGTTTCTAAGAAGCTGCTTCGCGGAATTGAAGGCAGAGATGTTGGCCCCTATGAAGGCGTCGATCGAAAGGCTGGTAGAGACCCAGAGGATGCAGGGGACAGCGATTAAAGAGTTGCAACTGAAGGCCTCTGATAATGAGGACGAGATCCTGGGTCTGGCGGTGAAAGTGGAAGCGCACGAGGCGCTCCATAAAAAGTGGCAGGCGAAATTCGATGATCTGGAGAACAGGTCGAGAAGGAAGAATTTGCAGATTCTGGGTCTCCCTGAAGGTGTGGAGGGGTCTAATTCTGGGGCGTATGTCGCTACGATGCTGATGGGCGCGGGAGCCTTCCCGAGGCCCTTGGAGCTGGATGGGGCGCACAGAGTCCTGGCGAGGAGACCGAGGACGAATGAGCCGCTGAGAGCTGTGGTGGTGAGGTTTCACCATTTCACTGACAGGGAGTGCGTCTTGAGATAGGCGATGAAGGAGCAGAGCAGCAGGTGGGACAATACTGAAATTTGCCTTTACCAGGACTGAGTGCAGAGCTGGCCAAGAAGAGGGCAGGATTCAATCGGGTCAAGGCGATTCTCCACGGAAAAGGGGTGAAATTTGGGCTGTTGCAGCCCGCGTGACTGTGGGTCACATATCAGAAATTTGGGCTTTGGGGGGGAATTCTATGGGGATCGGTGGCAGAGGTGGGAGCGGCCGGGGTCAGCAGGAGTCAGCTGACTTACGGGAGTGCAATGGGGGGAGCAGGGGGGTTAAGCAATTGCTTGGGAGGGGGAGGTTGGGGGGGGGGGGGGGCTACTGAGTTGCTGCTGTACTGAATGAGGGGGAGCTGGAGATAATAGGGAGAGTTGGGGCGTGGAGCCTCCGCCTGGGGGGCTGGAAAGTGCGGGAGGCGTGTGCACGTGGCTGCCCCAAAAAAGGAGATGGCTAGTCGGCCGGGGGGAAGCGGGGGCGCGGGTAGTCCCCCAATCCGGCTGATCACGTGGAATGTGAGAGGACTAAATGGGCCGGTCAAGAGGGCCGGGTGTTTGCGCACTTAAAGGGACTGAAGGCAGACGTAACCATGTTACAGGAGACGCACCTGAAAGTTGCAGATCAGACCAGGCTGAGGAAGGGATGAGTAGGGCAGGTCTTTCACTCCGGGTTGGATGCGAAGAATAGGGGGGTAGCAATTTTGGTGAGCAAGCGGGTGACTTTCGAGGCGGTGGGCATCGTGGCGGATAAAGGGGGCCGGTATGTGATGGTGAGTGGTAGGCTGCAGGGGGCCCGGGTGGTGCTGGTGAATGTATATGCCCCAAATTGGGACGATGCAGGGTTCATGAAGCGGATGCTAAGCCGGATCCCGGATTTGGAGGTGGGGCACCTGATTATGGTGGGGGATTTCAACACGGTACTGGACCCGGCAATGGATCGGTCTAGGTCAGGTAAGAGGCCGGCTGCGGCCAAGGTCCTGAGGGGGTTTATGGATCTGATGGGGGGAGTGGATCCATAGAGGTTTGCTAGGCCAAGGGCGAGGGAGTTCTCCTTTTCCCATGTGCACAAGGCCTATTCACGGATAGACTTTTTCATGGTGAGCAGGGCACTGATCCCGAGAGTAGAGGGGACGGAGTATTCGGCCATCGCGACTTCGGATCACGCCACGCACTGGGTGGAGCTGGAATTGGGAGAAGAGAGGGGCCAGCGCCCATTATGGACGTGGGATTATTGGCGGATGAGGAGGTCTGTGGGCGGATCCAGGGGTGTATACAGAGGTATATGGAGGCCAATGACAACGGGGAGGTCTCGGTGAGTGTGGTCTGGGAGGCGCTGAAGGCGGTGGTTAGAGGGGAGCTGATCTCCGTCAGGGCTCACAGAGAAAAGAGGGAGAGGAGGGAGAGGGATAGATTGGTAGGAGAGATACTTAGGGTGGATAGGAGATATGCGGAATCCCCCGAGGAGGGGCTGCTGAAGGAGCGCCGGAGCCTCCAAACGGAATTTGGTTTGTTGACTATGGGGAAAGCTGAGGCCCAGTGGAGGAAGGTACAAGAAGCAGTGTATGAATATGAGGAGAAGGCGAGTCGGATGCTGGTGCATCAGCGGCAGAGGAACGAGGCGGCTAGGGAAATTGGGGGAATCGGGGACAAGGGAGGGAATATGGTGCGGAGTCCAGGCAAAATATATGAGGTCTTTAGGGACTTTTATGAGAACTTGTACAAATCAGAGCCCCCGGAGAGGAGGGGGGGTGGGAATGCGTAGTTCCTGGACCGATTGAGGTTTCTGAGGGTGGAGGAGGAGCAGGTAAAGGGCTTGGGGGGCCTGATTGGGATGGAGGAGCTGGTTAAGGTGTTGGGGAGCATGCAGGCGGGCAAGGCCCCGGGACCGGATGGGTTCCCAATTGAATTCTATAGGAAATTTTCGGAACTGTTGGCTCCGTTGCTGTTGAGAACTTTTAACGAGACAAGAGAAAAAGGAATTCTTCCCTCGACGATGTCGCGAGCTCTGATCTCGCTTATTCTCATGCGGGACAAAGACCCGCTGCATTGTAGCTCGTATAGGTCGACTTCACTCCTTAATGTGGATGCCAAGCTGTTGGCAAAGGTCCTGGCCACCAGGATTGAGGATTATGTCCCGGGAATGATACATGAGGATCAGACGGGATTTGTGAAGGGTAGGCAGTTGAATGCAAATGTGCGGAGGCTCCTGAATGTGATTATGATGCCCTCGGAGGGGGGGAGGCAGAGGTGGTGGCGGCTATGGGCGTGGAGAAGGCCTTCGACCAGGTGGAGTGGGAGTACCTGTGGGAGGTGCTGGGAAGGTTTGGGTTTGGGTTCAGAGGATGGGTTAAATTGTTATACCAGGCCCCGGTGGCGAGTGTATCGATGAACCGGTTGAGGTCAGAATACTTTAGATTATATCGTGGAACAAGGCAGGGGTGCCCCCTGTCCCCCCTGCTGTTTGCCTTGGCGATTGTGCCATTGGCAATGGCGCTGACGGAATCTAGAAGCTGGAGGGGTTTGGGTGGGGGGTGGAGCGAGAGAAGAAGCTCCGCGTCTCACTAAAAGCGGATGATCTGCTTTTATATTTTACAGATCCGGTGGAGGGGATGGAGGTTATGCAGACCCTCAGGGAGTTTGGACACTTCTCGGGGTATAAGCTTAATGTTTGGAAGAGCGAGCTCTTTGTGGTGCATTGAAAAGAGGTTGGAGGAGCTACCGCTCAAGATGGTGGAGAGGAGTTTTTGGTATTTGGGTATTCAGGTGGCCAAGGGTTGGGGGGTCTTGCATAAGCTCAATCTGGCACGGCTGGTGGACCAGATGGAGGAGGGCTTTAGGAGGTGGGACATGCTACCGCTCTCCCTAGCGGGTCGGGTGCAGTCTGTCAAGATGACGGTCCTCCCTAGGTTTTTGTTTGTGTTTCAGTGCCTACCCATCCTCATCCCTAAGGCCTTTTTCAAGCGAGTGATGGGATTTGTGTGGGCCAATAAGACCCCGAGGGTTAAGAGACTGTTCTTGGAGCGCAGTTGGGGGGGGGGAGTGGGTTGGCGCTGCCGATTCTGTGCAGCTACTACTGGGCAGCAAACGTGTTGATGATTCGGAAGTGGATGGTGGAGGGAGAGGGGGTGGCATGGAAAAGACTAGAGGCAGTGTCTTGTGTAGGTAATTGCCTGGGGGCACTGGTAACGGCACCCTTGCCGCTTCCGCCGAAGTGGTATACCACGAGCCCGGTGGTGATGGCGACGCTGAGGATTTGAGGGCAATGGAGGCGGCACAGTGGGGAGACGGGGGCCTCCATCTGGTCCCCGATACAAAATAACCATAGGTTTTCTCCAGGCCGGATAGATGGTGGGTTTCGAAGCTGGCACCGGGTGGGAATTAAAAGGCTGGGGGATCTATTCATTGACTGAACTTTTGCCAGTTTAAGGGCACCAGAGGAGAAATTAGGGTTACCCCCGGTAAATGCCTTCTGGTACATGCAGGTTCGGACGTTTGTCAGGAAGCAGGTAGGAGAATTCCCGTTGCTGCCTGCCCGAAGGATACAGGACAGGGTGATCTCAGGCGTGTGGGTCGGAGAGGGTAAGATCTCGGCGATATACCAGGAGCTGCAGGAGGCGGAGGAAGCCTCGGCGGAGGAGCTGAAGGGCAAATGGGAAGAGGAGCTGGGTGAGGAGCTGGATGAGGGCCTATGGGCTGACGCCCTGGGCAGGGTCAATTCCTCCTCTTCTTGCGCCAGGCTCAGCCTGATCCATTTAAAGTGGTACACAGGGCGCATATGACAGGGGCGAGGATGAGTAAATTTTTTGGGGTGGAGGACAGATGTGTGAGGTGTTAGTGGAGCCCAGCAAACCACGCCCATATGTTCTGGGCGTGCCCAGCGCTTGCAGAGTTTTGGAAGGGCTTCGCAAAGGTTATGTCCATGGTCTTGGATACTCGGATAAAACCGAATTGGGGGATAGCGTTATTTGGGGTATCGGAGGATCCGGGAGTGCAGGAGTCGAAAGAGGCCGGAGTTCTGGCCTTTGCCTCCTTGGTAGCCCGCGCGCAAAGCCCCCAAGTGTGGAGGCTTGGATCAATGATTATGGCGGGGTTTGTCAGGTTGGAGAAGATAAAGTTTGCCTTGCGAGGGTCTTTGCAGGGGTTCTCCAGGCAGTGGCAACCATTCCTTGACTTTCTCGCGGAACGTTAGATGGGGGTCAACAGCAGCAGCAACCCGGGGGGGGGGGGGTTGATTTGTTTTTCCTTTTTGAAAGGGGCGCTTGCCCTATTTTGTTTTGAGTTGGGTGTTAATCTGTTAAACTGTAAATTTATTGAAAAATTTTGAATAAATACATTTAAAAAAAGGGGGTAATTGAGCCCCTGTACCCCACCACATAAGGGCAGGGCCCAATCCCCAGTACAGGCATGATGCCACCTGGGCACCTTGACACTGCCAAGTTGTCTGGGTGGCACTGCCATAGTGCCTGTCAACCAGTGCCAAGGTACCTGGGTGGCATCTGGTTGCCAGGTTACCACCCTGCCCGGAGGCCGACTACCCAGGGACCCCGATGGTCTGGGAGGCTCCCCCCTCCGCAGGTGCCGGTATGTCTGGTCTACAGTTGTGGAAATCGGTGCTAAAGGATGCCCACTCAGGGTCTCTGAGGCGAGGCCATTTAATCCCTGGTTCTGGAACCCCCAAATAAGAGAAGCACCTTTCCTGCGTCTTCCTTGTCGAGCCTTTTAAGATTTCAATGAGATCTCATTCTTCTAATCTCTGGAGAATGCAGACCAGTCTGTTCAATCTCTCCTCCTAAAATATCCCTCCCCATAGGCATTTGATAAAGTGTCACCTCAAAGGTTATTGCAGAAATTAAAAACTCTTGGTATAAGGGGATAACATATCGGGCCGCTGAGGTGGCACAGTGCTTTGCACTGCTGCCTCACAGAGCCAGGGACCTGGATTCAATTCTGGTCTCGGCGACTGTGTGGAATTTGGACGTTCTACCCATGTAAGTGTGGATTTCCTCCGGGTGCTCCGGTTTCTTCCCACAGTCCAAGATGTGCAGGTTAGGTGGATTGGCCATGATAAAATTGCCCCTTAGTGTCCAAAAGGACAGGTGAAATTATGAGGAAACAGAGGGGTAATAAGCCTAGATTAGGGTGGTGCAAACCCGATGGGCTGAATGGCCTCCTGCTGCACTTTCAGTATTCTATGATTCTACACTGGCATGGATTGAAGATTTGCTGACTGACGGGCGGGACGCCGAAATCGTGAATCGCGATTGTATGGAGAATCGTGGAAGGTGCCGAATTGACGCCAAACAGCAATTCTCCAACACCTCGACAGCAGCATCAATGCATTCCAGAAAGCAGGTACAGTGAACACCGTTAGCATATCATGAGTGGGCCTGACCTGGTATTCTTGGGGGCTTCTGCGATTCTCCGCCTCAGATAGGTCGCATTCCCGATGGCGCGTTCACATGTGCTTTTAAAAATCGTGAAACCGCATCATGGCTGATGAGGGAGACAGAGAGAGGTGATAGGACACAGAGCGACGTGACCGCGGACACTGGCCGGGCTGGCTGTGGCCCTCCAGGGGTTGGAGTTGCTCGAGGAGGATAAGCCGCAGCAGTGGAGTGTGCAGCAGTGGAGTGTGCTGCAGCAGAGTGTGTCGCAGAGGGACAGGTTGCAGACACCCAGGATGGAGAGATACCCGCCCAACAGGCCAAGGAGGAGGAGGTTCCAAGGAGGCGCAACATGAGGCCTTGCATGTACCGGCAGCGTCTGACATTCGAGGACCTGCTGAATCGGTCATGCTGTCGAATACTCCGGCTGAGCAGAGACAGTGCGACATATCTGCCAAATGATGGCTCACCTTGCACCAGGAGAGTATGGGGGAGAAGAACCGCTCATGGTGGCCGTCAAGGTGAACATTGACGCCACGGGGTCCTTCCAGGCGCCGAGTGGGGACCTGTCCGGGATCTCGCAGACCTCCGTGTTCAGGCGAATCACGAAGGACGTATATGCTCAGGCAGCTCAATACATCCATTTCAATGTGAATTAGGCTGCCTGGGCAACGGGGTTTGCTGCCATCGCCGACATGCCCCGAGTCCCGGGGGTGATCCAACGGGATGCATGTCCCCTTAGGAGCGCCTACAGATGACAGGCCACTCGACACAAACCCAAAGGGGTTCCACTCGCTGAACGTGCAGCTGTTATGTGACCATCAGTTGCACATCATTCACGTCTATGCCCGATACCTGGACAGTATGCACAACACCATCAAATGGATCACTCGACGATTCCTGCCATGTATGAGACCCCCCCCCCCCCCCACCTAGCTGGGGAGTTGTCACCTGGGCAACAGGGATTACCCACTGCAGTCATGGCTGATGACACCCATCCCGAGGCCACAAACTGATGCGGAGACCCACTACAAGGACACCCAGGAGCGTGATCGAGGGTGCTTCTGCATCCTGAAGATGCGGTTCAGGTGCCTGGACCGCTCTGGAGGGGCGCTCAGGTATACTGCTAAGAGGGTCACCTGCATCTTGGTGGTCTGCTGCCTCCTCCACAACATCGTGCAGCAGAGGGGCAATGTGCTGTAGGAGAAGGAACACCAGGCCTCGTCCGATGAGGAGGATGCAGGGGAGGGGGGAAGATGGGCAAGACATAGAGCCCAGGCAGTCACGGGACTGCACGGCGTGTGTGCCTGGGCCAACGCGAACGGGAGGCTCTGATCACCTCCAGGTTCAACTGGAGGTGGGTGACTGGCCAGGGGCACGGACACCGCATCTCTCCCTCTCTCGCCTGCAACTCCCTCCCTGATACATACCTGCCGCATGATGGTGTGTGACCCTTGGTTGGCAGTAACGGCGGTCTGATCCATGGGATGGAGGACGATGACAACCCACTCTGCAATGGGCTGTGGTGCTTCACATCATTTGATAATGTTTGACTCCTGCCCACGGTACCACTGTTCATCATCCACCTGGCCGATCCCTGCATGCGAGCTAGCCATTCCATCCCGCAATGCCATCAAATCCCTGGGGTGACGGTGGTGGGGACGGGTGAGGGGGTGGGGAACCTGGGCCACCCACAACGTCCGCCCATTCACCCACCCCTCTGTGGACAGCCCAGACCAACCCACCCCTCACACCCATCTGACAGAGCACAGAGGCTGGTTCTAACAGTGGTAACAGGTGTTTAATGTTAACAAATATTTACAGTTTTGCACCCTCGCCCTATAACTAAACTGTGCCCTGCACTCCTGCCAATTTAGCTAGTGTCTAATTTTCTGGTCTTATGGGGCCTTGCGTTAAGTGGCTCTCCAGACGGTACAGCAGCAGTGGAGGTGGCTTGCTGAGTTTCCTACCCTGTGACTAAGGTTGCTGTTGCCGAGCATCTTCTGGCATGACTGGGCCTGGATGGGCTCAACTGCTGCCCAGGTGTACCAGGCGGCGTGGTGCCGCCCTGTTCTGCCCACTGCCCACCAGATGCATCAGGGACAGGAGGGGGGAGTCCGAGCTACTGCGGTGTTCCGGTACTTCCCCTGCGGGAGTCACCAGCACAGACCCCATCACCTTCTCCTCCCTCGGGGTGCACGACGGCCCTTGAGCTTCTTCATTTGACTGGGGTGTGAGCAGAGGTGACCCCTGAGGCTGCCAGTCCTGGAGGCCGCTCTGAACTCGATCAGGGTCTGCACACTCGCGGCCATGGAGCACAGGGAGTGGACCATCTCCATCGGGCACTGCGCCACATCGCGCTGTGACCATGATTGATTGATTGATTTATTGTCATGTGTACCGAAGTACAGTGAAAAGTATTTTTCTGTGGCCAAGGGAACGTACACAGTAGACAAAAAGAATAATTGATAAACTGCATTGTGTTATGGGCCCAGGATTGGAAACTCCAAAGTGTATTATGAAGCTCACCTGACCTATAACATGTATGTTGAATTTTGCTAGGATGAGCACAAAAGCCTTCACTTCAGGTGTAATTCATCTGACTTCCTCGGCACTTTTATCAAAACAAAGTTTATTAAAAGAATATGGTTAACAGAATAAAACACGTAGCAAGAATTTGTTATCAATTACAAACATGAAAAAAAACACAACAGCTACAGAAATCTTTGTATATAACTCTTATGAATCCCCCTTAGCTGTTCCAATTCAATACAAAATACAAAATCCTTTCAAGGGCATAGTCCAGCACACTGTAATCTCACTTGAATGGGACTGGTCCTTTCCTTAAGATTCTGATCCAGTTCCAATCAGCAGATTCAAAACTTCTGCAGGAAAGCAACTCTAGCTTTAAGGTTACCAAGGCAGTTTGCAACACCCAATGTGCTTTCAGTTCACTGGAACAGCTTTAAAATAAAGAGAAAACAGGGAAATGTCCTGCAGCTTAACACTGCTTCTTCTTCTGCAGTCCAAACAAACAAACCAAAAATGAAACCAAAAAACGAAATCCCCTCTCATCTGACAGCCACAGCCCAGCTCCACCCACAACTGACATCACTGAAGCTACAAGGCATGTGGTAAAACAAAACCTTTCTTAAAAGGACACCCACGTGACAATCGGCAAGTAAGTAATTAGTCACAGTTTCATCCAGGCACGGCGAACAGCATCAGCTGGCAGCCGCCTTCCCAGGCTGGGGACAGGGTCATCGTCCTCTCCTCCACGGTTTCCAAGAGGGTCTCCAGTTCAGCATCAATAAATCTCGGGGCCGCTCTCCTCACTTCCATCTTGTTGGCTGGGAGAAATGCAAATTACTGCGGATGCTGGAATCTGAAACCAAAGAGAAAATGCTGGAAAATTTCAGCAGGTCTGGCAGCATCTGTGCAGAGAGAAAAGAGCTAATGTTTCGAGTCCTGTTGACCCTTTTTCAAGGGTCAGCTGGAATCGAAACATTAGCCTTTTTTCTCCCCCTACAGATGCTGCCAGACTTGCTGAGATTTTCCAGCATTTTCTCTTTGGCTGTTGGCTGGGATGGTGTGTGTGGGGAGTGAAGTGTGTATATGCGGCTGAAGCTTGTCAGCCTCCTGAATGTCAACCGCAAAACCAGCAAATATGGCACCATTTCTCATCAGAATCGATTGTTACACGTGGCGTCGGTGCTAGTCCCTTAACAGTAGCAGAATCGGCACAGGTGAGGCGCCAGTTTTGATGTCGTGAAATTGCACAAATTCTGTCTTGGCTGTGGTAAACCACTGTTACAACTGTATTAGGTGATGTAAGGTAGGACCTATACTACAGGTTCGCCAGTAGCCCCTGCCTGCTGGCTCCGCCCATTAGGAGGAGCATGCCCTCTATTCAGCAGCCATTTCGCCAGCTGGTGTGGGAGGCCACACATCTTACTGCAATAAAGCCACAGTTGTATCCAACCTTAGTCTTTGTACAATTGATCGTGCATCAATGGCATCAACACTTAGCCTCAAAAACGGAGACTCTAGGGGACATCTGCTGGCAGCCATTGGCAGCTCCCACTTGAGGCGGTCTTTTTGGTCCTTTTTCCCAATTGCCTGGCGGATGTTTTGAAGGAAAAGGGTACAGGAGTGAAGGCAGCACAGTGGTTAGCACTATTGCCTCACGGCGCCAAGGTCCCAAGTTTGATCCCGGCTCTGGGTCACTTTCAGTATGGAGTTTGCACATTCTCCCTGTGTTTGCGTGGGTTTCGTCCCCACAACCCAAAGATGTGCAGGGTAGGTGGATTGGCTACACTAAATTGCCGCTTAATTGGAAAAAATTAATTGGGTTCTCTAAAAAAAATTTTAAAGTTCTTAAAAAAAATAATTTTTTTAAGGGTGCAGGAGTGTTGGAAGAAGATATACTCCACCGGTGAATGGATTTGTGGATTTAGGAGAAAGGAGCTGCAAGAGCAAGAAACACCTAGTGCGACACACGGAACGATGGTGGAGAGCACGATGTCGGCCCTACCAGCCCAATGGCCGACGGAGCAGTTGATGGATTTTCTGAACGTGAAGTTCAGTCAGCAGAGGAGGGAGGCTCTGGAGGATCTGGCGTACCTGCTGAGAGCGGGGATTGACCATGTGGAGCTGAGGCTGGAGACCCAGAGCCAAGCGATTCAGAAGGTGGAGGAGGTGGTGGAAGAGCACGTGGAGCAGCTTACCTGCTGGCCGAAATTGGGTTGTTGAGGGATTCCCATAAGCGGCTCAAGGAGAAAATGAAGGACTTGTAGAACCGCTGTCGAAGGCAGAATTTGAGAATTGTGGGGATGCCTGAGGGCATCGAGTGAGCAGACTCAGGCTCTTATGTAGCCAAAATGCTGGAGAAGCTGTTGGGGGAGGGGGCCGTCGACCAGCCCCTAGAGGTTGATCAGGCGCATAGGGCACTGACGAGGAAGCCACAGGCGAATGAGCTGCTGAGGGTGATAGTGGTGAGGTTACATTGATTCATGGATAAGGAGAAGATCTTGAGGTGGGCCAGGCAGACGAGAAGTACCTGGGATGGTAATGAGCTCCAGATATACCAAGACCTGGGTGCGGAATTGGCCAAGAGGAGAGTGGGTTTCAACTGGGCCAAGGCTGCCCTCTTTAAGAAAGGGTTGAAGTTTGGTATGCTATTCCCGGCCCGCATATGGGTGACCCACAATCATAGAATTTACAGTGCAGAAGGAGGCTATTTGGCTCATCAAGTCTACACAGGCCCTTGGAAAGAGCACCCTACCTAAGCCCACTCCTCCAACCTATCCCCACACCTCTACGCTATCCCCGTAACCCCACCGAACCTCTTGTTCGGACACTAAGGGCAATAAGATCAAGATTCAAGATGGCACCAGAGCATGGCGACTCTCTATGAGCTCTCCATCCCTGTCCCTTTTCTTTTCTACTATGTATGTACTGTGTACGTTCCCTCGGCCGCAGAAAAATACTTTTCATTGTACTTCGGTACATGTGACAATAAATCAAATCAATCTATCTATCATAACCAACCCACCTAACCAGCACATCTTTGGACCATGGGAGGAAATCAGAGCACCCGGAGGAAACTCACGCAGACACAGGGAGATGAGCAGACTCGGCACAGACAGTGACCCAAGCCGGGAATTGAACCTGGGACCCTGGAGTTGTGAAGCAACTGTGCTAACCATTGTGCTATCGTGCTGCCCTCAATGGTCGTGAGTATTATTTTGGAACACCGGAGGAGGCAATAGAGTTTATGAGAGACAATGGACTGGCAGGAGAAAGAGGACGTCGAACTTTGGAGGAGGTGTAAGGAGATGTTGGTTCTCTCTGCCTCCCTTGTTTCTTTTTGTTATTGTTGTTATTGCTCTGTTTCTTTGCGGGGGGGAAGGTCAGAGGAGAACCTTCTTTCACTCGGGTCGTTTTTCTTTCTTGTGGGGTTCCTTGGTGAGATGTTGGAGGATCATGATGTGTGAGTGCACCTTTTTCATCATTGTTATTGTTGATTGTATCAAGGGAACGTGCGAGCGGGGGAGATGGGAATCAGTGAAGGGTAGGATGTTTGGCGCCATGGGCGGGGGGCTGCCAGGCTAGCAGTGCGGGCTAGTTCACTGGAGCACAGTTGGGGTGAGCAGGTGGTTAGAGTGCTAGAGGGGGTTGGGATTGTTCTTTTATTTAGAGGGGGGACTGCTAACAAGGGTCGGGTTGTTGTAGTGAGATAAGGAGGGGTTTGGTGATGGTGGGCATACAAAGGCGGATCTGGACGGTCGCTTGACGTGGGCCAGGTGGCTGGCCAAGAGGGGGGCTATGGCTGATCGGCAGGGGGGAGGGGGGGTGTCCTCCAATCAGGCTGGTCTCATGGAATGCGAGATGACTGAATGGGCCTGTCAAGCGGTTGCGCGTGTTCGCGTATTTGAGGAGCTTACGGGTGGATGTGGCATTTTTACAGGAAACACACTTGCAGATCGGGGATCAAACTAGGCTAAGGAAAGGGTGGATAGGCCAGGTCATCCACTCAGGATTAGACATGAAGACGTGTGGTGTGGCGGTCCTAATAAATAAGTGGGTCCCGTTTGAGGTGGGGAATGTAGGAGCAGATTCAGATGGAAGGTTTGTGATGGTGAGTGAGAAACTAGAGGGGATGCCAGTGATCCAGGTGATCGTCTGTTCCCCAAATTAGGATGGTATCGAATTTATGAGGCAGGTGCGAGGGAAGATTCCGGATCTGAACTCACACCGACTGATAATGGGGGGATTTTAACACAGTTATTGAGCTGAAATTCGAGTCCGCCATCAGGAAGGGTATCGACAGTGACAAAGTAGCTCATGGGGCGTGTGGACCCATGGAGGTTTGAGAGGCCGAGGGCAAAGGAATTTTCGTACCTCTCCCATAGCTGGTTTAGGGCTAAATCGCTGGCTTTGAAAGTAGACCAAGGTAGGCCAGCAGCACGGTTCAATTCCCGTACCAGCCTCCCCGAACAGGCGCCGGAATGTGGCGACTAGGGGCTTTTCACAGTAACTTCATTTGAAGCCTACTTGTGACAATAAGAGATTTTCATATGCACATAGTGTACTCCCACATCGACTACTTTGTGATGGATAAGACTCTGCTGGCAATGGTAGTTGGCTCAGAGTATTTGCCAATTGTGGTCTCGGACCACGCGCCACATTGGGTGGACTTGCAAATGGACCGAGGTTTAAACTAGTATGGCAGGTGGGTGGGAACCAGAATGTGAGTTTAGAAGGTGTAATAACTGAAGGGGAAATAGAGAACCAAAATAAAAGAACAACATCACTCTCAGGCAGAGCAAAAAAGTGACAAGTGTGAAAAGGGAGGTGGTCAATGCAGGATTGAGGGTGTTGTACCTAAATGCGTGTAGTATACGGAATAAGGTAGATGAGCTTGTTGAGCACATTGAAATTGGCCGGTACGATGTTGTGGGCATCATGGAGACGTGGCTGCCAGGGGATCAGGGCTGGGATCTAAATATCCAAGGATCTGTGTCCTATCGAAAAGACAGGCAGATGGGCAAAGGGTTGCATTGTTAGTAAGGAATTAAGTTAAATTGATAGCAAGTAGGATCAGAAGGCACAGAATCTCTGTGGGTAGAGTTGAGGAATCGCATAGGTTTAAAAAAAACCCTGATGGGAGTTATGTACAGGTCCCCTAGCAGTAGTCAGGAGGTGGGGCATAAAATAAATCAGGACCTAGAAAAGACATGTAAAAAAGGCAATATTACAATAATCATGGGAGACTTCAATATGCAGGTCGACTGGGAAATCAGGTTGGTAGCGGATCCCAACAAAAGGAATTTGTGGAATGTCTAAGAGATGGTTTTTTGGATCAGCTTGTGACAGAGCCTACTAGGGAACAAGCAATTCTGGATTTGGTGATGTGTAATGAGGCAGACTTTTTCATAGAATTTACAGTGCAGAAGGAGGCCATTCGCCCCATCGAGTCTGCACCGGCTCTTGGAAAGAGCACACTACCCAAGGTCAACACCTCCCCCCATCCCAATAACCCAGTAACCCCACCCAACACTAAGGGCAATTTTGTACACTAAGGGCAATTTTGTACACTAAGGGCAATTTATCATGGCCAATCCACCTAACCTGCACATCTTTGGACTGTGGGAGGAAACCGGAGCACCCGGAGGAAACCCACGCACACACGGGGAGGATGTGCAGACTCCGCACAGACAGTGACCCAAGCCGGAATCGAACCTGATTAGGGAACTTAAGGTGAAGGAACCCTGAGGGAGTAGTGACCGCAATATGATAGAATTTACCCTGCAGTTTGATAGGGAAAAGCTGCAATCAGATGTAACGATATTATAATTAAATAAGGGTAACTACAAAGACATGAGATAGGAGTTGGCCAGAGTTGATTGGCAAAGAAGCAGAGGAGGGAAGACAATGGCAGGAGTTTTTGGGGGTTATTCGGGAGGCACAACAGAAATTTATCCCAAGGAGGGAGAAACATGCTAAGGGGAGGACAAGGCATCCATGGCTGACGAGGGAAGTCAAGGACAGCATAAAAGCAAAAGAAAAAGCAAACAAAGTGGCGAGGATTAGTGGGAAGCCAGAGGATTGGGAAGCCTTTAAAAGCGAGCAGAAGACAATTAAAAAAGCAATAAGGGGGGAGAAGATGAAGTACAAGTGCAAGCTAGCTAGTAATATAAAGGAAGCTAGGAAGAGTTTTTCTCATAAGAACTAGGAGCAGGAGTAGGCCATATGGCCCTTCGCGCCTGCTCCGCCATTCAATGAGATCATGGCTGATCTTTTGTGGACTCAGCTCCACAATATATAAAAGATAAGAGAGAGGCAAAAATAGACATTGAACCACTGGAAAATGTGGCTGGAGAAGTAATAAAAGGAAACAAAGAAATGGCAGATGAACTGAATAGTAACTTTGCATCAGTCGGTGGAAGACACTAGTGGGATGCCAGAGCTCCAGGGGGCAGTAACCATTACTAAGGAGAAGGAAACTGAAAGGTCAGAAGGTGGATCAATCACCTGGACCAAATGGACTATACCCCAGGGTATTGTGGATTGTGGAAGCATTGGTGATGATCTTTCAGGAATCAACGGAGGCAGGAAGGGTCCCAGAGGACTGGAAAATGGCTAATGTAACAGCACTGTTTAAGATGGGAGGGAGGCAGAATATGGGAAATTATAGGCCGGTTCGCCTGACTTCGGTCATTTGTAAGACTTTAGAGTCCATTATTAAAGATGAGATTGCGGAGTACTTGGAAGTGCATGAGAAAATAGGACTGAGTCAGCACAGCTTCGTAAAGGGTAGGTCATGTCTGACAAATCTGTTAGAGTTCTTTGAGGAAGTGACAAGGAAGTTAGATAAAGGAGAACCAGTGGACGTGATTTATTTAGATTTCCAGAAGGCCTTTGACAAGGTGCGGCACAGGAGACTGTTAAATAAGTTAAGAGCCCATGGTGCTCAGGGTAAGATCCTGACATGGATAGAGGATTGGCTGACTGGTAGAACATAGAACATACCGTGCAGAAGGACGCCATTTGGCCCATTGAGTCTGCACTGACCCACTTAGGCTCTCACATCCACCCTATCCCCCTAACCCAATAGACCCTCCTAACGTTTTTGGACACTAAGGGCAATTTGACATGGCCAATCCACCTAACTTGCACATCTTTGGACTGTGGAAGGAAACTGGAGTGCCCGGAGGAAACCCACGCAGACACGGGGAGAACGTGCAGACTCCACACAGACAGTGACCCAGCAGGGAATCGAACCTGGGATCCTGGTGCTGTGAAGCCACAGTGCTAACCACAATGCGCTTGTGCAGCCCGAAGGCAGAGAGCGGGGATAAAGGGGTGTTTTTCAGGAGGGCAGCTGGTGACTAGTGGTGTACCTCAGGGGTTGGTGCTGGGACCACAACTTTTCATAATATACATTAATGATCTGGAGGAAGGAACTGAAGTCACGGTTGCTAAGTTTGCAGATGATACAAAGATCTGTAGAGGGGCAGGTAGTATTGAGGAAGCAGGCGGGCTTTAGAAGGACTTGGACAGGCTAGGAGAGTGGGCAAAGATGTGGCAGATGGAATACAATTTGGACAATTGTGAGGTTATGCACTTTGGAAGGACAAATGGCGACATAGACTATTTTCTAAATGTGAAGATGCATAGGAAATCAGAAGCACCAAGGGACTTTGGGAATCCATGTTCACAGTTCTCTTAAAGTTAACTTGCAGGTTCAGTCGGCAGTTAGGAAGTCAAATGCGATGTTTGCATTCCCATCAAGAGGGCTAGAATACAAGACCAGAGATGTACTTCTGACGCTATATAAGGCTCTGGTCAGACTCCATTTGGAGTATTGTGAGCAATATTGGGCCCCGTATCTAAGGAAGGATGTGCTGACCTTGGAAAGGGTTCAGAGGAGGTTCACAAGAATGATTCCTGGAATGAACAGCTTGTCGTATGAGGAATGGTTGAGGACTCTGGGTCTGTACTCGTTGGCGTTTAGAAGGGTGTGGAGGGGGATCTTATTGAAACTTACAGGAAACTGCGTGGCCTGGATAGAGTGGATGTGGAGAGAATGTTTCCACTTGTAGGAAAAACTAGAAGCAGAGGACACAATCTCAGACTAAAGGGACGATCATTTAAAACACAGATGAGGAGGGATTTCTTTAGCCAGAGGGTAGTGAATCTGTGGAACTCTGTGCCACAGAAGGCCATGATTGAATGGCGGAACAGATTGATGGACTCAGTGGCCTAATATTGCTCCTATGTTTTGTGGTCTTATGGTCTTAGGTGATGTGTGTGAGCGGGTGAGGGTTGGTATTCGCGGGTATGTGAAGTTGAATATGGGTGAGGTTTCGGCCGCCACGCTATGGAAGGCGCTTAAAGCAGTGGTCAGGGGGAGTTTCCTATCGATACGGGCACATGGGGACAAGATGGAACGGGCAGAGATGGCGAGGCTGGTGGATAAGATTTGCATGTCGACAGGAGGTATTCGGAGGTCCCAGAGGCTTGACTGTTGAAAGAGCAGGAGAAACACCAGTTGGAGCTCGGCTGGTGTCTACGGGTAAGGCAGTGGGGCAGTTGCTGAGGGCCATGGGGACAGTCTATAAGTATGGGGAGAAGGTGAGAATGATGTTGACATATCAACTGAGGAAGCAGGAGGCAGCGAGGAAGATCGGAAAGGGAAATATGATCTTAGTCTCGGTGGGGTGAATGGGGTTTTCGAGAACTTTTACAAGACATTATACAATTCTGAGCCCTCAACTGTGGGGGGAAGGAATGAGGTGTTTTTTAGACTGGTTGGAGTTCTCCAAGGTGGAGGAGGACATGATAGAGGGGCTGGGAGCACCATTGGACTGGTGGAGGTGACGAAGGGCGATGCAGGCAGAGAAGACCTCTGGTCCGAATGGCTTCCCTGTACAGTTTTTTGGGGGAGACCTGGGGCCCCTGCTGGCAAGGACACTTAATAAGGCGAAGGAAAAGGCGGAGCTTCCCCCACATTATCGCAGGCATCGATTTTCTTAATTTTAAAGAAGGATAAGTACCCGGAGCAGCAGACCTGCCGTCCAATTACACTGCTGGGGGTCGGGATTAAAGGCGCTAGCAACAGCGCCGTTCCCGATGGCCCTGGGGAAATACTCAGGAAGTCCGGTAATAATAGCTTCATTGAGAATTTGAAGGCAGTTTCGCCAACACTTCAGGTTGGGTGCAGGGTCAAGGGAAATGCCGATTCGGGGGAACCACAGATTTGAGCCAGGGAAGTGGGATGGAAATTTTCAGAAATGGGAGGAGAAGGGGATTAAGACACTGAAAGATTTGTTTCTTGGGGGTTGGATTGCAGGATTGAAGAAGCTGAAAGCGAAGTATGGGCTGGAGCAGGGGGAAATGTTTCGATACATGCAGGTTCGAGATTTTGCCAGAAAGGAGATACGGAGCTTCCCGCTGGAGTCTGCCTCCACATTGCTGGAGGAGGTGCTGATGACAGGAGAACTGGAGAAGGCGGTAGTGTCTGCGGTTTACAGAGCTATTCTGGAAGAGGAGAAGTCACCACTGGAAGGGATCAAAGCAAAGTGAGAGGAATAGTTGAGAGAGGGTATGGAGGAGGGGTTCTGGTGTGAGGTGCACCGGAGAGTGAACGCCTCCACCTCATGCGCGAGGTTGGGACTGATAAAGTTGAAGGTGGTATATTGTGCATACCTTAAGGGCGAGGATGAGCCGATTTTTGAAGGGGTAGAAGATGTGTGTGAACGTTGTGTGTGTGTGTGTGTGGGGGGGGGAGGAGGGGGACAAATCACGTTCATATGTTTTGGTCCTGTCCGAAGCTGGAGGATTACTGGAAGGCGATGTTTTGGGTAGTCTCTAAAATGGTGCACGTGAAATTGGACCTGGGCCCTCGGGAGGCCATATTCGGGGTGTCGGACCGGCCAGGGTTGGAAACGGGTGCAGAGGCAGATATTGCAGCCTTCGCCTCGTTGATCGCCCGAAGGCGGATCCTGATGGGTTGGAGAGCAACCTCTCCACCCTGTGCCCTGGCGTGGCGGGGGGACCTGTTGGAATTGTTGACTCTTGAGAAGGTTAAGTTTGGACTTCGGTTGCGGTGATGCTGAGCTAAGCCGCACGTTCGGTAGCTCCTGCTATTTTCGGTCTTTTGGGCTCTTTTAAGGGCCCGCAGCGGTACTGGTTGGACTTTTCCCCATGTGGGAACACTTCCTCTAAGATTCTCCACCGGTGGATGGCCTGGACCAGGAGCGGAGCGGTCAAAAAATGGGCTTTGGAGCAGAGAAAGGTGCGAGGCAGGAAAGGCAAGATGGCGGCGGGCGGGGAATCAGCAGCGTGGCAGCAGTAGGCGCGGGAGCAGCAGGAGCTGCTTCAGCACTCCTTCAGGGAGCTGAAGGCAGAGATCCTGGAACCGCTTAAGGCCTCCCTGGACAAGCTCATGGCGACCCAGATGGCTCAGGGTGCGGAGATCCGAGAGCTTCGGTGATGTACCATCGATTGCACGCGAGGCGAGTGATTTACCAATGTCAGGCTTTAATTAACTAGAACACAGCCTGGCGATCGTCTACAGTGGAAAGGGACGATCGTCAGGCTTCTGAGCATTTATACCTCGTTGATAGAGGCGTGGTTAACTCAGCCTCTCGGCCAATCGGTCGAGAGGCACATGACCGACCAGGGCCAATGGTAAGCCGACGTTCTGGCCCAATGGCAGACGAGTATGCAGATCATATCATCACATTCACCCCTTAAGGAGAAGGAAGGCGGGGGGTGTGAACGAGACCCGGGGTGGGGGGGGGGGGGGGGGAAGAACTGATGATATGAGTAGCCGTCGGGAGAATAATTTTCTCTCCGTATCCTTGTCGAATTTGGGGGCTTGCCACTGGCCCAGACATAACAATATTTACAAAAGGAAGTCCATGGGACCGTAGAACTCTGGAAGGATTCGATCAGTCGTTTGGTGGTCCTTGACGTCCTGGCCGAGCGCCGTAGTGGAGGAGGTGTCGTCGGATCGGCTGATGGTCCTGCTGATGTCCTGGAGTCCGGGAGCGATAGACCTCGAGTAGTCTCCGTCACCTGAGCTGGCCGCGGAGACGCCATGGATGAGGGATGGGGAAGCTGAGTGGGGTGCTGGGGTGAAAAAGGGGAGGGGGGGTCTGTGGTGGGGGGGGGCTGCACGCCGGCGGGTGCCAGGTCCCGGAGGGAGACCGTGTCCTGCCGACCGTCGGGGTACTCCACATACGCGTACTGCGGGTTAGCGTGGAGTAACTGGACATGCTCCACCAACGGGTCGGACTTGTGCACCCGCACATGCTTCCGGAGCAAGATGGGCCCGGGGGTGACCAGCCACGTCGGGAGAGGGGATCCGGAGGACAACTTCCTGGGGAAAACAAGAAGACGTTCATGGGGTGTCTGATTAGTAGCAGTACAGAGCAGTGAGCGGATAGAGTGCAGCGCATCGGGGAGCACCTCTTGCCATCGGGAAATAGGGAGATTTCTAGACCGGAGGGCCAGTAGTATGGTCTTCCAGATGGTACCATTCTCCCGCTCGACCTGTCCGTTACCCCGAGGGTTATAGCTGGTCGTCCTGCTAGAGGCGATGCCCCTGTCGAGCAGGAATTGACGCAGCTCGTCGCTCATAAATGAGGACCCCCGGTCGCTGTGAATGTACTCGGGGTAGCCAACAGCAAGAAGATGGAGAGTAGGGCCTTAATGACGGTTGATGTGGTCATGTCGGGACAGGGAATGGCAAAGGGGAAGCGGGAGTGTTCGTCGACAACCGCCAGGAAGTAAATGTTGCGGTTGTTAGAGGGAAGGGGCCCCTTGAAGTCAATGCTGAGACGTTCAAAGGGGCGGGATGCTTTGATCAGGTGTGCGCGCTCGGGGCGGTAGAAGTGCGGTTTGCACTCGGCGCAGATGTGGCAGTCACGGGTTACTGTCCTGACTTCCTCGATAGAGTAGGGCAGGTTGCGGGCCCTTAATGAAGTGGTATAGGCGGGTCACCCCTGGATGGCAGAGGTCCGCGTGGAGGGAGCGGAGGCGGTCTATCTGCGCGCTGGCGCAGGTACCGCGGGACAGGGCATCAGGAGGCTCATTGAGCTTCCCAGGACGATACAAGATATCATAGTTGTACGTGGACAACTCGATCCGCCACCGTAAAATCTTGTCATTTTTGATCTTGCCCCTTTGTGCATTATCAAACATGAAGGCTACTGACCGTTGGTCTGTGAGGAGGGTAACCTCCTGCCGGCCAAATAGTGCCTCCAATGTCGCACGGCTTCGACTATGGCCTGGGCTTCCTTTTCCACAGCGGGGTGGCGGAGTTCGGAAGCCTGGAGGGTTCTGGAGAAGAAGGCCACGGGTCTGCCTGCTTGGTTCAGGGTGGCCGCCAGAGCTACTTCAGATGCGTCGCTCTCGACCTGGAAGGGGAGGGCCTCGTCGATGGCGCGCATCGTGGCCTTTGCGATGTCCGCTTTGATGCGGCTAAAGGCCTGACAGGCCTCCGTCGATGGTGGGAAGGTCGTGGTTTGCATGAGGGGACGGGCCTTGTCCGCGTAGTTGGGAACCCATTGGGCGTAGTATGCGAAAAACCCCAGGCAGCGTTTGAGAGATTTGGGGGTATTGGGGAGAGGGAGTTCCATCAGGGGGCGCATGCGTTCGGGATCGGGGCCTATCACTCCGTTACGCACTACGTAGCCGAGGATGGCTAGGCGGTCGGTGCTGAACACGCATTTATCCTTATTGTACGTGAGGTTAAGGAGTTTTGCGGTTTGGAGGAATTTCTGGAGGTTGGCGTCATGGTCCTGCTGGTCGTGGCCGCAGATGGTGACATTATCAAGGTACGGGAAGGTAGCCTGTAA
Organism: Scyliorhinus canicula; assembly: GCF_902713615.1. Classification (NCBI taxonomy): domain Eukaryota; kingdom Metazoa; phylum Chordata; class Chondrichthyes; order Carcharhiniformes; family Scyliorhinidae; genus Scyliorhinus; species Scyliorhinus canicula. Next base: position 54,054,459 of record NC_052149.1, on the reverse strand, counting down.
TCCGTACTTGTCGACCATTCGGTCCATCTCCCTTTGGAAGACCGAGACCCCATTCGTGACGCCAAACGGAACCCTAAGGAAGTAGTAGAGGCGCCCGTCAGCCTCGAACGCGGTGTACAGTCGGTCACTCGCGCGGATGGGGAGCTGGTGGTAAGCGGACTTAAGGTCCACAGTTGAGAAGACCTTGTATCTCGCGATCTCGTTTACCATGGTAGAGATACGGGGGAGAGGATACGCGTCCAGTTGCGTAAACCGATTGATGGTTTGGCTATAATCGATGACCATCCGGTTTTTCTCCCCCGTCCGGACCACCAGCACTTGGGCTCGCCAGGGACTGTTGCTGGCCTCGATGACCCCTTCCGTCAGCAACCTCTGGACCTCGGACCTGATGAAGGATCGGTCCTGGGCGCTGTACCGTCTGCTCCGTGTGGCGACGGGTTTGCAATCGGGGGTGAGGTTAGCAAACAGGGAGGGAGGGTCTACTTTGAGGGACGCGAGGCTGCAGACAGTGAGGGGGGGTATAGGGCCGCCGAATTGAAAAGTCAAGCTCTGCAGGTTGCACTGGAAGTCCAGTCCTAGGAGTGCCGGTGCGCAAAGGTCAGGGAGGACAAGGAATTATAATTTTTAAAAACCTTCCCTTGGACCGTGAGGTCCGCGATGCAGCACCCGGTGATGTGGACGGAGTGCGAACCTGAGGCTAAACCGATTTTGCGTGTTACGGGATGGACAGGGAGCGCGCAGCGTCTTACCGTGTCAGGGTGAACGAAGCTTTCCGTGCTCCCGGAGTCCAGCAGGCAGTCCGTCTTGTGGCCGTTGAGGTGGATCAGCGTAGTCGTTTTGGCGAGCGTGCGTGGATGAGACTGGTCGAGTTGAACGGCCGCGAGCCGTGGAGAAAATCCGTCGTCGCTGTCCGATTCCATGCTGGAGGGACCTTGCGTGGCAGATGTGGAAGTCGGTGGCCAGGATCCATATGTGGGGTGAACGGCCGCGAGCCGTGGAGAAAATCCGTCGTCGCTGTCCGATTCCATGCTGGAGGGACCTTACGTGGCAGATGTGGAAGCCGGTGGCCAGGATCCCCAGGTGAGGTCTGTTCCCCAAGATGGCGGCGCCCAGGACCCGCACGTGGGGTCGGGGCCCCAAGATGGCGGCGCCCAGGACCCGCACGTGGGGTCAGCACCCCAAGATGGCGGCGCCCAGGAAGCCCTCGTGGCCGCTGGAGGCGGAGCTAGCGTTGCCGGCGCTGTGAGCGGAGAGGCGCGCAGGCCGGCTCCAGGAGGTGAGTGACCGGCATCAGCTGCGGGGATGCACAAGCCGGCTCCAGGACGCCGGCTAGGTGCATCAGCTGTGGGAATGCGGAAGCCGGCTCCAGGACGCCGGCTAGGTGCATCAGCTGTGGGCGGAGGTAAGGCGCGCGGGCCGGGTGCGGGGGGCCGGGGGCGGGGGGGAGCCGAGTCGCGCTGCGGGCAGGCAGGGACCGGGGGGCCCGGAGAGGCGAGCCGGTCGGGCGCCGGGGCCGGGGGTGGGGGGAGCCGGGGTCCGGGAGCGGCGGAAGCAGGGCCGCTGCGGGCAGGCAGGGACCAGGGGGGCCCGGAGAGGCGAGCCGGTCGGGCGCCGGGGCCCGGGGGCGGGGGGGAGAAACGTGCGCGGCGGGCAGGCAGAGGCCTGGAGGGGCCGGGGAGGTGCGCATGTCGGCCGGCGGGGCGCGAGTCGGGAGCGGCTGGGGCGGCCCTGGGGGAGAGAGGGAGGCACACAGGCCGTTTGCAGAGGCCTGGGGGAGGGGGGGGGGGGGAGTGCTGTGCAGCTTCCAGAAGCGCTGCAGCCAGCGATTTGGCCTGGCAGACCGTGGAGTAGTGGCCCTTCTTCCCGCAGCTCTTACAGAGGGCGGAGCGGGCTGGGCAGCGCGAGCGAGGGTGCTTAGCGTACCCACAAAAGTAGCAGCGGGGCCCCGCGGATTTATCGGGGCGCCCCGCGGCACAAGCCTGAGGGAGGCCGGGAGCGGTGGGTAGCTGGTGGGAAGCGTGCCAGGAGGCGGCCTGGCCAGGGTCATAGGTGCGAGCGCTTAGATCTGCGACCTCCAGGGAGGCGGAGAGAGTCAGTGTCTCCGTTAAACTGAGTTCGTCTCTTTCCAGCATCCGCTGGCGGATCACGGGAGACAGCATCCCAGCCACGTAAGCGTCTCTGACGAGTAGCTCCATGTGCTCTGTAGCGGACACCGCTTCACAGGCGTAACCTCTCCCCAGGGCACAGAGGGCCCGGGCGTATTGGTCTAGAGACTCACCGGGGACCTGCTTTCTGGTGGCCAGCAGATGTCGAGCGAATACCCTGTTGATCGGTTTGAGGAATTGTCCTTTTAGCTTCCGTATAGCGTCATCATAATCTGTTTCGTCTTCGATTATTGAGTAAGCGTCAATACCCACGCTGGAGTGGAGAACGTGCAGCTTCTGTGCCCCGGTGGGGGGGGTGGTTGTAGATGCCAGGAACCCTTCGAGGCAAGTCAGCCAGAGTTTGAAAAGTTCTGTAGAGTTCGGAGTTTGCGGGCTGATGCGGAGGCATTCGGGCTTGATGCAGAACTCCATCTTCAAAGTTGTAGTTAATTAAATTGATGTACCATCGATTGCACGCGAGGCGAGTGATTTACCAATGTCAGGCTTTAATTAACTAGAACACAGCCTGGCGATCGTCTACAGTGGAAAGGGACGATCGTCAGGCTTCTGAGCATTTATACCTCGTTGATAGAGGCGTGGTTAACTCAGCCTCTCGGCCAATCGGTCGAGAGGCACATGACCGACCAGGGCCAATGGTAAGCCGACGTTCTGGCCCAATGGCAGACGAGTATGCAGATCATATCATCACATTCGGCAAAAGGCCTCGGAGAGCGTGGACAAACTCCTGGGCCTGGCAGTGAAGGTGGAGTCGCACGAGGCGCTCCACAAGAAGTGGTCAGCGAGGATGGAGGAGATGGAGAACCGCGCCCGTCGGAAGAACCTGCGGATTCTAGGCCTCCCAGAGGGGCTGGAAGGTTCGGATTTGGGGGCCTATGTGACTATGATGCTGAACTCGCTAATGGGCGCGGGGTCGTTCCAGGGACCCTTGGAGCTGGAGGGTGTCCATCGGGTGCTGCTGAGTAAACCCAAGCCAAACGAGCCGCCTTGGGCGGTGCTGGTCCGTTTTCACCGCTTTGTCGACCGAGAGTGTGTGCTGAGATGGGCGAAGGAGGAGAGGAGTAGTAAGTGGGAGAATGCGGAGGTCAGGATCTACCAGGACTGGAGTGCGGAGGTGGCAAAGAGAAGGGCTGGTTTTAATCGGACAAAGGCAGTGCTCCACAAGAAGGGGGTCATGTTTGGCCTGTTACAGCCGGCACGCCTCTGGGTCACTTATAAAGACCGCCAGCTCTACTTTGACTCTCCGGAAGAGGCCTCGGCTTTCGTCCAGGCAGAGAAGCTAGACTTGAACTGAGGACTGGGGACTGGGGAACGGTGTACACAGCCTCGGAGACTTTGTCCTCCTTGGTATCCTTTCGCTTTTATCGGTTCTATTTGATGATGTCTTTATGTTGTTCTGCTTTGTCGCTTTTTTGGGACTGTTATCTGTTTACTTGGGCGTTTTGTCACGTCTGTTTTTTTTTTTCACTGGTTCAGAGTTCGGGAGTGGTTTGCGGTCCTGTTGGGTCATGTGCCCGTATTTTCCCGCGTGTTGGGTCGGGGGGGCGGGCTTGAGGGGGCGGGGCTCGGGATGGAAGCGCAGGCTTCTCTCCTGTGCTGGAGGAGCAGTGGGTGGGGCCGGCACTGGCGGGGGGGGGGGGGGGGAGGGCGGTGGCTGTGTTGCACTGGGGAGGGTCATTGGGGTGGCGGGAGCAGCCGGGGTCAGCAGGAGTCGGCTGACTTACGGAAGTACAATGGAAGGGGTTACGCAGCTAGGGGGGGCCCTAGCTTGGGGGGGAGGCTTGGGGGGGGGGGGGGGGGGGGGGGATATAGGGGGGGGTACCGCGTTGCTGCTGGAATGGCCGAGAAGGAGCTGGAGCATGTAGAGAGGGTCGGGATGGGGGTCTGTCGCCGTGGGGAATGGGCTCAGCGGGGGGCGCGGGCACGTGGCGGCTGAGGAAGGGTAATGGCTAGTCGACGGGGGAGGGGGGCAGGTAGCCCCCTGATCCGGCTGATAACCTGGAATGTGAGGGGACTGAATGGGCCGGTCAAACGGGCCCGCGTGTTTGCGCACCTGAAGGGGCTGAAGGCGGATGTGGTCATGCTTCAGGAGACTCACCTGAAGGTGGCGGATCAGGTTAGATTGAGGAAGGGATGGGTAGGCCAAGTGTTTCATTCGGGGCTGGATGCAAAAAATTGGGGGGGGGTGGTGATCCTGGTGGGGAAGAGGTTGTCGTTTGAGGCGTCGAATGTGGTGGCAGACAGCGGTGGGGGGTATGTGATGGTAAGCGGCAAGCTGCAGGGGGAGCGGGTGGTGCTGGTCAATGCATACGCCCCGAATTGGGACGATGCGGGTTTCATGCGGCGCATGTTGGGCCGTATTCCAGATTTGGAGGCGGGTGGCCTGATAATGGGGGGGGATTTCAACTCGGTGCTGGATCCGCCACTGGATCGATCCAGGTCCAGGACGGGTAGGAGGTGTTGAGGGGGTTTATGGACCAGATGGGAGGGGTGGATCCATGGAGGTTTGCGAGGCCGAGGGCAAGGGAATTCTCATACTTCGCCCATGTGCATAAGGCCTATTCCCGGATTGATTTTTTGATTGAGTCGGGCGATGATTGCGAGGGTGGAGGATGCTGAGTATTCGGCGATAGCCATTTCTGACCATGCCCCGCACTGGGTGGACCTCGAGCTGGGGGAGGAGAGAGACCAGTGCCCGCTTTGGTGCTTGGAGGTGGGGCTGCTGGTGGATGAGGAGGTGGGCGGGCGGGTTCGAGGATGTATCGAGAGATACCTGGAGGCCAATGACAATGGGGAGGTCCGAGTGGGGACGGTCTGGGAGGCACTGAAGGTGGTGGTTAGGGGGGAACTGATCTCCATTCGAGCCCACAGGGAGAGGAGAGAGCAGTGAGAGAGGGAGAGACTGGTGGGGGAGATGGTGAGTGAGGCACCCTCAATTACGATGCGAGAGCGAGGTTGGTAATCAAAAGGCTTTAATCTACAGAGAACTGAACAGCACCCGAGAGAAGTGTGCTCGCCACATGGAGCCTTATCCTATATACCGTTTCTTGGGGGCGTAGCCAGAGGCGGAGTCCCCCAGGGTTCCAAGCATCTTAAAGGGGCAAGGTATTAAAGGTCAGGTACCGTTTACAGCAGTTATTAATACCGTTCATCACATTCACCCCCTGTTTAAAAGAAACACATAGTCCGTCGGGGGTGCAGTGGAGTTATAAGTTCAGTCTTTGTGGTGGTCTGATCGTCCGTGCTGACTTTCGCTGCTCCGGAGGTGGCGCCGTGGATGCGGTTGGTTCCGATAGTGGTATATCCGAGAGCACGGTTGACTGAGCCTTTGCCCGCCTTGGAAGGGGGGGGTATCAGGGGTGATTAGGGTGATCGGTGCCGGCGCCGGCTGGGGGGCAGGGGGCGCTGTCGGAGTCGGCGGTCGGGGCGGGGAGCATCGGTAGAAGGGGGGAGTCGGTGGGGAAAACGTCGGGGTCGGTGGGAGAGTCGGTGGGGTCGGTGGGAGAGCCAGCGGGTGCCAGGTCTCGCAGGGAGACGGTATCCTGCCTGCCGTCGGGGTGCTCGACGTAGGCGTATTGAGGGTTTGCATGCAGCAGATGGACCCTCTCGATTATTGGATCCGTTTTATGGCTCCTCACGTGTCTCCGGAGTAGGACTGGACCCGGAGTCGTCAGCCAGGGTGGAAGCGAGACCCCAGAGATGGACTTCCTGGGGAAGACAAACAAACGATTGTGAGGGGTGTCGTTCGTGGCCGTACAGAGGAGCGACCTAATGGAGTGCAGGGCATCGGGTAGGACCTCCTGCGAGTGGGAGACTCCTTGACCTTAGGGCTAGGAGGACAGCCTTCCAAACTGTTGCGTTCTCCCTCTCCACTTGCCCGTTTCCCCGCGGGTTATAGCTTGTCGTTCTGCTCGAAGCGATGCCCTTGCTGAACAGGTACCGACGCAGCTCATCGCTCATGAACTATGTAACCCGGTCGCTGTAGATATAAGCGGGGAAACCAAACAGTGTGAAGATGCTGCGCAGTGCCTTGATCACTGAGGCCAAAGTCATATCGGGGCAGGGGACAGCAAAAGGGAAGCGGGAGAACTCATCGATGACGGTGAGGAAATAGATGTTGCGGTTGGTGGATGGGAGAGGCCCTTTGAAGTCCACACTTAGTCGCTCAAAGGGCGCAGAGGCCTTTATCAGGCGGGCCTTGTCTGGTCGATAGAATTGCGGTTTGCATTCCGCACAGATCTGGCATGCCTTAGTCATGGCCTTGACCTCCCCTGTGGAGTAGGATAGGTTGTGGGACTTGATGAAGTGGGCAAGCCGGGTGACCCCCGGGTGGCAGAGGTCATCGTGGATGGATCTCAGGTGGTCCAATTGCGCGTTGGTGCACGTGCCGCGGGACAGGGCATTTGGGGACTCATTGAGCTTCCCCGGGCGATATTTAATATCGTACATATAGGTGAAGAGCTCTATTCTCCACCTCAGAATTTTGTCATTCTTTATTTTGCCCCATTGTGTGTTATCGAACATAAAGGCGACCGACCGTTGGTCAGTGACGAGGGTGAACCTCCTACCGGCTAGGTAGTGCCTCCAGTCTCGCACGGCCTCCACTATGGCTTGTGCCTCCTTCTCGACTGCAGAGTGCCGGATTTCTGAGGCGTTGAGGGTTCGGGAGAAGAACGCTACTGGTCTGCCCGCTTGGTTGAGGGTAGCAGCCAGGGCGACGTCTGATGCATCGCTTTCTATTTGAAAGGGGATGGCTTCGTCCACCGTGTGCATGGCGGCCTTGATGATGTCGGCCTTGATACGGCTGAAAGCCGACTGGGCCTCAGCCGTCAGGGAAAAAACGTGGTCTTAATAAGTGGTCGGGCTTTGTCCGCATATCTGGGGACCCACTGGGCGTAATAGGAGAAAAGCCCCAAGCACCATTTGAGTGCCTTGAGGCTACGGGGAAGGGGAAGTTCCTTAAGGAGACGCATGCGGGCGGGGTCTGGGCCTAGGACCCCATTGTCCACGACGTAGCTGAGGATGGCTAGCCGGGTTGTGTGAAACACGCATTTCTCTTTGTTGTACGTGAGGTTGAGGGCTCGGGCAGTCTGGAGGAACCTCCTCAGGTTTGTTTCATGGTCCTGCTGATCATGGCCGCAGATGGTGACGTTGTCCAAGTACGGGAAGGTGGCCCGTAAGCCATAATGGTCCACCATATGATCCATTGCCCTCTGGAAAACGGAGACTCCGTTTGTGACACCAAAGGGACCCTGAGGAAGTGAAACAGCCGACCGGCTGCTTCGAAAGCCATGTAGGGGCGATCCTGTGGGCGGATAGGGAGTTGATGATAGGCCGATTTAAGGTCGACCGTGGAGAATACCCGATACTGGGCGATTTGGGTCACCATTTCTGCTATGCAGGGAAGTGGATACGCATCGAGTTGCGTAAAACAGTTTATGGTCTGGTTATAATCCACGACCATTCGTTGCTTTTCCCCGGAGCGGACTACCAATAGTCAGCATGGTTTTGTGAAGGGTAGGTCATGCCTCACAAACCTTATCGAGTTCTTTGAGAAGGTGACTGAACAGGTAGACGAGGGTAGAGCAGTTGATGTGGTGTATATGGATTTCAGTAAAGCGTTTGATAAGGTTCCCCACGGTCGGCTATTGCAGAAAATACGGAGGCTGGGGATTGAGGGTGATTTAGAGATGTGGATCAGAAATTGGCTAGTTGAAAGAAGACAGAGAGTGGTAGTTGATGGGAAATGTTCAGAATGGAGTTCAGTTACGAGTGGCGTACCACAAGGATCTGTTCTGGGGCCGTTTCTGTTTGTCATTTTTATAAATGACCTAGAGGAGGGAGCAGAAGGATGGGTGAGTAAATTTGCAGATGACACTAAAGTCGGTGGAGTTGTAGACAGTGCGGAAGGATGTTGCAGGTTACAGAGGGACATAGATAAGCTGCAGAGCTGGGCTGAGAGGTGGCAAAAGGAGTTTAATGTGGAGAAGTGTGAGGTGATTCACTTTGGAAAGAATAACAGGAATGCGGAATATTTGGCTAATGGTAAAATTCTTGGTAGTGTGGATGAGCAGAGAGATCTCGGTGTCCATGTACATAGATCCCTGAAAGTTGCCACCCAGGTTGATAGGGTTGTGAAGAAGGCCTATGGTGTGTTGGTCTTTATTGGTAATGGGATTGAGTTCCGGAGCCATGAGGTCATGTTGCAGTTGTACAAAACTCTAGTACGGCCACATTTGGAGTATTGCATACAGTTCTGGTCGCCTCATTATAGGAAGAACGTGGAAGCTTTGGAACGGGTGCAGAGGAGATTTACCAGGATGTTGCCTGGTATGGAGGGAAAATCTTATGAGGAAAGGCTGATGGACTTGAGGTTGTTTTCGTTAGAGAGAAGAAGGTTAAGAGGTGACTTAATAGAGGCATACAAAATGATCAGAGGGTTAGATAGGGTGGACAGCGAGAGCCATCTCCCGTGGATGGAGGTGGCTAGCACGAGGGGACATAGCCTTAAATTGAGGGGTAATAGATATAGGACAGAGGTCAGAGGTGGGTTTTTTACGCAAAGAGTGGTGAGGCCGTGGAATGCCCTACCTGCAACAGTAGTGAACTCGCCAACATTGAGGGCATTTAAAAGTTTATTGGATAAGCATATGGATGATAAGGGCATAGTGTAGGTTAGATGGCCTTTAGTTTTTTTTCCATGTCGGTGCAACATCGAGGGCCGAAGGGCCTGTACTGCGCTGTATCGTTCTATGTTCTATGTACTTGAGCCCTCCAAGGGCTGTTGCTGGCCTCTATGACCCCCTCTTTTAGTAGCCGCTGAACCTCTGACTTGATGAAAGTCATGTCTTGGGTACTGTACCGGCGACTCCTGGTGGCGACGGGCTTACAGTCGGGAGTGAGGTTCGCGTAGAGGGAGGGTGGCGCAACTTTGAGTGTCGCCAGGGTGCAGACCGTGAGTGGGGGCAGGGGCCCGCCGAACTTCAGTGTCGGGCTCCGGTGGCTGCACTGAAAGTCCAGACCGAGCAGCAGGGGGGAACAGAGGCGAGGGAGGATGAAGAATTTAAATCGGGTGTATTCAGCGCCTTGAATTGCGAGGTCAGCGACACAATACCCCGTGATTTGTACCGAGTGGGACCCCAAAGCGAGGGCGATAGTTTGGGAGTCGGGGTGGGTGCACAGGGAGCAGCACCTTACCATGTCTGGATGGATAAAGCTCTCCGTGCTCCCGGAGTCAAATAGGCAGGGAGTGTCGTGACCGTTGACTTGAACCCGCATCATCGAGTTCCGCATGTGCTTTGGCCGCGATTGATCGAGTGTGATCGCTCCTAGTTGCGGGCCGTCAGAGTCGAACTCACAAGATGGCCACCGCCGCCGGTCGAACGTGTCGGGTTTCGAAGATGGCCGCCGCCAAGATGGCCGCTCCCATGACTCGCACGAGGTTGATGATGCGTCGGAAGTGGGCATGCCCGGCCGCAGCGCGGCCACGTTGCGGAGTCTGTGAGATCGGGAGCTTGATTTCTGGGCCTGGTGGTGAGAGTTTAGTTTGTGGCCTTTGGGCCCAGCCAGGCAGACATTAGCGAAGTGCCCTTTCTTCCCTCAGTCGTTGCAGATCGCGGAGCGGGCCAGGCAACGCTAATGTGGGTGCTGGCCTTGCCCACAGAAATAGCATGGGGAACCCCCGGAGTGAGCGGATCACCGCGCGGCACAGGCCTGTAGCGTGGCCGAGTCTGGAGGGGATCGAAAGGGGTTCGCAAGGTCCGCGGAGTACGTACGGAGGTTACGGTGAGCCGTTTTGAGAGAAGAGGCGAGCGTTACCGTGCCCTGGAGATCCTTTGCCCCGTCTTCTAGGAGCCGCTGCCGATGTACGAGGACCTGATACTGGACACAAGGGCGTCGCGAATATGCAAGTTCCTGTGGTCCTCTACCGTCACTGCTTTGTGGTTGCAGTTCCTCGCGAGCGCAGTGAGTCTTTCCACAAACTCGTCCAGCGTTTCCCCGGAACGCTGGCTGCAGGTTGAGAGCAAATGTCTGCCGTGTACCTCATTAGTATGTTTTATGAAGCGTTTCTTCAGTATTTCGACCGCCGCATCATAGGTCGTAGCGTTCTCGATCACGGCGGAGAGTCGGTGGCCCACCCGGCCATGTAGTAAATGCAGCTTGCGAGTGCTGTTGACATCAGTCGTTGAGGAGTCCAGATAGTCCTCGAAACACCGGAGCCAATATTTAAACATTTCCGGGGCTTCCGGCGACCTGGCGTCCAGGTTGAGTTTCTCCGGTTTTAGAGCGCTGTCCATCTTGATGTGTCTGTAGATTAAATTAAGGCACCCTCAATTACGACGCGAGAGCGAGATCGGTAATCAAAAGGCTTTAATCTACAGAGAACTGAACAGCATCCAAGAGAAATGTGCTCACCACATGGAGCCTTATCCTATATACCGTTTCCTGGGGGCGTAGCCAGAGGCGGAGTCCCCCAGGGTTCCAAGCATCTTAAAGGGGCATGGTATTAAAGGTTAGGTACCGTTTACAGCAGTTATTAATACCATTCATCACAGTGAGGGTGGACAGGAGATACGCGGAGGCTCCGGAGGAGGGATTGCTGAGGGAGCGGCGTAGTCTCCAGGCTGAGTTTGACTTGCTAACCACCAGAAAGGCGGAAGCTCAGTGGAGGAAGGCACAGGGAGCGGTGTATGAATATGGGGAGAAGGTGAGCAGGATGCTGGCGCACCAGCTCTGTAAGCGGGATGCGGCCAGGGAGATTGGTGGAGTTAAGGATAGGGGAGGAAATGTGGTGCGCAGGGGGGTAGACATTAATGGGGTCTTCAGGGACTTTTGTGAGGAACTGTGTCGGTCTGAACCCCCAGCGGAGGAGGGGGGGATGGGGCGCTTTTTGGACCGGCTGAGATTGCCGAGGGTGGAGGAGGGACAGGTGGAGGGACTGGGGGCGCCGGTTGAGGTGGAGGAGCTGGTCAAAGGGATAGGGAGCATGCAGTCGGGGAAGGCACCGGGGCCGGATGGGTTCCCGGTCGAATTCTATAAGATGTATGCAGACCTGTTGGGCCCCCTGTTGGTTAGGACCTTCAACGAGGCAAGGGAAGGGGGAGCTCTGCCTCCGACGATGTCGCGGGCGCTTATTTCCTTGATCCTTAAGCGGGACAAGGATCCCCTGCAGTGTGGGTCATACAGGCCGATCTCACTCTTAAATGTAGACGCCAAGCTGTTGGCGAAGATTTTAGCCATGAGGATAGAGGACTGTGTGCCGCAGGTTATCCACGAGGATCAAACGGGGTTCGTGAAGGGGAGGCAGCTGAACACTAACATACGGAGGCTCTTGAATGTTATAATGATGCCGGCGGTAGAAGGGGAGGCGGAGATAGTGGTGGAGTTGGACGCGGAGAAGGCCTTTGATAGGGTTGAATGGGGGTACTTGTGGGAGGTGTTGGAAAGGTTCAGGTTTGGGGAGGGGTTTGTCAGGTGGGTGAGGCTGTTATATGAGGCCCCAATGGCGAGCGTGGCCACGAATAGGAGGAGGTCGGAGTATTTTCGCTTATACCGAGGGACGAGGCAGGGGTGTCCCTTGTCCCCCCTGCTTTTTGCGCTGGCAATTGAACCCCTGGCCATGGTGCTGAGGGAGTCGAGGAACTGGAGGGGGCTGGTGCGGGGGTGGGGAGGAGCACCGAGTGTCGCTCTATGCGGATTATTGCTGTATGTGGCGGACCCGGTGGGGGGAATGCCAGAGGTGATGAGGATTCTCCGGGAATTTGGGGATTTCTCGGGGTACAAGCTCAACTTGGCGAAGAACGAGCTGTTCGTTGTATACCCGGGGGACCAGGACGGGGGGATTGGTAGGCTCCCGCTAAAAAGGGCGGAGAGGAGCTTCAGGTACTTGGGGGTCCAGGTGGTCAGAAGCTAGCGGGCCTTGCATAAGCTTAACCTCACAAGGCTGGTAGAGCAGATGGAGGAGGAGTTCAAGAGATGGGACATGTTGCCGCTGTCTCTGGCGGGTAGGGTGCAATCAGTCAAGGTGACGGTGCTCCAGTGATTTCTGTTCCTGTTCCAGTGCCTCCCCATCCTTATCCCGAAGGCCTTTTTCAGACGGGTTAACAGGAGCATTACGGGGTTTGTGTGGACGCACGGGACCCCGAGGGTGAGAAGGGTGTTCTTGGAGCGGGGCAGGGATAGGGGGGGGCTGGCACTGCCCAACCTCTGTGGGTATTATTGGGCTGCCAACACAGCGATGGTGCGTAAGTGGGTAGTGGATGGGGAAGGGGTAACATGGAAGAGGATGGAGATGGCGTCCTGTGTGGGCACGAGCCTGGAGGCGCTGGTAACGGCACCGCTGCCGCTCCCTCCAACGAGGTATACCACGAGCCCGGTGGTGGCGGCTACCCTCAAAATTTGGGGGCAATGGAGACGGCACAGGGGGGAGGCGAGGGCCTCAATGGGGTCCCCGATACGGGGGAACCACCGGTTTGTCCCGGGGAGAATTGATGGCGGGTTCCTGAGTTGGCACAGGGCAGGTGTTAGGAGGTTGGGGGACCTGTTTGTAGACGAGAAGTTTGCGAGCCTGCGTGAGCTGGAAGGGAAGTTCGGTCTTCCCCGGGGAACACCTTTAGGTACATGCAGGTAAGGGCGTTTGTCAGGCGGCAGGTGGCGGAGTTCCCTCTGTTGCCGCCGCGTGGGGTCCAGGACAGGGTGCTCTCGGGGGTGTGGGTTGGAGGGGGGAGGATCTCGGCAACGTACCAAGTGATGCAGGAGGTAGACGAGGCCTCGGTGGAGGAGCTGAAGGGTAAATGGGAGGAGGAGCTGGGTGAGGAGATTGAGGAGGGGACGTGGGCGGACGCCCTCGGAAGGGTCAACTCCTCCTCTTCTTGTGCGAGGCTTAGCCTCATACAGTTTAAGGTGCTGCATAGGGCTCACATGACCGGGACAAGGATGAGCCGGTTCTTTGGGAGCGAGGACAGGTGTATTAGGTGCTCAGGGAGCCCAGTAAACCATGCCCATATGGTCTGGGCATGCCCAGCGCTGGGGGAATTTTGGAAGGGCGTAGCAAGGATGGTGTCGAGGGTGGTAGGATCCAGGGTCAAACTGGGCTGGGGGCTCGCAATATTTGGGGTTGCAGAGGAGCCGGGAGTGCAGGAGGCGAAAGAGGCCGGCATTCTGGCCTTTGCGTCCCTAGTAGTCCGGCGGAGGATTCTTCTTCAGTGGAAGATGCGAGACCCCCAAGCGTGGAGGCCTGGATCAACGATATGGCAGGGTTTATTAAATTGGAGAGGGTGAAATTTGCCCTAAGGGGATCAGTGCAGGGGTTCTACAGGAGGTGGCAACCATTCCTGGATATCCTGGCAGAACGGTAGAAATAAGGCCGGCAGCAGCAGCAACCCGGAGAGGGGAGGGTGGGGGGGCGTCCCTTTTGTTTTGAGCTGAAGGGACGTGTATATTTGTTTTTTGCTAATGTCGGGCGTTAATTTATTTATTTTTTGTATACAGTGGGGGGGGTTGTTCTTTCTGTTCTTAGTATTTTCTGTTATTGATATTTTGTGAAAATTTGAATAAAATAATTTTTTTTAAAAAGAGAAGGTTAAGTTTGAACTGAGGGGAAGGATGGAGTGGTTCTACAATTCATGGGCATTATTCATTATGCACTTTCAAGAACTGGATAACATTGAACGTTAGTTGAGGGGAGGGGGATTCCTGATTCCTTTTTGTCATTTGTTTATGTTAACATGTGGGTTGATGTTTGGGGTTTGGTGGGAGGATGGGATCGTTGTTATTGATATGGGGATTGACATTATATTCATTACTAATTTTTGTTTATTGATGGTGGTTGCAAATTTGGGAGAAAATGTGAAATAGGAGGAGAATAAAAATATTTTAAAATAAAAATAGTAAACTTTAAGTGCCACCTGTGGAAAAAAACTATGATTCTTTTGTGCCCAGATATCAGACAAAACTCTTCGATGGAAATGCCAGGGACAATCTCAAAAAATGATGGGCATTCACTGATGGACAAAGATAGTTTACTGTGTCAATTCAGTTTCTCAGGTACACTTTTTGCTAATTATCTTAAATCTGTGTCACCTAGTTATTGTCACATCTGCCAATGGAAACAGTTTTTCTATCAAAATCCCTCATAATGTTGAGCACCTCCATTAAAACTCCTTCTCTGTTCGAAGGAGAACAATTCTTTTGGGATGTGAGTATCGCTGGCAAGACCAGCATTTGTTGCCCATCTCTGATTACCCATTAGAAAGTGTTGGGAAGCTGCCTTCTTGCATCGTTGCAGTCTACCTGGTGTTGGCACACCCACAGCTTCTAAAGTCTATCCATGTAACTGAAGTGTCCCTTATCATTACTATCATTCTGGTAAATCTGCTTTGCACTCTGCCCAAGCCTTGATGTCCTTTATAGAATGTAATACTCAGAATTGAACATAATTTTATATGACTATTGTTGGTACTTTCTTTTTTCCTCTACCAGTTTGTGGAGCAGCACGGTAGCACAGTGGTTGGCACAGTTTTTTCATAACTCCAGGGTCCCAGGTTTGATTCCTGGCTTGGGTCACTGTCTGTGAGGCGTCTGCGATTTCTCCCCGTGTCTGCATGGGTTTCCTCCAGGTTCTCCGGTTTCCTCCAAAGATGTGGAGGTTAGGTGGATTGGTCATGCTAAATTGTCCTTTGTGTCAAAAAAGGTTAGGTGGGGTTACTGGGTTAGGTTGGAGGTATGGACTTAATTGGGTTGCTCTTTCCAAGGGCCAGTGCAGACTCGATAGCCAAATGGCCTCCCTCTGCATTGTAAATTCTATGATTCATTTTATTTCTACACTATTTTGCCATTATTAATTTTCCTTGCTATCACATTTGTCAGTCTGTTTCTCAGGTCATAGCCATTGACACAAAGATTGGAGAAATTTAAAGGAAGTTTGTAACTTTTCTGTGAAAGTAATTTTTTTTGTATATGTAACATTTTGTATGTAATGCTTCTTAAAATATATGTTTCTGAAAACAATATTTTTCCTAAAACTGCAATTTCTCTGTCTTTAGATGTTACATCAAAATCTCCAATACAAAGTAAACAATGTATGACTGAAGTCTCTAAAAATGACACCTGTGAATTCAGTCAGCAAGGTACTCTCTTTTCCTTCCTTCCTTCCTTCCTCCCTCCCTTCCTTCCTTCCTTCCTTCCTCCCTCCCTCTTTATTAATGTCAGTTAATACAGTGAGAATTTTAACTACTTGTGGAAAAGCAGCAGAGCCTCCTCATTCCAGGTACAGTAGCTTAGGGGTTATGTTGCTCAACTAGTCACCCACAGACCTGGACTAATGATTGGTCGATATTAGTTCAGACACAATCATGGCAGCTAGGAATGTAAATTCAATTAACAAAATAAATATGGAATAACAAGCTAGTATTGGTAATCATGACCATGGAACCTCTGGATTGTCCTAAAGATCCTTAGGGTAGGGAGCGTGCTGTCCTTACAAAAGTCTGGCCAATCTTGACTCCTGATCAACAGCAATGTGGTTGACACTTAACTGCCCTTTGAAATAGTTTAGCAAACAATTCAATTGGTCAATTAGGGATGGGCAATAATTACTAGCCTTTAGAGTGGCATCCATGAGTAAATAAAGAAAACTTCTCACCCAGCATTACCCATTAGCACCTGGCCAATTTTAATGTCTGGGCCTATTAACATTCGTCATTCAGCTACCTACCCAAAATCGTTTAGAGAGGTTGCTGGTTGGCAGGCAAAGATCAGACATCCCTGTAGGTTACCATCAACACTCAAATGATACGGGGTGGAAGGGGAATTATCCAGGGTTCTGCACGTGGGAAGGAGGAGACCATGGCAGCAGGCATACAGACTTTCATTGTCGGGCTCACAGAGCATTCCTATGCCTCCTGGCTCCAGGGGGAGAAGCCTTAACTATCTATTGATGTGCCTGATGTTTAGCTGGTTTTGCTGCTCAAAATGACCAAAGGACATCAGAGGGAGAAGAGAGATGCATGCACAGACAAAAACTGCAATGGAAATGCTTGACACATGTATGGAGCCAGAGAGACTTCTAATTTAGTGCCTTGGACATGCTATTGAGACAGTTCATGTATTGAAGACATTTCTTAGGGTAACGTTACGGGCATTCATCACTTCTGCAACCTCCTTCCAGGCCTGGCATTGGGTGTGTTTTGCATTCTTGTTCTATCTTTTTGGACGAGGACTAACCTCCTCTGCTGTACCTGCTCTACTCGCATCTCCACCACAATAGCACTGAAGAGTGGAGCTCTTGTACTCAAACTTTTTCAGATACTGCAATCAAGTGGAGAAACGGTAGACACATTTCTGAGGGCCACAGAACAAGCACAGAGAAATTACAGAAATTAAAATAAAACCATATGCCCCGAAACCCTGGAAGCCAGTGAAACAATGAAGGCTTATGTTAAACCATATCCAAGTAGCAGGCAAGACTTTTCTGATGACGCCTTTACATTTCTCTTGAAGAGTTAAATTCAGTATTTCAAAACGAGAGGTCTCAAGTGGAAGTCCTACCTCCTAATTGATTGGACTGCCTAACAATGCACCTTATAAAATGGTATTCTGCAAAGAACTGCCAATAATGTCTGGATATTAAAATCTGTCACACATTTTAGCCATATGAGTGAGTGGCCAGAACCAGCACCTGCTGGTTTCTGCTTCATCAGTCAACAAAAATAATAATCCCACAATCTCAAATTAAACCAGACTGGTTCCCATTTTGTCTTTTTATTCATCCTCAATCTGGGTTTCTAATATATTCCTATATTACAAACAGTGACTAAATTTCAAAAGTATTTAGTTGTCTGTTAAAACTTTTGCATGTTCTGTCGTTACAAAAGATGCTATATAATGCAAGGTATTTTTCATATCCACTTTAGCACAAAGAATAACTCCTTCCCTATCATTAATATTGCCTGCCTCTGATCTTATCTTTGCGCATGCCACTGAAACATTAATTTGTGCCATCATAACCTCCACATGCAATTACTCTAGTTTTTCAGCCTTCGATTCTTCACATTATGTGAACTTTAACTTATCCAAAACTCTGCTTCCATACCCTAACCTGCACTTAATCTCAATTGCTCATCCTTTGTTCTTGCTAATCTACAGGCTCTGTCCAATACCACAGGTTTAAAATTTAATCTTTGTGCTCTTCAGAGCGTTATATGGCTGCAGGGCAGCCCGCCAGCCATAAAATCCCTCTCAGTTTTTAAAAGAAATATATATTTTTTTAAGGCATTTATACATATACATGAAACACAACCAAAACCAAAAAGAGAACAAATAGGAGATCTCTTAACAAATAAATAACACCTACCTTCCCTGCCGTTCCCTTCAGCCCAAACAGCCTCTCCTATTTTTACACCCTATATCCACCTCCCACTCCACTGTTGAGATCTTAACTATCCTTGAAGCCCAACCCCACAGACCCTCTCAAAGCAAACTTGATTTTTTTTCCAGCCTAAGGAATTTCGCAAGGTCGCCCACCCACACCCCTGGCTTCGGCAACCCCGAGCCCCTCCATTACAACAAAATCCGTCTTTGGGCTACCAGGGAGGCACAGGCCAAGACATCGGCGTATCTCGGTTCTTCCGGCACTCTGAAAATCACCACTTCTGGACTCAGGGCAACCTTCAGTACTGCATTACCTCAGGAACCCCTGCCAGAATCCCTACAGCTTTGGACAAGCCCAAAACATATGGACATGGTCCACGGGTGCCCCGTGCACCACCCACACCTATCCTCCACCCCCTGAAAGAACCTGCTCATTCTGGCCACTGTCATATGCGCCCTATAAACCACTTTGAATTGAATAAGGCAAAGCCTAGCAAACGAAGAGGATGCTTTCACTCTCCTCAGAGCCTCGTCCCATAACCCAACCTCCACCTCCTTTCCCAGCTCTTCCTCCCACTTCCGTTGAACTTCTCCTATCGGGGCTCCGTCCGAATCCATTAATTTTTTATAAATCTCCGACACCCTACCCTCGCCAACTCCTGTGTTTGACACCACCTTGTCCTGCAGCCACGGGGGTGGCAGGTCAAGAAAGGATGACACCTGCTTCCTGACATCATCCCATGCCTCTAAGTACCAGAACCCAGGGGCAGTACAGTAGCGCAGTTGCTAGCATTGCTGCCTCACAGTACTGAGATCCCAGTGTTGATCCTAGTTATAGTTCACTGTCTGTGAACTGTCTGTAAGCGCTACTGCGCTTACAATGGTATTGGTAAATACAGTGTGAATTACTAAGTTACATTCACCACATTCACCCCCTACAAAAAAATCAAGTCCGGCGGGGGTGGTGGTCTACAAAGTAAGTCTGTCCGGTGGTCGAACTGTCCGCTGTGATCTGCAGAGCACCGTGGTTGCAGCCTCTTGCGGTGGCTGGATGGGTGTTGTGTGCTGGGGTACGATGGCGGACTCCAGGGAGGGTTGTGTCCGAGCTTCATACTCTTCTGGTTCAACCGGGGACTGGGGGCGCTGGGGGCTGGCCAGCGCAGGTGCACGGAACTGGTGGAGCAAGCTCGTGGGCTCGGGAGCACGAGGGGGCGGCAGCATGGGGTGTAGGGTGAGGGGTCCTTCTGTGGGGGTAGAGGGGGCACTGGATCCGGCGGGTGCCAGATCCCGGAGGGATACTGTTTCCTGATGGCCGTCAGGGAACTCGATGAAGGCGTACTGGGGGTTTGAGTGGAGCAGGCGCACCTTCTCAACAAGGGGGTCGGTTTTGTGTGCCCTGACGTGTTTCCCCAGGAGTACCAGGCCCGGTGTCCTCAGCCATGCCGGAAGTGAGACCCCCGTGGTAGTGCCCCTGGAAAATATGAAGAGCTTCTCGTGAGGGGTCTGATTGGTCGCTGTGCATAAGAGGGACCTAATAGCGTGGAGCGCGTCTGGGAGGACTTCCTGCCACTGGGACACTTGGAGCTTTCTAGACCGGAGGGTCAGCAGGACGGTCTTCCAGACCGTTGCGTTCTCCCTCTCCACCTGCCCGTTCCCCCGGGGTTGTAGCTGGTAGTCCTGCTCGAGGCAATGCCCTTGTCGAACAGGTACTGACGCAGCTCGTCGCTCATGAAGGACGAACCCCGGTCACTGTGCACGTAGCTGGGGAAACCAAACAGGGTGAAGATGCTATGCAGGGCCCTAATGACTGTGTGGGAGGTCATGTCGGGGCACGGGATAGCAAATGGGAAATGGGAGAACTCATCTACGACGTTTAGAAAGTAAAGGTTCTTGTTTTGTTTTTTGTTTTTTTTAAAATTTAGATTACCCAATTATTTTTTCCAATTAAGGGGCAATTTAGCATGGCCAATCCACCTACTCTGTACATTTTTGGGTTGTGGGGGCGAAACCCACGCAGACACGGGGAGAATGTGCAAACTCCACACGGACAGTGACCCAGAGCCAGGATTGAACCTGGGACCTCAGCGCCGTGAGGCGGTTGTGCTAACCACTAGGCCACCGTGCTGCCCGTAAACGTTCTTGTTAGTTGAGGGGAGTGGCCCTTTGAAATCAATCGCGAGGCGTTCAAAGGGCCTAGAAGCCTTGACCAGGTGGGCCCTGTCTGGTCTATAGAAGTGCGGTTTGCACTCCGCACAGATCGGGCAGTCCCTGGTGACCGCTTTTACCTCCTCGTTGGAGAAAGGCAGGTTTTGGGCTCTGATGTAGTGGGGGAGCTGGGTGACCCCCAGGTGGCAGAGATCGTTGTGGATGACTTTCAGTTGGTCAATCTGCGCGCTGGCGCATGTCCTGCGGGATAGGGCATCCGGAGGCTCGTTGAGCTTCCCGGGTCGATACTTAATATCATAGCTATAGGTGGAGAGTTCAATCCTCCACCGAAGAATTTTATCATTTTTTTATTTTGCCCCTTTGCGAGTTATCAAACATAAAGGCAACCGATCTTTGGTCGGTGATGAGGGTGAACCTCCTACCTGCGAGGTAGTGCCTCCAGTAACGAATAGCCTCCACAATGGCTTGTGCTTCTTTCTCGACTGAGGAGTGTCGGAGTTCTGAAGCGGAAAGGGTACGGGAGAAAAATGCGACTGGTCTCCCTGCCTGATTTAGTGTGGCTGCTAGAGCTACCTCTGAGGCATCGCTCTCAACCTGGAATGGAGTGGATTTATCCACCGCCCGCATGGCCGCTTTGGCGATGTCCTCCTTGATGCAGTTGAAGGCCTGGCATGCCTCAGCTGACAGGGGAAATCGTGTGGCCTTAAAGAGTGGGTGGGCTTTGTCCGCATATTGAGGGACCCACTGGGCGTAGTAGGAGAAGAAGCCCAAGCACCGTTTGAGGGCCTTGGGGCAATGAGGGAGGGGAAGTTCTAAGAGGGGGCGCATACGGTCCGGGTCTGGGCCTAGGACTCCGTTTTCCACGTCATAGCCGAGGATGTCTAGTCTGGTTGTGTGGAAAACGCATTTCTCCTTGTTAAAAGTGAGGTTTAATTTCTGTGCCGTCTGGAGAAAACGGTGGAGGTTGGCGTTGTGGTCCTGCTGGTCATAGCCGCAGATGGTGACATTGTCCAAGTACGGAAACGTGGCCCGCAGCCCGTACTGGTCCACCATTCGGTCCATTGCTCGTTGGAACACCGAGACCCTATTAGTGACGCCGAAGGGGACCTGGAGGAAATGGAAGAGGCGGCCATCGGCCTCGAATGCCATGTAGTGGCGGACCTCGGGCGGATTGGGAGCTGGTGGTATGCAGACTTCAGATCCACCGTGGAAAAGAGCCGATACAGGGCGATCTGATTTACCATGTCTGCAATCCTGGGGAGGGGATACGCGTCGTGGAGCATAAATCTATTTATGGTCTGACTATAGTCGACAACCATGCGGAATTTTTCCCAGGTCTTAACCACCACCTGAGCTCTCCAGGGACTATTGCTGGCCTCTATAATCCCCTCACTGAGAAACCTTCGGACCTCTGATCTGATAAATACCCTATCCTGCAGGCTGTATCGCCTGTTACGAGTGGTTACGGATTTACAGTCCTGTGTGAGATTGGCGAAGAGAGGAGGGGGGGGGGGAGATTCGCAGCGTAGCGAGGCTGCAGATAGTGAGTGGGGGCAGGGGCCCGCCGAAGCTGAGGGTGAGGCTCTTAAGGTTACATTGAAAATCTAGGCCTAATAAGAGTGGCGCGCAGAGGTCGGGCAAAACGTAGAGTTGAAATTTTGAGTAGCTAGCTCCTCGGATTGTGAGTGTCGCGGCGGTGCGCCCCTGGATCTGGACAGAATTTGAGCCTGAAGCGAGCGAGATAGTTTGCCGCACGGGGAAAACGGGGAGCGAACAGCGTCTTACCAGGTCTGGGTGTATGAAGCTCTCAGTGCTCCCGGAGTCGAAAAGGCATGGCGTGTTGTACCCGTTGATTTGGACCTCTGCCATCGAATTTCGCAGATGCTTCGGGCGTGATTGGTCCAGAGTGACTGCGCTGAGTTGCGGGTAGTCGGCGGCTCGATCAGCTGTGCTGGAGTGGCCCCGTGATGACTGCCCTCTGATTTTGTGGTCGTACTCTTCCGATGAGTTGTCCGAGCGTGAAGATGCAGGTCGGGCCCGTGGATCGCACGTGGCGGGCGGCGAGGAAGATGGCGTCCAAGATGGCGGCCCCCATGAGTCGCACGTGGCCGGCCGCGTGGTGGAGGTTTGCCAAGATGGCGGCCCCCATGGATAGCACGTGTTGGGAGGTGGCGGGGTCGGGGCATAGGCCACAGCGTTTAGCGGCCTGCGGGTGTGGGGAGCGATTACTTCGTGCCGCTGGGGAGTTGGAAGCTGGGGCCCTTTTTGCGAGGCACACTCTCGCATAGTGGCCTTTCCACCCGCAGCTGCTGCAGGTCGCGTTGCGGGCCGGACAGTGCTAATTCTGGCCGCAGAAATGGCAGGCTGGAGCAGCATAGTGGCTGGCAGGAGCAGCATAGTGGCTGGCTGGGGCAGCATGGTGGCTGGGTGGTCGCGTGGCACAGGCCTGGGGGAGTCGCTGGTCGGGGGCCCACGATTGGGTCACGTGGTCCGCAGGGAACGAGGTGAGGCTGCGGAAGGAGACCTCCATCGTGGTAGCAATTTCCACAGTTGTTTCTAAGTCTTGGGCCCCCTTTTCCAGCAGTCGTTGGTGCACATAATTAGACCTGAGGCCCGCTACAAAAACATCGCGTACAGCAAGTTCTCTATGTTCAGCCGCGGTAACCGCTTGATAGTTACAGTCATTTGCTAAATTATTGAGCTCTCTTAAAAATTCGGCGAGTGATTCAGTAGGCCGCTGGCGGCGAGTCGTGAACACATGGCGTGCGTAAACTTCGTTATTGGGCCTTACATACATCTTATCGAGTATCGCTAGCGCTGCAGTATATGAACCGGCCGAGTTTAGTTGCGTAGAGATTCTGTGGCTCACCCTCGTGTGCAGTAGACTTAACTTCTGTTCCTCTGTTGTTTTGGCTGTGCTCGCTTCTGCCAGGTAGGCCTTAAAGCACCGCAGCCAGTGGGAGAAGATTTATTTTGCCTCTACATCCTGTGGGTCGAGTTCCAGGCGTCCAGGCTTGAGGGCTGATTCCATGATCGATCCTGACTGTTCTTAAGTAGATTAAATTGATGGAACCATCAATTCACTAGACACGTGCTTTAAGATATGAACAGTGGTTTTAATCTACTTACTACAGAGCCAGCCTGTTACCCTTGAACTCTCTATGAACTGCAGGCTGACTCTGGACAAGGGTATTTATACAGCAAGTCCAGGGGGAGGAGTCATGGGCGGAGCCAAGGGTGGAGCCCTATACAAACTCCTGAGCATTCCCAGAGCTACTCCCCCTAGTGGTCGGATAACGCTACTGCGCTTACAATGGTATTGGTAAATACAGTGTGAATTACTAAATTACATTCACCACACCCCGCGTCTAACCCCCCTGGTGCAAATCTATGATTCCCACAAATCAGTCCCCAGACCGGTGCTTCGGAAGGTTCTGAAAAACAAATTAAAAACCTCGGAAGCACCGTCATTTTCACGGTCTGCACCCGCCTTGCCAGTGACAGCGGGGGCACATTCCATCTCTTAAAATCCCCCTTCATCTGCTCTATCAACCGCACCAGATTCAATTTGTGTAGTTAATCCTGCCCAGTTTTTGATAGAAAGGAGAAATAGCTAAAGGAAATGCCCAAGCTGGTGAAAGAAGGTGGCAAAGGCAGCTGATTCCTTCATGGCACACATGGCAACTCAGTGTGGCAAGAAGTTCAATGATCTTACAAGTCAAGGCAAGAGGAGTTACCACACCGTCCAAGTTTTTATGCCACCCTGGGCAAGCGGCCGATTTCAGCCCCACGAGCCCCAGACACACAATGCAAATGAATTAACCAACAATTCTTGCAAAAACCTTAAATCTTTGGCCCTTGGCAGCCTAATATTTACAGTCACCATGTTTGTAAATTTAAACATAATCACTATTTATTTATAAAGGGAACAAATATGAAATATGCAGTGAATACAGTTGGTTAAATGTCCTTTAACACCTGACTGCCCTGAAAAATGAGATTGATTTGTTTAGGAGTTAACTTTCCCACCCTCTACCCACACCACAAAGAACAATACAGCATAGGAAGAGGCCCTTCAGCCCTCCAGGCCTGTAGCTGCCATGATACCAACCTTGGCCAAAACCATCAGCACTTCCTTGTACCATATCCCTTGAAACCCATCCTATCCATGTATTTGTCACGTTGCCTTTTGAACACCATTAATGTATCTGCTTCCACAACTTCCTCTGGCAATGTGTTCCAGGCACTCACCGCCCTCTGTGTAAAAAAAACCTGCCTCGCACATCTCCTCTAAACTTTGCCCCATGGACCTTAAACCAATGCCCCCTGGTGACTGACCACTCCACCCTAATGAAAACAGTCTGAGTCTGTTCAGTCTCTCCACATAGCTAACGCCCTCCAGACCAGACAACATCTTGGTAAACCTCCTCTGCACCCTCTCCATAGCCTCCACATCCTTCTGGTAGTGTGGCAACCAGAATTGTGCGCAACATTCTAAGTGCAGCCGTGCCGAGGTTCAATACAACTGGCATGACTTGCCAGTTTTTATGCTTGATGCCCCATCCAATGAAGGCGAGCATTACGTATGCTTTCTCGACTACTTTGTCCACTTGTGTTCCAAAAGATGTGTGGACCTGCACGCCCAGATCTCTCTGATTTTCTATATGCCAAGAGTTTTGTAATTTGCAGTATATTTCCCCTTTATGTTAGACCTACCAGAATGAATTACGTCACATTTGTCTGGATTAAATCCCATTTGCCATTTCTCTGCCCAAGTCTCCAACCTAAGTACGACCTGCTGTATCCTCTGACAATCCTCAACACTATCTGCCACTCCACCAACCTTGGTGTCATCTGCAAACGTACTAATCAGACCAGCTACATTTTCCTTCAAATCGTTTATGTATATTACAAACAACAGAGGCCCCAGCACCGATCCCTGTGGAACACCACTAGTCACAACCTTCCATTCAGAAAAACAGCCTTCTACTGCTACTCTTTGCCCTCTGTAACCAAGCCAGTTCTGGATCCATCTTACCACCTCATCTCTGATCCCGTGTGACTTTACCTTTTGTACCAGTCTGCCATGAGGCACCTTGTCAACGGCTTTATCGAAGTCCATGTAAACAGCATCCTCTGCCCTCCCCTCATCAATCGTCTTTGTCCCTCCTCAAAAAATGCAATCAAGTTAGTGAGGCATGACCTCCCCTTCACAGAACCATGCTGTCTATCACTAATGAGTCAATTTGTTTCGAAATGGGTATAAATCCTGTCCCTGGGAATTCTCTCCAATAATTTACCAACTAACGACATGAGGCTGACCGGCCTATAGTTTCCAGGGTTATCCCTGCCACCTTTCTTAAACAGCAGTACCACATTAGCTATTCTCCAGTCCTCTGGGATCTCACCTGTAGCCATTTAGGCTACAACGATGCCAGTCAAGGCCCCAGCTACTTCCTCCCTTGCTTCCCTCAGTATTCTGGGGTAAATCCCATTCGGCCCAAGAGACTTATCTACCTTGATATCTTTTAAAAGACCCAATACCTCTCCTTTTTGATGTCAACATGACCCAGACTGTCCACACACCCTAACCAAGAATCATCTTCCACAAAGTCCCTTTTGTTAGTGAACACTGATGCAAAGTATTAATTTAGTACCTCGCCCATTTCCTCTGGCTCAACATACAGATTCCTCCACTGTCCTTAAGTGGTCCAATCCTTTCCCTGGCCACCCTCTTGCTTTTTACATATGAATAAAAAGCTTTGGGATACACCTTAATCCTACTGGCCAAGGACTTTTCATGACCCCTCCTAGCCCTCCTAATTTCCCGCTTAAGTACCCTCCTACTTTATTATGCTCCTCAAGGGTTTCAACTGTCCCCACCGTTCAAGACCGTATAAAAGCTTCCTTTTTCTTTTTGACGAGTTTCACAATATCCCTTGTTATCCAAGGCTCCCTAAACGTCCCATACTTATCCTTCATTATTTCAAGAACGTGACTTTCCTGAATCCTAATCAACTGTTGCTTGAAAGACTCCCACATGTCCGATGTTGATTTACCCTCAACAGCCGCACCCAATTCAAATTGTTCAATTCCTGTCTAATGTTATCGTAATTTGCCTTTCCCCAATTGAGCACCGTAACACGAGGGTTACCCTCTACCCTCATCCCAATCCAAAAGTACCTTAAAACGTACGGAATTGTGGTCACTACTCCCAAAATGTTCCCCTACTGAAACCTCAACCACCTGTCCAGGCTCATTCCCCAATACTGGTCCAGTACTGCCCCTTCCCTAGTTGGACTGTCTACATATTTCATCAATAAACCTTCCTGAATACACCTTGCAAGACAGAAAAACACGGTGGGGAAGGAAAATGATGAAAATAATAAGGATTAAGGAGAAAAAGTAAGTGTCCTTGCTTCAGATAATGAGTTCTGTGCACTCTCTTCTGAGTATGAGCATGGTGTAAAGTCTCTGGCCTACAGCCTATAATGGTCTTCTTTGCAATTCTGCAGTCTAGAACATAGAACAGTATAGCCCAGTGCAAGCCCTTCGGCCCACGATGTTGTGCCGACCATTTATCCTAAACTAAGATCAACCTAACCTACACCCCTTCAATTTACTGCTGCCCATGTGCCTATCCAAGAGTCGCTTAAATGTCCCTAATGACTCTGCCTCCCACTCCCTCCGCAGGCAGTGCATTCCACGCATCCACCACTCTCTACATCCTACCTCTGACATCTCCCCTGTACCTTCCTCCAATCACCGTAAAATTATGTCTGCTAGTGACAGCCCTTTTTGCTCTGGGGAAAGGTCTCTGGCTGTCCACTCTATTCATGCCTCTATCACCTTGTACACCTCGATCAAGTCACCTCTCTTCCTTCTTCGCTCCAGTGAGAAAAGCCCTAGCTCCCTCAAACTTTCTTCAAGAGAAAATCTCCTGGTAAATCTCCTCTGCACCCTACCAAAGCATCCACATCCTTCCTATAATGAGGTGGCCAGAACTGGACATAATATTCCAAGTGTGGTCTAACTAAGGTTTTATAAAGCTTCAGAAAAACCTTGCGGCTCTTAAACTCAGTCTTCCTGTTAATGAAAGCCAACACCCCATACCCCTTCTTAACAACCCTATCAACCTGGGCGGCAACTTTGAGGGATCTATGTATGTGGATCCCAAGATCCCTCTGTTCCTCCACACTTCCCTGTGTTCAGCATTCAAATTTGACCTTCCAAAATGAATCGCTTCACATTTATCTGGGTTGTACTCCATCTGCCACGTCTCAACCCAGCTCTGCATCCTGTCAATGTCCTGTTGCAACCTGCAACAGTCCGTGACACTATCTACAAGTTCACCAATGGCAAACAATATCACGATGTTCTCACGAGCAACAAGGTCCCTCTCTCTAATGAATACTGAAGCAAAATATTCATTTAGGGCCTCTCCTACCTCCTCAGACTCCAGGCACAAGTTCCCGCCACTATCCCTGATCGGCCCTACTCTCACTCTGATCATCCTCTTATTTCTCACATGTGTAGAACGCCTTGGGGTTTTCGCTAATCCTTCCACCAGGGCTTTTTCATGCCCCCTTCTAGCTCTCCTAATTCCATTTTTTAGTTACTTCCTGGCTACCTTGTAACCCTCTAGAACCGTGCCTGATCCTTGCTTCCTCAACCTTAAGTAAGCTTCCTTTTTCCTCTTGACTGGAAGCTCCACTTCACTTGTCATCCAAAGCTCCTTCACCTTACCATTTCTTCCTTGTGTCAGTGTGACAGAACTATCCAGCACTTGCAGCAAGTGCTGCTTAAACAACCCCCACATTACTGTTTTGCATTTCCCCAAGAACAACTGTTCCCACTCTATGCTCCTCAGCTCCTGTCTATTAGCAGTATAATTTTCCCTCCCCCAATTAAATACCTTCCCATACTGTCTGTTCCTATCCCTCGACTATGGTAAAGGTCAAGTAGTTGTGGTCACTGTCACTGAAATGCTCTCCCACGGAGACATCTGACACCTGGCCTGGTTTGTTGCCAAGCACCAAATCCAATATGGCCTCCCCCCTAGTCGGCCTACCTACATATTGAGTCAGGAATCCTTCCTGGACACACCGGACAAAATCTGCTCCATCCAAACCATTTGCACTAAGGACTTTCCAGTCAATGTTAGGGAAGTTGAAGTCACCCATGACAACAACTCTGTTACTTCTGCACCTTCCCAAGATCTGCCGCCCAATCTGTTCCTCCATCTCTCTTCTGCTATTGGGGGGACTATAGAAAATGCCCAATAAAGTTACAGCTCCTTTCTTGTTTCTGACTTCCACCCATACTGACTCAGTAGACAAACCATCTTCGACTACCTCCTTTTCTGTAGCTGTGATGCACTGCCTAATTAACAGTTCCACTCCTCCTCCTCCTCCTCCTCTTTTACCTCCCTCCATATTCTTAAAACATTTAAACGCCAGAACATCTAACAACCATTCCTGCCCCTGTGAAATCCATGTCTCCGTAATGGCCACAACATCGTAGTTCCAAGTACTGATCCATCTCCCTTATTCCTGACACTTCTTGCATTGAAATAGACACACTTTAACCCATCCCATTGAGTGCAACTTTGCCCTATGAACTGTCTATCCTTCCTCACAGACTCGCTGCATATTTCTGCCTGTTCAACAGCTACCCTATCCTCTGTGTCATAATATCCACTCCTGTATATAATGAAGTTCAGACAGGCAGTGATTGACACACAGGATGACCAGTAAGCACACAGCACAGTGCAGCCAATCACCAGACAGGACACTACCACTATAAAGCCAGAGGGCATTAGGTTTCCTGCTCTCTCTGGACCCAGCCACTGAGACAGTCAGAGTCCACAAGCTAGCCAGTGCAAACACCATGCGGTAGCTAGTAAGTCTGGTCAAGCTAGTACTAGGTCTCCAGTCAGTTC
This sequence comes from Scyliorhinus canicula, assembly GCF_902713615.1. Taxonomy (NCBI): domain Eukaryota; kingdom Metazoa; phylum Chordata; class Chondrichthyes; order Carcharhiniformes; family Scyliorhinidae; genus Scyliorhinus; species Scyliorhinus canicula. The sequence goes on along the minus strand of NC_052149.1, from coordinate 54,025,821 downwards.
AATATAGTGTCGACCCACAGCTGAGCATGTATATTAGTTATATCGTTGAATAAAATCGTGTTGGATCTTCTCCAGTATTAAAGGTCTGTTTCTCGCCTCACTGCATCAAGTGCAGTCCACATCGAACCAACCTGCCTAACACATGATGGTACCGGAGTGAAATAGAAATTTGACGGACCTACCTCGAGTGAATCAGCATTGACCAGCAAGCAGCCATTCAGTGACATGGAAAACATCCACCCTCCTCCGCATCTCCGGCAACCTCGGCGCCAATTGGAAGATCTTCAAGCAAAAGTTCCTCTTATACATTGAGGCTGCCGACCTCGAGGCCGTATCGGATGCCAGGAAGATCGCGCTATTTCTCTCCACAGCGGTGGACCAGCCATCCACATCTACAACTCCCTTAGGTTCGCTGAAGGCGAAGACGAGACGAAATTCAAAACAATCCTGCTGAAGTTCGACAGCCACTGCGACATTGAGGTGACTGAAAGCTTTGAACAGTACGTTTTCCAGCAGAGGCTTCAGTGCAAGGATGAACCTTTTCAGTCCTTCTTGACCCAACTCCGCATCCTCGCGCAGTCATGTAACTATGACTCGACAGCTGATTCCATGATCCGAGATCAGATCGTTTTTAGGGTCCACTCCCACTCCCTTCGCCAGCAGCTCCTGAAAGTCAAGCAGTTGACCCTCACTATCGCTATCGAGATGTGCGTTGTCCATGAACATGCTAACAATCAATACTCTCACATCAGGGCGGCAGAGACTGCAAAGCTGGCCTCCCACGAGGCGGAACGAATGCAGGCCATCGTACAGGTGCAGGGCCTGAGCATCGAGAGAGTGGCCGTTTCGCGTGCTTCTCCCGGGTCCCTGCGCATGCGCGCCACGACCGAGTGAACGACGACCCGACTGCGCATGTGCGTACGTCGATCGACTGCGCATGCGCAATGGCGCACGGAACGCGCTGACGTAGGCATCATGCTGTGTCCGAATTGTGGCTCCGCCCATTTAAAGCAGCAATGTCCAGCGAAAGGACGCCGGTGTCTACAGTGTGGCAAGCTTGGCCACTACGCAGCCCTTTGCAGATCTGCTCCACTTCTCAGCAGCCAGCAATCCCAGCTGCGGCGCAGAAGTGTCCGCTCAATACAACAAGGCATGCCAGATTCCGATCCCGACAACCCAACAGACCCTGATGCTGAGTGCCTCAAGTCCCCATTCCGGGTGGGTATCATAACGACGCATGCGCTGCCCTCCACCATGCCGGTGAAGCACCTCTCGATCCTCAGTGTGGATCCCGACGGCGAGTGATGTGCTGTCCTCACAGTTAACAAGGCTCGCATCCGGTTTAAACTGGATACCAGCTCATCGGCGAACCTCATCTCGAAATCCGATCTCGACACCATCCTCATGAGACCAAGTATTCTAGCCTGTCAGCTCCTTGACTACAATGGCAATGCCATAACTGCCAGTGGCTCGTGTCAACTAGGGGTGTCAAATAAGGCGATCAAGGCACGCTGCGGTTTAAAATCGTCGGGCCTGACAGAGCATCCCTGCTCGGTGCTCGAGCCTGCAAACTCCTGAATCTGGTTCAGCGAGTCCACACCATGTCATCATCACCGGCGACGGCCTCGCCTGATGGAAACTTGCAAGCTGACAGAGATGACATCATCACGCAGTACCACAGCGTATTCGATGGAATGGGCACGCTCCCATACCGATATAAAATCCTGCTCAAGCCAAATGCCACTCCTGTAATTTATGCACCGCGCCGGGTGCCGGCATCCCTCAAGGATCGTCTGAAGAAGCAATTACAGGACCTCCAAGACCAGGGCATCATATCGAAGGTCACAGAGCTCACAGACTGGGTCAGCTCCATGGTCTGCGTCAAGAAGCCGTCAGGGGAGCTTCGAATCTGCATTGATCCCAAGGATCTAAACCTCAACATCATGCGGGAGCATTACCGAATACCAAAACGTGAATAGTTGACCAGTGAGATGGCTCATGCCAAATTCTTTACAAAGCTGGACGCCTCCAAGGGTTTTTGGCAAATACAGCTGGACGCGTCCAGTCACAAGATGTCCACATTCAACATCCCGTTCGGTCGCTACTGATACAGCCGGATGCCTTTTGGCATCATCTCTGCCTCAGAAGTATTTCACTGCATCATGCAACAGATGATGGAGGGCATCGAGGGGATGCGAGTAACATTGACGATGTCATTATCTGGTCCACAACGCCCCAGGAACACATCGCTCGCCTCAAGAAGGTGTTCCAGAGAATCCATGAACATGGTCTCCACCTCACCAGGGCCAAGTGCTCATTTGGTCAATCGGACATAAAATTCCTAGGTGACCTCATCTCGCAGCAGGACATGTGGCCAGATGCCGACAAGGCCTCGGCGATCAACACCATGAAGACCCCGGAAGACAAGAAGGCGGTCCTCCGTTTTCTCGGGATGTTCAACTTTCTCGGGAAATTCATTCCCAATATAGCATCCCACACCACGGCCCTCCGCCATCTCGTCAAGACGTCGACGGAATTCCAGTGGCTGCCCATGCATGAAGAGGAATGGCGTGAGCTGAAAGCAAAGATCACCACAGCCCCGGGTCTGGCGTTCTTCGACCCAACCAAGGAAACCACGATATCAATTGATGCAAGCCAGGACGGCATTGGGGCTGTGCTCCTTCAACGAGATGACTCCTCGTCCTGGGCTCGAGTGGCGTATGCCTCCAGGGCCATGACGCCCACTGAGCAATGGTACGCTCAGATTGAGAAGGAATGTTTGGGCCTCCTGACAGGGATAGTCAAGTTTCACGACTATGTTTACGGCCTGCCAAAATTCACGGTAGAAATGGACCACAGGCCTCTCGTCCACATAATCCAGAAAGATTTAAATGGCATGACGCTTCGGTTACAGCGAATTCTTCTTAAGCTACGCCACTACGACTTCAAACTTGTCTACACGCCAGGCAAAGAGCTCATTGTTGCAGATGCCCTCTCCAGGTACATTACCACACCGTGTGAACAAACTGACTTCATCTGCCACATAGAAGCGCAAGTGCAATTGTGTGCCACCAACCTTCCGGCCTCTGACAAGCGGGTGGTCCAAATTTGTGGAGAAACGGCCAAAGATCCTCTGCTGCATCGTGTGATGCAGCACCTTACCAATGGCTGGCAAAGGGACAATGTCCCCAGTTCTACAACGTAAAACACAACCTGACGGTGGTGGAAGGCATTCTCCTGAAACTCAACAGGATCGTAATTCCTCAGAGCATGCGAGCTATGGTGCTCAGACAAAGTCCTGAGGCCGCCGACACTACATGGAGTACGCCTGTTAGAAAGGGGGCAGAGCATCGCCAAAGCGGCGCCGTCTCTGATTTTGGCGCGAACGTTGATTCACTGGTCGATCTCCGAACGCGATTTCAGCAATGGCAACCGCTTGGGTCACTGTCTGTGCGGAGTCTGCACATCCTCCCCGTGTGTGCGTGGGTTTCCTCCGGGTACTCCGGTTTCCTCCCACAGTCCAAAGATGTGCAGGTTAGGTGGATTGGCCATGATAAATTGCCCTTAGTGTAAAATAGCCCTTAGTGTTGGGTGGGGTTATGGGGATAGGGTGGAGGTGTTGACCTTGGGTAGGGTGCTCTTTCCAAGAGCCGGTGCAGACTCGATGGGCCGAATGGCCTCCTTCTGCACTGTAAAATTCTATGATAAATTCTATGAATCCCGCCGCTGATTTGTCACTCTCTCTGAATAAATGTTGAAGCTTCTGATTAGGTAGACTGGGGAGGATCGGAAACATGAAAGTTAGACTGCCTGCACTCAACCTGTCGCATTTACAAAATTTATTTTTCATAAATAAACGTTGCATCCCCTATAATCTAGAGAATATCATTATTGTAACAATGACAGTAAGATCCTTCGCAGGAATTTCCATTCAGGAGACTATGCTGGATTCTCCGATCACCGACGCTGAAATCGATTTTGCCGATTGGCCGGAGAATCCACTTTTACGCTGGAACCGGGGGCGGCGCCGTTTTCCACTGCTCCGCCCCCTCAAAAACGGTGCACTCGAGGACATGTATCATGGCAATCATGATAATAATCTTTATTGTTGCAAGTAGGCTTACATTTACACTGCAATGAAGTTAGTGTGAAAAGCCCCTAGTCACCACACTCCAGCGCCTGTTCGGGCACACGGGGAGAATTCAGAATATCCAATTCACCTGACAGCATGTCTTTCGGGACTTATGGGAGAAAACCGGAGGAAACCCACGCAGACACGGAGAGAACGTGCAGACTCCAAGCAGACAGTGATCCAAGCCGGGAGTTGAACCTGGGACCTTGGAGCTGTGAACCAACAGTGCTCCCCACTGAGCTACCGTGCTGCCCAGCCTCCGGATCTGGGACATGGCGGTGAATCCTGCTGCTCGGGCAACAATCAGATGGGCTCGGTCCATGCTGAAGATAATATATTATGCCACTCAGGCATACAGGGCATCCATTATGGCATGGATGCACCTGTGGTCGGAGGTCTGGGAATCTCAGATAGGTCCCGACTCAACACCTGAAAGGACCACATGGCAAAAATGTTCAGGACTACTGTCATCTTGACAGTCACCAGGAACTGGTGTCCTCTCCCATTCCCCTGTGGTTCCAGATACACAAGGCAGTGTCAAAGTCAGGGGCGCGACCCGCGATGAGCGGGCACGCATGCTCAGTGCGGCCGCATGTTTTAAAATCTGGTCGTAGCCTTTTTGAAGGTCATTCACAGCTGGCATTGTTAAAAGCCAGCTGCAAAAGGTTCGGGGAGAATTATTTGATTTGTTGCTTTCTGAACTTTGATGCTGATGAAGTAGAAGTCTCTTACTCCAAGAATGGTGAGTGATCCAACGATGGTTTCACCGCAGCTGTAACTTCTACCAAGAGATGTCAACTTTTTAAATCTTGATATTTAAATATTCCAAAACAAAGTGCCTGCAGGTCGTATTTGGAAGCTTTGTCAATTAATTGTTTTTAAGTGTCTTTTATTTTTTACATTTTTAATTGTAATGTTTAGGTGAAATGTGATGAACCTCCAATTTCTAGAGGATGAAAACATTTTTAGTTTCTGCATTTTTTTTCTTGTAAAGTTTTATCAAATAAACTCTTTCCCCCCCCCCCCCCCCCCCCAAATTTGTAAAAAAAAAGTCGGCTGTCGCCCGCGGACCTACGCAATCAGAGACGCAAAAGATTTTTTTTTAAATTCTATGTAATCTTCCTGCCTGAAAGGAGGCAGAGAGCAAGTCACAGCCCCTGAACATTGACATCACGTGCTTTGGGCGCAATTGCGATTCCTCCATTTTGTCACCAGCAAACAAGGTAAGAGAAAATGGTGGATTGCGAAGGTGAGCCGGCGTGGGCCGCGAAGGTCGGCCGGCGTGGGTCACAAAGGTTGGCCTGCGTGGGTCGCAAACGTCGGCCGGCGTGGGTCGCGAAGGACGGCCAGGTTGTGTCCTGAAGGTTGGCCAGTTGGTAAAAATGTGTCCCCGGAAACAAAGTTTGAAAAACAGTGAGATACTCCATGGTCCAGCACAGATGTTGCACAGTCTTCCTGCTCAGCCGCAGGCGACGGCAGCACCACTCCCGGTCTGGCAGGTCTTCGTACGACAGGTGCTGCTGGATTAAACAGGGCCTGATGCGATGCCTCCTTCCCTGTTCCTCCTCGGCCTGTTGCCGGCCGGCTCTCTATTATCACGGTCTGGCTCCTGTCCTGCAGGGCCCATCCTGAGCAACATCTGCTCATGCAGCCTCAGTGCATTCACCAGGGCTGAGGCAGCCAGGCAAATGCCAACCACACCCGGCTGTACACTAAGATCCATTTTCTGCAGGGGGTAAAAGGGGTAAACATGTTTGCATGGTGACTACTCCCATTCCCAACAGGTCCAATGGGTTACAAGGTGGCCCTGACCTGCAGAGCAGTCCCTGCCCCCTCATGTTCCTCTCCCCCCCCCCCCCTCCTGAGCCTAGCCCAACCCCTGGCCGTTCCCCGTGGCTGCCTCCGGCACCACGCCCCTGGACTCACCAGTGCCTGTCACCGGGGGGGGGGGGGGGGGGGGGGGGGGGGGCCTCCTGCCCCCTACCCATTCCTGCCAGGATTTAGCACTGCAGCCTCTGTCCCGCACCCCTTTGGGGTCTACAGTGGGTGCCCTCCTTGGGTGAGCCGCGTGATACACAACCAGCAGGATACCACCTGGTTGTGTTGGGAGGGTGGCACTGTGTGCCACCAACCGGCATCTTGCCTGGTGGCATGGGTGCGGGCAGGAATCACGAACCGCGTTAGGGGTTGGACACCTATTGAGACTGTCGCTGTACTGCGCTCTGGGTCCTCTGCATCGCACTGACGGTGCCCACCTGCCCAGGGGTAGGATGGATGGGAGCAGGGCGCAGTGGACAGGTGGACCTTGGTGCCGGCCGGTGTTCCTGAGTGGTGGGCTGGCTGCTAGTGGCACTGGTGGGGCATGTGTCAGGAAGGGTGACAAGGGACAAGGTGCACCGCTCCCCTCTGCATTGGGCAACATCTCAGATGGATGCACTGAGAGGGGGGGGGAGAGGGGGGTACCCATATGCTTGGCGTGCTCTGCACATTTACAGATCGCAGTGGGCAGTCCGTGGAGCTCAAAGCGAGGTGACTCCATTGAAGGCCATAGCAATGGCGACCCGTGCCCAGGCACCGGTCCCGAGGGGACATTCCAAACCCACGGCACATCTCCTGGCTGCCCTGCTATTCTCCCAGCCCTGCCAGACGTCTCCCCAGCCAGCGGTTAGTGGGCAGCACGGTAGCATGGTGGTTAGCATAAATGCTTCACAGCTCCAGGGTCCCAGGTTCGGTTCCCGGCTGGGTCACTGTCTGTGCGGAGTCTGCACGTCCTCCCTGTGTGTGCGTGGGTTTCCTCCGGGTGCTCCGGTTTCCTCCCACAGTCCAAAGATGTGTAGGTTAGGTGGATTGGCCAGGCTAAATTGCCCGTAGTGTCCTAAAAAGTAAGGTTAAGGGGGGGTTGTTGGGTTACGGGTATAGGGTGGATACGTGGGTTTGAGTAGGGTGATCATTGCTCGGCAAAACATCGAGGGCCGAAGGGCCTGTTCTGTGCTGTACTGTTCTATGTTCTAACTGTTAATGATTACTGTACAATTGGCATGCCCATGCTGGCGCGGGGTGTGGAACGCATCCACACCACCATCGAGGCACTCGGAGCATGGCGTTTTGTTGGGTGCCTGGCTCCAACCTCGATTATTGGCTGACACTTGATTCTCCGCCCAATTGCAATTTACAATTCCAGCGTCACTAAATGGAGAATCCCGCCCTATGCTCTCCCACAGGAGGAAAATTATTGCCGACTTACATTCCCCCTGGGAGCGCAAGTTGGGAAACAATTCAGTACTCCTTGCCATGCAACTATATGCATGGCGAGGAGTACAAGGGATTCCTCCGCTTTGGGCTGTCATTCCGAGTTTGCGCCCCCTTTTACCACCCTGTACTACCTGGGAGCTTCCCTTTCCTCAAGTATGGGGTGAACCACCTCCTCCCAAGGACTCACTAATTAGGGAGACCCCCCCCTCCAAGGCACCTGCACCTTAATATGGAGACCCTCCCGCCCACTCGCTTAATGGGGAGCCCCCCCTCCCCCCAGAAAAGAGAACCCTGTCTGGAAGCTAGAAAGCAGTCCAGACAGGAGCAGTGAAAAACATTACAGCTGTAACACTTAGCTGGAAGCTCCACCTATCCATTCCTGGAAGGAGAACAGCTGTGACCTGTGTTTAAAGCCCTCAGAGACATTGGGCTGGATTCTCCCCTACCCGGCGTGATGGAGGGTCCCGGCGTAGGGGAGTGGCGCCAATCACTCAGGGGTCGGGCCTCCCCAAAGGTGGGGGAATTCTCACCACCTTTGGGGGCCAGCCCCGCGCCGGAGCGGTTGGCACCAGAAGACTGGCGCAAAAAACCGGCGCCCCCGGCAGCGGGGCTGGCCGAAAGGCTTTCACCGGTCGGCGCATGCACCGGCAGTGACGTCAAAGCCTCCAATACCTCCTCACTTCCTATGTCAAACTGCTGAAGGTGCTCACAGTCCCATTTCCTGAATTCTGGACCTACATCATCTTTCTCCTCAGTGAAGCCCGATGAGAAGTATTCATTTAACACCCCATCAGGGACTTCCGATGACGGCAGGCGGGAGGCCGCCGCGCAACAGAAGGCTCCTGCAGGCAGAAGGCAGGTAGAAGCCACACAGGATGCACAGTAGAAGAGGATGTCCAGGATCTGCAAGAAGACGGCCATTAAAAAGACAGCTGAGGGTCCGGCGGGGAATGGAGAGGTCACCACGAAAAAAGGAGGCTGGAGCACCAGGGGAGGCCGCATTGCCTACGGCTGAAGAGATAACCAAGGTGGTGGCTGCAGAATTCGAAAGACAGTTTACAAAACACTTGGGGACGATGAGGAAGGAGATGAGGGAGGTTTTGAGTGTGCTGGTGGAGGAGGCGATTTCCCCGGTGATGACAGCAGTGGCGGATGCAGTGGCGGAGGTGCAGGCGCAAGGTGAGGCTCTGAAGGAAGTGGAGGAGACGTTAGTGCAGCATGGTGATCAACTTACCTCGATGGGGAAGGAGATGCGGAAGGTGATGGAGATTAACAAGGATCTACGAGGGAAAATGGAAGACCTGGAAAACTGATCCAGGCGACAGAATTTGAGGATTGTGGGGTTGCCCGAAGGAGTTGAAGGGCCGAGGCCGACTGAGTATTTTGCCGCGAATAGGCAAAACTATTGGGGGAGGGGGAGGATCCCCCCCGATATGAACTGTATAGGGCTCATCGGTCGTGGAGGCCTGTACCAAAGGCGAGTGAGCCGCCAAGGCAGTGACTCTGTTCTTCTGTAGGTACAGTTTGAAGGAGAAGGTCCTGTCCTGGGCCAAGCAGAAGCGGGTGGTGCAGTGGGCTGGTGCTGGTATACGTGTATACCAGGACTTTACGGTGGAGCTGGCGAAGAGGTGGGCTGCTTTCAACCGGGTGAAGAGGGCACTGTACATTAGCAAGGTGCAGTGCGGCATTGTATATCCAGCGAACCTGAGGGTGACTTATAAGCTCAAAGACTTTTATTTTGGAACAGCGGAAACAGCGGAGGAGTTTGCGAAGGCAGAAGGACTGTGGCACAACTGAGAAATTAAGAAATGGCCATGTGCCGATGTAACCTCAGGACTGTATTTTCTTCTTTTTTGTTTCACTGCGTGCGGGTGGGTGTGCTAAAGGAGCCAATTTGGGCAAGGGAAGTGGGGGGACTTGCACCCGAAGTGAGGGCTCTTTGGGTTATAGAATATCTTCGAGCTTTCTCTAATCTTATTTGCAAGTCATTTTTCATGCCCCTTTTTAGCTTTCCTAATTGATTCCTTAACTTCCCTCTCGCACTTCCCACATTCCTCTCGTGCTGCAGTTTAATTTCTCCCTTTGGACTTGCTAAAAGCCTTTCTCTTTCTCCTCACCCAGTCCTGGATGGTCCTAGACACCCAGGGTTCCCTGAACTTATTGATCCTACATTTCTCCCTACAGGGAACATGTTGGACCTGCACTCTCCCCATTTCTTATTTGAATTCCCTCCACTGCTCCACTGCGATTTTCCCACAAAAAGTTATTCCCATTCAACTTTGGCCCGATCCTGCCTTGTTTTAGTAAAACCTGCCTTGCCCCAATCCCAAACCGTCTTTTGCAGGTCATCTTTTTCCTTGTGCAGAACAAACTTGAACCATACCGTGTTGTGATCGCTAATACTCAAATACTCCCCCATTGCCACATGGCAGTGGAAATCTGCAGGTGGACATTTAAAAAATATATACTTTTATTAAGGAATTTGTATAAACATTAAACACAAACCAGCACAAGAGTAAGAACAAAGAGACCTCACAATAAATAAATAACTACTCGAACGCTCCTCCCTCCCTGCCATTCCCCTCTTCCTGTCCTGCCTTCCCCATTTTAACCCCTTTATCCCGAACCCCCCTGTTGACACCTCAATTCTCCTTGAAAAAGTCGATGAATGGCTTCTATCTCCAGACAAACACATCAACTGACCCTGTTAAGACAAACTTCATTTTCTCCATCAGGTCGCTCACCCACAGCCCCGGCTTCGGTGGCTCCAAGTCCCTCCACTCCGGCAAAATCCGTCTCCGGGCTACCAGAGAGGCAAAGGCCAAAACGTCGGCCTCTCTCGCCCGCTGGACTGGCGGATCACCCGACACACCAAATATCACCACTTCTGGACTCGGGGCCACCTTCACCTTCAGCACCATGGACATTACGTTCACAAACCCCTGCCAGAACCTCCTCAGTTTCGGACATGCACAAAACATGTAAACATGATTCACGGGCCTCCCAGCAAACTGCCCACACATGTCCTCTACCCCCTCAAAGAACCTGCTCATCCTGGCCGTCATCATATGTGCCCTATGTACTACCTTAAACTTGTGCATGACAAGGATGCATTCACCCTCCTCAGAGCCTCCTCGCACAACCCAGCTTCCATTTCCCCCACCAGTTCCTCCTCCCACTTCCATTTAATTTCTCCTATCGGGGTTCCCTCCCAATCCATTAACTCCTAATAAATCTCGAACACCTTACCCTCACCCACTCCATCCTTATCCTGTAGTCCCGGGGGTGGCAGATTGGGAAAGGACGGAACCTGCTTCCTTACATAGTCCCACACCTGCAAGAATAGTAACCTGTTCCCACTGGGCAGCTCTTTATTCTCCTCCAATTTCTGTAAATTCGAAAAGCTTCCCCCACAAACAGGTCCCCAAACCGCTCAATCCCTGTCCGTCGTCACCCCCAAAATCCCGCATCCAAACCCGCCGTTCAAATCTATGATTACCACAAATCGGTGCCCACACCGAGAAACCTTCCAACCTCAAATGCTGCTGTCACTATCCCCACACCCACAGGGTCGCCACCACCATTGGGTTCATGGAGTACTTGGCTGGCGAAAATGGCAGAGGCACTGTCACAATGCCCCCAAACTCATACCCCTGTCAGAGGTCGTCCACTCTGCCCACACGCTGACCCCTCCCACACTACCCACTTCCTTACCATAACAATATTCGCTGCCCAATAATAATATGGGCGGCACCGTAGCACGATGGGTAGCACTGTTGCTTCACAGCTCCAGGGTCTCAGGTTCGATTCCCAGCTTGGGTCACTGTCTGTGCAGCGTCTGCACGTTCTCCCCGTGTCTGCGCGGGTTTCTTCCGGGTGCTTCGGTTTCCTCCCACAAGTCTCAAAAGACGTGCTGTGAAGTAATTTGAACATTCTGAATTCTCTCTCTTTTGTACCCGAATGGGCGCCAGAATGTGGCGACAAGGGGCTTTTCACAGTAACGTCATTCCAGTGTTAATGTATGCCTACTTGTGACAATAAAGATTATTATTATTGTATTATTATTAATTCTTTATATTTGGCAAGGCCAACCCGGATCTCCTGCGCCCCGCTCCAACAGCAGCTTCTTTACCCATGGGGATTTCCTCGCCCACATAGACCCCGAGATCAAAGCATTAACTTTCCGAAAGAATGATTTTGGGATTAAGATCGGGAGGTTCTGAAAAACAAATAAAAGGCTCGGGATCACCATTATATTTTCATTTCCCACAAGTACTCCCATTCCACCCGATCTAACACCTTTTCTGCATCCATTGCAACCTCCACATTCTGTCCCTCCAGGGGTATCGTTATCACATTCAGTAATCTCCTGATGTTCGCCGACAGATGCCTCCCCTTTACAAATCCTGTCTGATCTTCCCCTATCATCCCTGGCAAACATTTCACGATTTGCAATGCCAAGATCTTTGCCAACAATTTGACATCCACATTTAGCAACGATATTGGGGTCTTTATCCTTCTTTAATATTAGGGAAATGGAAGCCTGTGATAATGTTGGGGGGAGCTCCCCCTTACCCCTTGCCTCATTTTATGCCCCTACCAGCAGCGGCCTCAGATCCCCAGCGAACGTCTTATAAAATTCTACAGGGAACCCGCCCAGGCCCAGGGCCTTCCCTGCCTGCCTTGCACCCATGCCCTCTATCACCTCCACCAGTCGAATTGGGGCCCCTGGCCCTCCACCCCTCCACGGGTCCTCCTCCACCTTGGGGAACTGCAACTTGCCTAGGAATTGCCGCATCCCCCCCACCCCCCGGACTCCGATTCATAGATCCTCTTATAAAACTCATCAAAAACCCCATTGGGCCCAGTACAACTCTTCCCCTCCCGTCCCTCTCCCAATCTTCCTCACCGCCTCCTGTTTCCTAATTTGGTGGACCAGCATCCTACTTGCCTTCTCCCCGTAGTGTACACTGCCCCTCTGGCCCTCCGCAACTGGCCAACTGCCTTCCCGTGGACACCAACCAAATTCCATCTGGAGATTCTACCTCCCCTTCAACAATCCCACCTCCAGGGCCTCCGAATACCTCCTATCCACCCGCAGAATCTCGTCCACCAGCCTCCCATCTCTGCTTATTCCACCTTTTCCCTCTGTGCCCGGATCGATAGGATTCCCCCCTCCCCCTGACCACTGCCTTGATCACTTCCTGTAGCGTGGCAGCCAAACCCTCATCTGAATCATTCAGTTCCATATAGCCCCAGATGGCGACCCACACTACAAGCACATCTCACCAGCTAAAAGCTCCACATCCAGCCTCCACTGCAGGCGCTGCCCCCCCAATCTATTTGCAAATCCACCCAGTGGTCTGAAACCACAGTTGCTGAGTACCCCGAGTCGACACCCCCCGCCAGCAGCGTCTTGTCCACCACAAAATAATCAATCCATAAGTGCACCCTGTGCATATAGGTGAGGTACAAGAACTCCTTTGACCTTGGCTTCCTAAACCTCCACTGGTCCACCCCCATGCGCTCCATGAAGCCCTTCAGCTCCTTTAACACTGCCAACACCTTCCTCAACCTTGGGCTCGACCGGTCCAAACTTGGTTCAATAACTGTGTTAAAGTTCTCTTCCATGATCAACCGGTCCAGGATCTTCCCTAGCACCGCCTCAAGAACTGCAAATCATCCCAGTTTGGGGCATAAACATTCACCAAGATCACTTGGCATCCCCTCCAGCTTCCCACTCACCATCACAAATCTTCCTCCCGAGTCTGTCACAGTATTTCCCACCTCGACCGCCGCCTGCTTTTTATCAGTGCCCCCCCCCCCCCCGCGTCTTCATATCTAATCCCAAATAAAATACTTGCCCTACCCACCCTCTCCTTATCCTAGTCTGGTCCCCGACCTTCAAGTGCGTTTCATGCAAAAAGGCCACGTCCGCCTTCAAGCTCCTCATGTTCGCGAACACCGCAACCGCTTGGCTAGCCCATTCAACCCTGTGACGTTCCATGTGACCAACCTGGCTGGGGAGCACCCCGCCCTCTCCTCCTGCTGATCATTCATATCCCTTCTTGGGCCAGCCCGTGTCACATGACCCTCCAGGCCCAGCCTCGGATGTCCACCGTCACCACCTCCTTTCTTGCTGCACCACAGCAGGCACACCTTTGTCAGCAGCACTCCCCCCCCCCCCCCCCCCCACACCCCTCAACAAAACAATAATCCCATTCCCCTCTGCTACACTAACCACCTGGTCACCCCCCCTCCCCCCCCAATGCGCTTCCGTTAACTATCCCACCCAGCTTGCCTGGCAGCACCCCAGTCATGGCGCCTAAACCTCCTACTCCCCCCCCCCCCCCACTGATTCCCCTTCCTGCCCGCTCGCAAAACTCCATAGCACAAACAACAATCAAATATGAAAAAGGTGCACTCACCTTCCACATTCCTCAAACATCCCACCACAGAATCCAACAAGACCTCTCAAAGAAGAGAGGTTATCCCATAACCAACAAACAAAAGGCAATAAAAACGCAAAAGGTATAGAGAACCAACATCTTCTCACACCTCCTCCACAGTTCAGTGTCCTCCTTCTCCTGCCAGTCCACCATCTCTTAAATACTCCGTGCCTCCTCTGGTGTCCCAAAGTAATATTCTCGGCCATTGTGAGTCACCCAGAGGCGAGCCGGGTACAGCATCCCAAACTTCACCCCCTTCTTAAAGAGGACAGCTTTCACTCGATTAAACCTGGCTCTCCTGTTCATCAATTCTGCACCCAGGTCCTGGTACACTCGGACCTCATTACCTCCCAGGTGCACCTCCTCATCTGCCTAGCCCACTGCAATATCTTCCCCTTGTTGAAGAATCGCTGGAGCCACACCACCATTGCCCTCAGTGGCTCATTCGCCTGCGGCTTCCTCATCAGCGGCCTATGCGCCCGGCCGACCTCCAGGGGCCGGTTGAAGGCCCCCTTCCGCAGCAACTGCTCCAGCACCTCAGCTCCCTCGATGCCCTCTGGCATCCCCACGATTCTTAAGTTTTATCTCCGGGAGCGGTTCTCCAGATCCTCCACTTCCTTTGGCCGCTTCTGGTTCTCCCGCATCATTCCAATCTCGGCCACTAACGAGGTAAGCTGCTCCTCATGGTCCCCCAGTACCTCATCCACTTTCCGAACGGCCTGACCCTGGGACACCAGCCTCTGCTCCACCTAATCAATCCCTGCTTTTAATGGTGCACCACCTTGGCCAGGTCCTCCTCGGCTTCCCTCCTCTGCTAGCTGAACTTCTCATTTAAGAAGTCCACCAGCTGTTTCGTTGACCACTGGGCAGGCAGGGCTGACCCTTTACCCTCCGACATCTTCACCCATGATGCGCAAAGAATTTCTTGCAGTTCCCTTCTTCTCGACCCACGTCTGGTCCGTGGGTCCTTCCACCAGCACCACCACTGGAGTTTAACTTTCCTCAATCACCTCTGCACCTTTTTCCACCAAAACGTCTGCCCAGCAAACGGGGAAAGGACCAAAAAAACAACTCATGCAGGAGCTGCTAAATATACGACCACTCACTCCATTGCCGCCACCGGGAGTCCGAGGTGGACATTTTTAAAGGTGAAATTTGCCAAACCGGGAAATCTCCCGACTCTGCACATCCAACTCAGCTTGGGCCAGAGCCTTGTATTGCCCTGGACCTAATGACTGGAACATAAGTGTTATATGACCCCCACAACCAATGGATCAGATCTGTGGGGTGGGATTCTCTGACCCCCTGCCGGGTCAGAGAATAGCCGGGGGGGGGGGCGTGAATGCCGCCCCCGCCGGCTGCCAAATTCTCCGGCACCGGGGTTTTGGCGGGGGTGGGAATCTCGCCACGCTAGTCGGTGGCACTGGCAGCGGCCCCCCCGGCAATTCTCCGGCCCGCGATGGGCCGTGTGGCCGCCCGTATTTGGCGGATCCCGCCGGCGTAAAGGGGGGGGGGGGGCGCAGGGGGATCTGACCCCAGGGGGTGCCCCCACGCTGGCCTGGACCACGATCGGGGCCCACCAATCCGCGGGCAGGCTTGTGCCGCGGGGCACTCTATTCCTCCGCGCCGGTTGGTGTAACGGTCCCCGATGGCCGGTGCAGAGATGAACCCTTTAGGTACATGCAAGTAAGGGTGTTTGTCAGGCGGCAGGTGGCGGGGTTTCCCCTGCTGCCGCCGCGTGGGGTCCAGGACAGGGTGCTCTCAGGGGTATGGGTTGGAGAGGGGAGGATCTTGGAAGTGTACCAGGTGATGCAGGAGGTAGACAGGGCCTCGGTGGAGGAGCTGAAAGATAAATGGGAGGAGGAGCTGGGTGAGGAGATTGAGGAGGGGACGTGGGCGGATGCCCTAGAAAGGGTGAACTCCTCTTCGTGTGCGAGGCTTAGCCTCATACAGTTTAAGATACTGCATAGGGCTCATATGACCGGGACAAGGATGAGCTGGTTTTTTGGGACCGAGGACAGGTGTATTAGGTGCTCAGGGAGCCCAGCAAACCATGTCCACATGTTCTGGCCATGCCCAGCGCTGGGGGAATTTTGGAAGGGTGTAGCAAGGACGGTATCGAGGGTGGTAGGATCCAGGGTCAATCCAGGCTGGGGACTCGCAATATTTGGGGTTGCAGTGGAGCCGGGAGTGCAGGAGGCAAAAGAGGCTGGTGTTCTGGCCTTTGCGTCCCTAGTAGCCCGGCGGAGGATTCTTCTTCAGTGGAAGGATGCGAGGCCCCCAAGCGTGGAGGCCTGGGTCAATGATATGGCGGGGTTTATTAAATTGGAGAGGGTGAAATGTGCCCTAAGGGGATCAGCGCAGGGTTTTTTCAGGAGATGGCAACCATTCCTAGATCTCCTGGCAGAACGGTAAAAACAAAAGGTCAGTAGCAGCAGCAACCCGGGGGAGGGGGGTTGTCTCTTTGTTTTTGTTTTGGGTTGAATATCTGTTTTTTGCCAATGACGGGCGTTAATTTATTGTTTCTCTTTTGTATTTACGGCGGGGGGGGTTCTGTTTTTTTTTGTTCTTAGAATTTTCTGTTATTGTTTTCTTTTTTGTGAAAATGTGAAAATTTGAATAAAAATTATTTTAAAAACAAAAAAATGAATGGTGGTAGATAATTAATCAACTAACCGGAGGAGGAGGCTTCAAAAACATTCTTATCCTAAATGATAAAGACAAAGTTCAAGTATTTACAACCATCTTCAGCCAAAAGTGCAGAGTGGAAGATCCACCTTGGTTTCCTCCTGCAGGCCCTACCATTACAGTTTCAATTTTCAGACAATTTGATTCAGTCCATGTTGTATCAGGAAGCAGCTGAAGGAATTGGATACGGCAAAGACCATGGGCTCTGACACCATCTCAGCTGTAATACTGAAGACATGCTCAAGAACTAGCTGTGCCCCATTCACCAAACTGGTACAACACTGGCATCTACCCGACAATATGAAAAATTAGCTATGTCCTTTACACAAAAAAGCAGGAAAAATCCAAACCAGCCTTTTCCGGTCCCATGAGCCTACTCACAATCATAAGTAAAGTGATAGAATGTTTCATTGGCAGTGCTATCAACAGAACTACTCAGTAATAACCTGCTCAAGGGTGCTCGGTTTGGGTTCAGCCAGGGTCAATATCAGACTAGCTTTGGTTCAAACATGGACTAAAAAGCTGAATTCAAGAGGTGAGTGTGCCTTGCCTTGATGAGAATCTCCATTGATTGGAGACCTACCTGAAACAGAAAAATGGTGTGGCATTTGAAGGCCAGTCGTCTCAGCCCCAGATATCACAATCTCAGTTTCCAGGGTAGTGTCCTAGATAGAACCATCTTCAGCTGTTTCATCAATGTATTCCCTCCAACGTAAAACGTAAGATCTCTGATGAATACACAGTATTCAGTACCATTTCCACCCATGCTTCATTTAACAAGACCCGAACAACTGAAAAATGACAATTAACATTTGTGTCCCATCAGTGCCAAACAATGACCATCTCTAACAACAGAGAATTTAATCATTTTTTCTGGACATCCAACATCACCAAATCTACCACTATTAACATCATGGTTGCTACCACTCTACAAATTTTAATTGGACCAGCCATATAAATACTGTAGCTACATGAGCAATCAGAGGCTTGTTTGGGGAGGAGGGCTTGGATGGCGGAGGGTGCAGAGAATCAATCTGGAATCCCAAAATGTGTCTTTTACGCTGGTTGGATTTCCCCACTCAATTGTCCCAGCCCCCACCAGTGACGTAACGGGGATCCCGACTTAATTACTAATGCAGAGCAAGTTTTATGCTGATAGTCCTCCACATTAGACTGTCCATTACATGCCAACATGAATCACAAAAGGTCCTCCACGAAGTGCACCTGGCAAGCAGAACCTACCAAAGGTGCACAGGTAAATACAGTCCCGGGGAAAGAGGGTCATGCCTGTGCAACACCCTGGCACTTCTCTCTAGGGTTCTACCAACAAGAAGAACAAGGGCATCAGATGTCTGGAAATACTACCATCTCCAAGTTCTCATTCAACTTCCTGATACTGTCGATATCCACACCACATGGACAGTAATAGTTCAAGCAGATAGCACCATCTGCTCAAGGTCAACTAGGAATGGACAATAACTTCTTACCAGGCATCTGGTGCCCTTGTTCTTCTGGTTGGTAGAGGTCAGGGGTTTGGTATGTACTGTTGATACTGTTGATAGTGCTGTACATTTGGAGATGATAATACTGCTGCCACTGCACCAATGGTGGAGGGGGAAAATGTTTAAGCTGGTAGATGAGGTGCCAATCATGTGGGCTGTTTTGTCTTGGAGAATGTCAAGCTTTTGTTCTTTTGTTGTCTGCACAGTAGGACAGTAGTTAGCACTGTTGCTTCACAGCTCCAGTGTCCCAGGTGTGATTCCGGCTTGGGTCACTGTCTGTGTGGAGTCTGTGCGTTCTCCCTGTGTTTGCGTGGGTTTCTTCTTGGTGCTCCGGTATCCTCCCACAAGTCCCAAAAGACATGCGGTTAGGTTACTTGAATTTTCTGAATTCTCCCTCTGTGTACCTGAACAGGTGGCGGAATGTGGTGACTAGAGGCTTTTCACAGTAACTTCACTGCAGTGTTAATGTAAACCTACTTGTGACAATAAAGATTATTATCATAGAGTAACACTCATCCAGGTAAGTAGAGGGATTCATCATACTATTGTCTTGTAAATAGTAAATGAGTCAGATGAGTTACTCGCTGCTGAATCCCAACTTCTAATTGCTCTTGTAGTCACAGTATTTGAATGGCTTATCCGTTAAGACTTTGGAGATGGGTAACCCCCATGATGTCGGTGATGGGGGATTGGCAATGTTGAATGTCAAGGAAAAACGATTAGATTCTCTTCTGTTAGAGATGTCATTCTATAGCACTGGTGTGGCACATATGTGTGGCACACATCCAAGAGTGAACAGTATATCACATAGATATTTCTAAGTATAATGGTTATATGACTGAGCCAGTAATTCCGATGCCTAACTAATGATCTGCATATATGAGTTTAAATTCCAACATGGCGACTGGGGAATTTAAAATTCAGTTAATTAAGCAAATCTGAAATTAAAAGTGGATTCCTGTAGCAGTGATGATAATGAAACTATTGGATTGTTATAAATTCCTATCAGAAAGAAATTTGCCGATCTTACGTGGCCTGGCTGATATTTGATTCCAGCAATGTGACTGACTCTTTGAAGTGAATGAGCAAGCTATTCACATTTGTAATCAAGTAGACAGCTCACCACCTCCTTCTCAATGACAATTAAGAATGAAGCTTGTATGCAATGCTCACAACGAATGAGTGAATAGAAAAAAAGAGAAAAACTGACCAAGAGTGCAATCGAATTATGTATGTTTATTAAAACTATAATTCTTCTGTATTCAGATGATAGATTTAATTTTCCAGTAGGAAGTTGCCAAAGTAGGAATACTCTCCAGAAACCTGCCGGAAGTGTAAGCTCATTGGTAGACAATGTACCATCACAGTCCAATTGCCCAGGTATTCATCAAAAACTAATAATTTAAAGTTCTTAACAATAATATTTATCTATTATCACTTTTTTTTCTTTTTATAAATTTAGTGTACCCAATTCATTTTTCCAATTAAGGGGCAATTTAGCGTGGCCATTCACCTAGCCTACACATCTTTGGGTTGTGGGGGCAAAACCCACGCAAACACGGAGAGAATGTGCAAACTCCACACAGACAGTGACCCAGAGCCAGGATCGAACCTGGGACCTCGGCGCCGTGAGGCTGCAGGGCTAACCCACTGCCCCACCGTGCTGCCCTTACTATCACAAGTTATATTTAATTGCCAATTTTCATCCAGTTGTTGGCACTGCTGCAACACAGCGCCAGGAAGCAGGGTTCAATTCCGACCTTGGGTCACTGTCTGTGGAGTTTGTACGTTCTCCCCGTGTCTGCTTGGGTTTCCTCTGGGTGCTCCGGTTTCCTCCCACAATCCACAGTCCAAAGACGTGCAGGTTAGGTGGATTGGCCATGATAAATTACCCCTTTGTGTTCAATAGGTTAGGTGGGCTTATTGGGTTACAGGGATAGGATGGGTTGTTGGCCTGAGCAGGGTGTTCTTTTGGGGGGGTGTCAGTGCAGACTCAATGGGCCGAATGGCATCCTTCTGCATGTAGTGATTCTATCGGTGTAACAAAAGCAGAACATTCAGGAAATAATCAGAATCAGGTAGAATCTGTGGAGAGAGAAACAGAGTTAACATTTTAAACTGATGAATTTCCATCAGAAAAGTTAGAAATAAAGTAGGTTTTAAGCAAATACGGGGTTGGGGGCGGTTTGAAAAATAATAAAAGGGAAGTTTGACGATAAGGTGGAAGTAGGAGAGGTTAAATTACAAAAGAGTTGGTGGTGCAGAGGCAAACCAATACTATCCTAGATCGGGACTTGGGAAGATGAGACAGAGCCCGTCTGTTTTTAGACAAATTAGAGTCCAGTGACATAGGGTCTTGCATACTTTGCACCTACTTGTAGTGGCATGAACATTGTCAACGGTCTTAAAGGGAATGCCTGCAGGCCATTCAAAATATGGCCCAAAGAAATGTTTAGTGTTTCTTTTTGTGGGGCCAAAAGAGCTAGAATGCTTTGCTGGACTTCACACAAATAATCGAGTCTGTGCATAGCTGCCTTTAAGATTATCTCCTCCCCAGATTTCACTGAACTCTGACTGTCTGCCAGCTCTGTAACTTGGAGCTGTGTCAGAGTTCTGGTTTGATAAGTGCAAGCTCACCATTGAATGCCATTGAGATGGGGCCTCAAAATAATGTTGGTTTCACAGCATGTAGAACAGGTGGGAGGTGAGCATACTAAATTTAATGAAAACTGCTTGGGATTTAAAAATCAATTTTTGCCTTTCACTTAACTGAAATGCAAAATTCAGACTACATCTTCTTGAAGCATACAGAACACTCATACTATGTTTCTTAAACATATAATTATTTCAGATAATAAATTGAGTTCTCCGATAGGAAGTTGCCATGGAATATCTACTCTCTCAAAAGATAGAAGTGTATGTTCATTGACCAACAAAGATCCTACTCCATGTCACCCTGATTATCCAGGTACTGACTTGCTTATAAGAAAGCATTGAATTATCAGTTTCTGCTGAAAATATTCCTTTAGTATCCTAAGTTATATTTAATTGTCAAAATTTATAGTCTGCATCAAAATCAGTTGCTTTGACACAAGGTGATACTGAAACAATTTAGAAACAACTTTACTAGTCCAATTGAGATAGTAGGAAGATGTAGGATTGAGTGAAAATTTGACAACGCAATGATTTGTTGAGGTGAAAATAACCAAGAGTTAATGGGACCAACATTCCTCCCAAAGGCTATTGATGTGGAACGTACCAAAAGTGAACTTCACTGGAATACAACTGAAACTGCTGTATTTCTGTAGTCATCTGATTTAATCTCTCAACCCACCAATGAGGTCCACTGAATTCCAGGACTGTCTCTAATCTCTCAACACGATGTTTTGGCCTCAATCCTGGGATTACACTGTCTGTCATTCAGCCCCGCTAATCCTTCAGGATTGATGTTGACAAAATTTCCTTCCCCGACATAATGAGTCTCATAACCCTTCCCTCTTGTGCAAGCCCTAACCACCCTCCCAGTCATGAGTGTGCATGCAACCCTTCCTTCTTGTTCTACACTAATGTCCCCAACTCTCGCCACATTTCCTATTCTAGAATCTGCATGTATCCCGTCCCTCTTGTGCCAAAGGAAACCCACACACCCTCCTGCTGTGCCTGTGTTCACCCCTTCCATGTGACTCTCCAGCTCCTCCACCCCATTTAACCTCTGCCTGCCATCTTTCTCTAACCCAACGACCAACCCTCTTCCTGTTCCCTACATCTTCATTGCTCTGTCAACACTCCACCACTCACAAACTCCAGTCCGCATGGTAGTTTCTGTTGGTAGAGTGCAGCCCTGCCTACGATTCAAAGCACACAGTTGGCGCAATTCTCTGGAAAGATTTCTAAGTGTTGCAGCAAGCGGGAACTGCCATAGGCTTCCTGGTGCTCAGCCCAGTGAGGCCGGCCATGCTATGCACCATTAATTGGTCCACTTAACGTTTCATGCACCTTAAAGTCATAAGCGAAGTGAAGATGGACACGTATGCCACACATATTTAGTTGTGATCCAGTCCCATCTAATTTCCCGCTGACGAGGCACGTAATTGGGGAAGAAGAACATGATTGCTGGTAACTTGCATATTTAATGAGTATTCACGACATGCAAATGCCAACCTTCCATCAATTCCCAGGAATTGCTATGGGGAACTAGTAATCCAGAGACCCAGGTAATGCCCTCGGGACCCGGGTTCGAATCCCATCACAGCAGATGGTGAAATTTAAACTCAATAAACATCTGAAATTAAAAGTCTAATGATAACCAATCCCATTGTCAATATTGTAAAAACTAACTGGGTTCATTAATGGCCTTCAGGGAAGGAAACCTGCTGTCCTTACCTGGTCTGGTTTTACATGTGACTCCAGAACCCATAGTATGTGGTTGATTTCTAAAATGCCCTCTGATCTGGCTTAGCGAGCCACTCAGTTGTATTCAACTGCTGCAAGGAAACAAGAATGAAACTTGACGCACTACTCGGCATTGACCTATGCATCAGAAACGACAAAGGCAAGCCCAGCCCTATCGACCCTACAAAGTCCTCCTTTCTAACATCTGGAGGCTTGTGCCAAAATTGGGAGAGGCGTCTCATGGACCAGTCAAGCAAAAGCCTGATGTAGTCATACTCATAGATTCATACCTTACAGATAATGTTCCAGATACCACCATCACCATTCCTGGTTACATCCTGAACAGACCCAGCAGAGGTAGCGGGAGGCACAGTGGTACAAAGTTGGGGGAAGATGCTCTGGGAGTCCTGATCATCGACTCTGGACTCCATAAAGTCTCATAGCACCAGGTCAAACATGGGCAAGGAAACCTTCTGCTGATTACCATTAGATGTCTCCTGTCAGCTGATGAATCAGTACTTCTCCATATTGAACACCATGTGCAGAAAGCCCAGAGGGTGGCAAGGGCGCAGAATGTACTCTGGATGAGGGCCTTCAATGTCCATCACGAAGAGTGGCCCGGTACATAGAACAGTACAGCACAGAACAGGCCCTTCGGCCCTCGATGTTGTGCCGAGCAATGATCACCCACTTAAACCCACATACCCCTAACCAACAATCCCCCCATTAACCTTTACACTACGGGCAATTTAGCATGGCCAATCCACCTAACCCGCACATCTTTGGACTGTGGGAGGAAACCGGAGCACCCGGAGGAAACCCACGCACACACGGGGAGGACGTGCAGACTCCACACAGACAGTGACCCAGCCGGGAATCGAACCTGGGACCCTGGAGCTGTGAAGCATTGATGCTAACCACCATGCTACCGTGAGGCCCCTGACAGGTAGTATAATCACAGACTGAACTGGCTGGGTCCTAAAGGACATATAAACACCATGGGCTGGATTCTCCGCCCCGCCACGCCATGTTTCTATTTCACCCCGCCAGCAGGATGCCCCGTTACGCCGGCCGGTCAATGGGGTTTCCCATTGTGGGGCAGCCCCCTGGGCTGCCAGCAAAATGGAGAATCAGGCTCCATGGCTATCAGAGCAGGTCAAAGGCTAGGATTCATGTGGCAAATAACTCACTTCCTAACTCCCAAAAACCTGTCCATCAACTACAAGGCATAATGGAATACTCTCCACTTGCCTGAATGAGTGAAGCTCCAGCAACACTCAGGAAACCCACTTTATTGCTACCCCTGCTACAAACATTCACACCCTCCACCACAGACGATCAGTGACAGCCATGTGTACCATCTACAAGATGCACTGCAGGAACTTAACAAGGTTCCTTAGGCAGAACCTTCCAGATCCACAGCCACTACCATCTAGAAAGATGAGCAACAGATAACTGGGAATAGCACTGCCTGGAAGTTCCCCCCCCCCCCCCCCCCCCCCCCCAAACCATTCGCCACCCTGACTTGGAACTATATCGCCATTCATTCACTGTCGCCGGGTCAAAATCCTGGAACTCCACTCCTATCTATTCCTAACAGCACTGTGGATATACCTACACTCCAGGAACCGCAGGGGTTAAAGAAGGCATCACACCACCACCTTCTGAAAGGCAACTAAGGATGGACAATAAAAATGCTGGTCTAGCCAACGGCGCCCACATTATTAATTAATTAGTAAAATTAATTTTTTTAATTGAGTCGGCCTCATTCCGAATTGTCTGCATATGCCCTCCACAAACCCACTTGTGGCGGGTCCAGGAAATTCTATCCAATGCGTTTATTTGTCAAGACACCCTCTGGCTTATTTGAAATACCTGTCAATCTTCAGGATATCCAAGCCAATTTTCAATCAAGAAAAAATAATTTTTCATTGTCAAAATGTATGTTGAAAACAATAAAACAGGAGATTAAAGTTAGATTGCATTTTAAACTGAAAGGTAACAGACATTTGGATATCTAAAACAGAGTTTAATAGTTAAAGAAAAATTCAGTTAAAATTAAGTTACGTTTGAAAACAAGAATTGGAATAAAAGGAAATTAGTAAGGGAGTGAAAAGATAAGTACATACAAAGTGCTTAATGCTTTTAGTATTAGGTAAAATTTTGATGCATGGTCCAAAAATCTGCATGAATGCTGAGCAGCACGCTGGTAGTGCAGTTCTTCCAGCATGTAACAGAGGGGTCAGGAATTCCACAACCTACAATTCATTGAGCAGTTGTTACTCCAGGATGTAAACTGGTCACTTGGCAGGTGCAGGAAAACAGCAGCACTATTCAGTCTTCTCTGGATTCTTAAGATACCTGGGTGTTGATGCAGTTATTTATTAATTCTTCCAACTGACATTTGTTCAGGCCTGATGTTTGTGCATGCCCTTCAAATAATTTCATTGTGCATCACCCCCAAGATGATGTGACTGTACTGTGGAACTATTTATATTAGAGGAAGGAATTTTACTTGAATATCTGTAAGTGTACATGTCTGCCGTTTCATAATATGAAGACCATCATTGTTATAGTAAGAAGTCTTACAACACCAGGTTAAAGTCCAACAGGTTTGTTTCAAACACGAGCTTTCGGAGCACGGCTCCTTCTTCAGGTGAAGGAGCCGTGCTCCGAAAGCTCGTGTTTGAAACAAACCTGTTGGACTTTAACCTGGTGTTGTAAGACTTCTTACTGTGCTCACCCCAGTCCAACGCCGGCATCTCCACATCATGGCTATCATTGTTATATACAAGGAAAGTTGATTTTAGTTCTTAATAAAAGCAGACCAAAGATTCAGATTCATTTGTTTCTTAAAACTTAATATCTTTTGTATTCAGATGAAAAATCTAATCAACAAAATCTGACTACATTATCAGAACAATGCAGGGGTACCAACTCAGGGATGGCTAGTAATAATGCTGCATGTCAATCTGATGTTACAGGTACTTGTTTTTATTAGAATTACTGAAATAATTAATTGCCCATCATCACAAGTGATGTTTCATCATTGAGTTTCCAATAAGCATTGTGCTAAAGTTTATTTCCAAAGAAGGTGAATGATTTTGGAACCAGTTTTAATTCCTATTTTACTGGTTAGAAGTCAACTAAAGTGCTAAGGATACAATAAAATATGTCAATAGATGAAGGACTTATCTTCTTACCCTTCCCCTCTTCTGGCATCTCTGAATGATTGCGCTTGTTCCTTCTTGGCAAACATCAGGACAATTTAGAATTATTTTCCCTTTCTCCTGGATTCTATGGGTGAAATTTTGCACCTCTCCCACTGCCGCAATATTCCAGTCCCACTGAAGTCAATGGATCTTTGAACAGCTTGCAGCATTTTCCAGCACTGCCGCTGCCATACGGAGCCGTAATATTCCACCCTATGTCTGGTATATGAATAACTTTAAGAAAGTGGGTGTGTAATTCAAGCAATGCGGATGAATCGAGTGGGGCCAAATTGGGCTGGGCGCCAAGCCAATTTCAAGTCACCCAACTCGCTGCGCCCAGCGGGATCTGGTTCACGCCATCACTGGGCGTGATCCAGATAATGACTCTATTAAATATGCCATATATTAAATATTCAGCGCCGTCTGGAAGTCACAGGCTACATTGGCAAGGCCTCAACTGAGTACCGATTCTTTCTAGTCTCCACAAGCGTTGACCAGTGGTGCAGTCCCAGGCATAGGTAGTCCACTCCTTGTTGTCCATGGATGTGAGCATGCAAACCCTGGCCGAAATGAGAGCGGGCCTCACTCATGAGCGTCACTGCAATGTCCGGTTGGATGTGGCACATGGATGCCTGGAAGACATCAGCCCTGTCCTGGGCTTTGGGCAGGTGGCGGAGATAGCTCCACTCGCATCCCCGTCCCATGGAGTAGCCTGGGGGTCATCGGGCACCCCGACGGAGGAAGAGGTGATGGGACCCATGCTGGAGACTCCCACAGGGGAGGAGCTGGAACACCCCAGCACCGCAGACTCTTCCCCCCTCCCCCTATCCCTGGTGCATCTGGTGGGCAGTGGGAAGAACAGGGCGGCACCACGCCACCTGGGACACTCGAGCAGCATACGGGCCCATCAGGCCCAGTTGCCTCAGAAGACTCCCACCAGGGGACCCAGGTCACAGGTCGGGATTTAAAGCAGGTCGCCTCCACCCTGATGTACCGTCTGGGAATCCACGTCGACATAGCGTTAGGGCCAGTAAGGCCAGAAAAGTAAACCAGTTAAGTTGGAATGGGTCTAGGGCACAGTATAGTGATAGGGGCTAGGGTAAATATCTGTATATATGTTTTCACATTAAACACCTGGGCACAATGTTACAATCTGCCTCGGTGCTCTCTCAGAAGGTGTGAGGGGTGGGCTGATCTGGGCTGGCCATAGAGGGTAGGGGCGGAATGGTCAACGTTGAGGGTGGGTTTTGCTTGGAGACCACAGTTCAGCCAGCGTTCATTGCTCCCATATCCCACAGCCTCTCCTCTCGCCCCATCCCCCCACCTCCGCCGCCCAGGGGATCCGATGGGACCATGTGATGGAATGGCCAGCTTACATGCAGGAATCACCCAAGCGGGGGTTAGAAATTGCTACCGTTGTCAAACTATGCGGCGCACCAGAGCTCATTGCAGAGCAGATTGTCATTTCCTCCATCCCATGGACCAGACCTGTTATTACTGCCAACCCAGACCCCACACCCCATAGTGTGGCAGGTATGTATCATGGAGAGGGTTACAGGCAGGGGAGGGTGGGATGAGTGTCCATGTCCCTGGCCAGTCTCCCCGCCCCCCCAGTCGATGAACCTAGAGGCGATCAGAGCGTCCCATGCGCATTGTCCCCTGGCGCACACGTTTTGCACCTCCTGTGCGCACTCGGGCCCCATCCTCGCCCTCCCCGACACCCTCCTCGCTGGACATGGGCTGACGTTCATCCTCCTCCTGCAGCACAGCGCCATACTGGAGGACCCCTCCAGAGCGGTTCGGCACCTGAACCGCATCTTCAGCACCTGAACCGCATCTTCAGCATGCCGAAGCACTGCGGCTGTACGATCATGCCCCAAGTCGCTATATGGGCTACATTGTAACGAGTCTCTGCGTCAGCTGTGGTCTCCGGAGAGGCAGCATCAGCCATGGCCGCAGCAGATAACCCCTGCGCCCAGGAGCCATCCACCTCAGCCAGGGGTGTGCCTCAAAGAGGCCGGGAATTGTCGAGTGTGCCAGGACGATGGCGTCGTGCACACTTCCCGGGTATCAGGTGCAGACATGCTTAATGCGCATCTGATGGTCACACACCAGCTGCACGTTCATTGAATGGAACCCCTTTCAGTTTGTATACAGCGGCCTCTCATATGCAGGTCCTCGTAGGTGGACATGCATCCCGTCGATCACTCGCTGGACCCGAGGCATCTCGGTGATGGTGGCGAACCCCGCTGCCCTGGCATCCTGGTGGGCTCAATCCTCATTGAAATGGATTTATTGTACCGACTGGGCATATAGGGCCTCTATGACAATGCAGATCACCTCTGCAATGAGCTCTGTGAGATCTTGGACAGGTTCCCACTCGCGTCTGGAAGGACTCCATGGCTTAGAAGATCAGGGCGCCCGTTACATTGACAGCCACCAGGAAAGGGTGGCCTCCCTCTTTCCCCCACAATGCCAAGTGCGCCATGATCTGGCAGATATGTCGCACTGTCCCCCTGCTCAGCCGAGTCTTCGAAGGCATGCCATGTCCAGCAGGTCCTCAAATGACAGGCGCTGCCGGGTACACAAGAGGCCTCTTGTGGCACCTCCTTTGCACCTCCTCCTCCTCTTCATCCTGTCGGGTGGCTGGCTTTCCATCCTCAGCGGCTGCCTCCTGTTCTTCTGGGGCATGATCCGCTGCTGCAGCTTCCTCCTCCTTGAGCATCTCCAGCTCGTACAGCCGCAGTGCATCCTCCAGGGCTGCGGCGACCAGGAGGAAGGCCACCATTGCTGGTTGAATTCTTTTTTTTTTTAAATAATTTTTATTGAAGAAATTTTTCAAAATACAAACATTTTAACCCCCCCTACATTTACATTTAAATTATAACAAAACAAAGTCAAACCCCCCTACTTAACAAAAAAAAAAGAGAAAAGTCCCCCCCCCTACTCGCGCGTCCCCCCCCCCCCCCCCCCCCCCCCCCCCCCGCCGGCGAACCGACAGTCAGAACAACTTATCATTTCTAGCAGCGTCCTCGGGCAGGCCTTGCCCGTGCCACCACCGCTACCGTACTTCCTTCGTCTTTGTCCCCCCCTCCCCCCCCCCCCCCTCTCCCCCCCCCCCCTCCCTCCCGCCCTCCCCTCCCCTCCCGGGTTGCTGCTGTCACGGCCTCAGTTTCTATCTCTGATCCAAGAGGTCTAGGAAGGGTTGCCATCGCCTGAAAAACCCCTGCACCGACCCTCTCAGGGCGAATTTGATCCTTTCCAATTGGATGAAGTTTGCCATGTCGTTTAACCAGGTGTTAACACTCGGAGGCCTTTCGTCCCTCCACTGAATCAAGATCCTCCTCCGAGCCACCAAGGACGCAAAGGCTAATATTCCAGCCTCCCTCGCCTCCTGTACCCCCGGTTCCACCCCAACCCCGAAGATCGCAAGTCCCCATCCTGGCTTGACCCTGGACCCCACCACTCTCGACACCGTCCCTGCCACCCCCTTCCAGAACTCCTCCAGTGCCGGACATGCCCAAAACATATGTGCATGATTCGCAGGGCTTCCCGAACATCTAATACACCTGTCTTCACCCCCGAAAAACCGACTCATCCTTGTCCCCGTCATGTGGGCTCTATGCAGTACCTTAAATTGAATGAGACTTAGTCTCGCACATGACGACGACGAGTTGACCCTCTCCAGGGCGTCTGCCCATGTCCCGTCCTCTATCTGTTCCCCCAGCTCTAACTCCCACTTATCTTTCAGCTCCACTACTGGTACCTCCTCCACCTCCTGCATAATCTTATAGATGTCCGAGATCTTCCCCTCCCCGACCCAGACCCCTGATAGCACCCTATCACTCACCCCCCTGTCGGGGAGCGCGGGGAACCCCTCTACCTGTCGTCTGGCAAATGCCTTCACTTGGAGGTACCTGAACGTGTTCCCCGGGGGAGCCCAAATTTCTCCTCCAGCTCTCCCAGGCTCGCAAACCTCCCCTCTATAAACAAGTCCCTCAGTTGTCTAATACCCGCCCTCTGCCAGCTCTGGAATCCCCCTCCTGTGTTTCCCGGCGCAAATCTGTGGTTCCCTCTTAGTGGTGCCCCTATCAGACCTCCCACTTCCCCCCTGTGTCGCCTCCACTGCCCCCAGATCTTGAGGGTGGCCGCCACCACCGGGCTCGTGGTATACCTCGTGGGAGGGAGCGGCCATGGTGCCGTTACCAGTGCCCCTAAGCTTATGTTGCCGCAGGACGCCCTCTCCATGCGCTTCCAGGCTGCCCCCTCCCCTTCCATCATCCACTTTCGTACCATCGATGTATTTGCCGCCCAGTAATATCCTGAAAGGTTGGGTAACGCCAGCCCTCCACTATCCCTACTCCGCTCCAAAAAGACCCTTCTAACTCTCGGGGTGCCATGTGCCCACACATACCCCATGATACTACTCGTTACCTTCTTGAAAAAGGCCCTGGGGAGGAAGATGGGCAGACACTGGAACAAAAACAGGAACCTCGGGAGGACCGTCATTTTAACTGACTGCACCCTCCCTGCCAGCGACAGCGGCACCATGTCCCACCTCTTAAACTCCTCCTCCATCTGTTCCACCAGTCTGGAAAAGTTCAACTTGTGGAGGGTCCCCCAGTTCTTTGCCACCTGCACCCCCAAATACCTAAAACTTTTAACTGCTCTTTTGAAGGGGAGCCTCCCAATTCCCTCCCCTTGGTCTCCCGGGTGTATTACAAAGACCTCACTTTTCCCCAGATTTAATTTATACCCCGAAAAGTCCCCGAACTCCGCTAGTATCCCCATTACCTCCGGCATTCCCCCCTCCGGGTCTGCCACATACAACAACAAATCATCCGCATAGAGCGAGACCCGATGTTCCTCCCCTCCCCTTGTCAGTCCTCTCCACCCCCCTGAACCCCTCAGTGCCATCGCCAACGGCTCAATCGCTAATGCAAAGAGTAAGGGGGATAGGGGACATCCCTGCCTAGTACCTCGATGGAGCCCAAAATATTCTGACCTCCTCCCGTTTGTTACCGCTGGTTGAATTCTAATATCTATTGTCTGCAGGGGCTGAAAGACCGACATGTTAGCATATTGCGTATCCCCGTACCCAATCAGGTCTACTGGGCTGCACAGTGATCCCCATTGGCACTACGGACTCTGCCCCCACATATCCCGTTCCCACACCCCTGGCCGTGTCGGTGCCCGGCACCATGGGGGCCTCTGACCATGGCGCCCGTCCCTGCTGCCAAGGCTACTGTTGGCTGGTGTTGCCCATGCCCGCGGTACGCTCTGCGGCCCCTGCCGGCGCCCCCCTGTAGGAGCTACTGTTCACGTCCCCCTTGGTGGGCTGCTTGATGCCCTGCTGGCTGGTGGTGGCCATTTTGGGGGGGTATTGAAGAGGGTGGGGTACAGCAGTGGTGGGGTATCGTCTCTTTATCCAGAAAGCGATGCAATCTCACCACCATCGTACTTGGCGGCTCGCCCGCTTGCGGCCTAGTCTTCAGCTCCATGTGTGCTCGATTGACCTCCAGGAGTCAGTCAAAGGCCCCCTCCTCCTTCAACGTCTCCAACATTTTGGCCACATATGTGCCTTCCTCCGCACCTTCGTTACCTAAGGTGATGAGACCATCAATTCACAAGACACGTGATTGGAAGTAAACAGTGGTTTTAATAGATTACAACTGAGCCTGCCTGCGACGAGATGAACTGAGAGCAGGCTTATGACTGCAGTGCTTTATACTTCCGGTTAGTGGGAGGAGCCATGGGTGGAGCCCAGTACAAACTCCTCATCTCCCCCTATGGGCAGAGCCGCGTAACGGCTCGTATACAGAGCCCACAAGGACACAATACATGTAATACAATACAGTGTGAATTACGAGGTATATAGGGCGCGATTCTCCCAAACAGGGAGAAATCATAAGGCTGGCGTCAAAAACGGGCGGGTTTGACGCCAGCCTCCCCCTCCCCGACCGGGAACCGATTCTGGTCCCCGGTCGGGGCTAGCATGCCGCGGCTGTGAACTCCGGCATCGCGGGCTTAACGAATGTCGTTAAGCCCGCTTGCCAGAGTTTGCGACGGCTGATGCATCACATGACGTCAGCCGCGCATGCACGGATTGGAAGACTCAAACCCGCGCATGCGCGGATGACGTCATCGCGCATTTGCGCGAAACCCGCACATGCGCTGGCCGGGATGCCCCTCAGCCGCCCCGCGAATTGATACAGCGGGGCGGCGGAAGGACAAAGAGTGCACAGGAATCGGACCCGCTGGTACTGCCGTGCCAATCGGTGCCATGGTTGCCAAGATCCGAACTTTACGGCCGTTTTTACGAACGGCCAGACCAGGTGTGTTTGCCATTCGTAAAAACGGCCGTAAAGGGCTTGGACTTCGGCCCATCGGCCAGCTGAGAATCGCTGCTCGCCGTAAAAAAACGGCGGCAGCGATTCGTGCCGGGAGTCGGGCGTGGGGGGGTAGAATAGCGGGAGGGCATCAGACTAGCGTGGCCGTAAAAATTTACAACCCCCGCTATTCTCCGCACCGTCGTGAGTGCGGAGAATTGCGCCCATAATTCACCACATTCACCCCTGTAAAAAAATCAAGTCCGGCGGGGATGCTGGATCTACAAATTGAGCCGGTCCAGTGGCCGAGTCGTCCTTTGAGATCGGCGGAGCACCGGGGTTGCAGCCTCTTCGGGTGGCTGGGTGGGGGCGGTCGGCGAGGGTACGATAGTGGACTCCGGGGGTGATTTTGTCTGAGCTTCGTACCCGAGTGGTGCGACGGGCGACGGGGAACGCAGGAAACCTATAGGCGCGGGGGCGCGGAGCACGGGCAGGGCACGGAGGGTTGGATGGGGTGTAGCGTGGGGGGTATCTCGGTGGTAGTGGTGGTGGAGTTGGATCCTGCAGGCGCCAGGTCCCGGAGGGAAACAGTGTCCTGACAGCCGTCAGGGTATTCGATGAAAGCGTATTGGGGGTTCGAATGGAGTAGGAGCACTCTTTCTATGAGTGGATCAGTTTTGTGTGCCCGGACGTGCTTTCGGAGGAGAACCGGGCCCGGTGCCTTCAACCAAGCTGGGAGCGAAACCCCCGTGGTAGTGCCCCTAGAAAAAACAAATAGCCGTTCGTGAGGGGTCTGTTGGTGACTGTGCATAGGAGGGACCTAATAGCATGGAGCACGTCGGGGAGGACCTCCTGCCAATGGGAGGTCGGGAGATTCCTGGACGGGAGGGTCAGTAGGACGGTCTTCCAGACCATCGCGTTCTCCCTCTCCACCTGCCCGTTCCCCTTGGGGTTGTAGCTGGTAGTCCTGCTCGAGGCGATGTCCTTGTCGAGCAGGTACTCACGCAGCTCGTCGCTCACAAAGGACGAACTCCTGACGCTGTGTACGTAGCTGGGGAAACCGAACAGGGTGAAGATACTGTGCAGGGCTCTGATGACTGTATGGGAGGTCATATTGGGGCACGGGATGGCAAACGGTTAGAGGGAGAACTCATCGATGACGTTCAGAAAGTACACATTTCGATTGGTCGAGGGGAGTGGCCCTTTAAAATCGATGCTCAGGCGTTCAAAGGGCCGGGAGGCCTTTACCAGGTGGGCCTTGTCTGGTCTATAGAAGTGCGTTTTGCACTCCGCGCAGATCGGGCAATCCCTGGTGATGGCTTTTACCTCCTCGGTGGAGAAAGGCAGATTTCGGGTTTTGACATAGTGGGCGAGCCGGGTGACCCCCGGGTGGCACAGGTCATTGTGGATAGCTTTCAGGCGGTCGTCTTGCGCGCTGGCGCACGTGCCGTGGGACAGGGCATCTGGGGGCTCGTTGAGCTTCCCCGGTC
The DNA here is from genome assembly GCF_902713615.1 of Scyliorhinus canicula. NCBI lineage: Eukaryota > Metazoa > Chordata > Chondrichthyes > Carcharhiniformes > Scyliorhinidae > Scyliorhinus > Scyliorhinus canicula. The sequence goes on along the minus strand of NC_052149.1, from coordinate 53,992,375 downwards.
GATACATAATATCATACTTGTAGGTGGAGAGTTCGATCCTCCACCGCAGGATTTTATCACTTTTAATTTTGCCCCTTTGTGAGTTGTCAAGCATGAAGGCAACCGATTTTTGGTCGGTGATGAGGGTGAACCGCCTACCTGCGAGGTAGTGCCTCCAGTGACGTATAGCTTCCACGATGGCTTGTGCTTCTTTTTCGACCGAGGAGTGTCGAAGTTCCAAAGCGGAGAGGGTTCGGGAGAAAAAGGCGACTGGTCTCACTGCCTGATTCAGAGTGGCTGCGAGAGCAACCGCTGAGGCGTCGCTCTCCACCTGGAAGGGGACGGATTCATCCACCGCCCGCATGGCCGCTTTGGCGATGTCCTCCTTGATGCAGTTGAAGGCCTGGCGAGCCTCAGCTGACAGAGGAAAGAGTGTGGCCTTAAATAGTGGCCGGGCTTTGTCCGCATACTGGGGGACCCACTGGGCATAATACGAGAAGAATCCCAGGCACCTCTTGAGGGCCCTGGGACAATGAGGGCGAGGGAGTTGTAAGAGGGGGCGCATACGGTCCGGGTCGGGGCCCAGGACTCCGTTTTCCACGACATAGTCAAGGATGGCTAGTCTGGTCGTGCGGAAAACGCATTTCTCCGTGTTATACATGAGGTTAAGTTTCTGGGCAGTTTGGAGAAATCGATGGAGGTTGGCGTCGTGGTCCTGCTGATCATGGCCGCAGATGGTAACGTTATCCAAGTACAGAAACGTGGCCCGCAGCCCATACTGGTCCACCATTCAGTCCATTGCTCGTTGGAACACCGAGACCCCATTCGTGACGCCAAAGGAAACCAGGAGGAAATGGAAGAGGCGGCCATCTGCCTCGAATGCCGTGTAGTGGCGGTCCTCCAGGCGGATTGTGAGCTGGTGGTATGGTGGTATGCAGACTTCAGATCCACCGTGGAGAAGATGCGGTACTGTGCGATCTGATTCACCATGTGTGCAATCCTGGGAATGGGGTACGCATCGAGGAACGTGAACCGGTTAATGGTTTGGCTATAGTCCACTACCATTCGGAATTTTTCCCCGGTCTTGGCGACCACCACCTGAGCTCTCCAGGGGCTGTTACTAGCCTCTATGACCCCCCTCACGTAGGAGCCTCTGGACCTCGGTTCTGATAAACACCCTGTCCTGCAGGCTATACCTCCTGCTGCGAGTGGCTACGGGTTTGCAGTCCGGAGTGATGTTAGCAAAGAGTGGAGGGGGGGGTCATTTACGAAAATTTCCATCCCACCTCCCTGCCTCAAATCTGTGGTTCCCCCAAATCGGCATTTCCCTTCACCCTGCCCCCAACCCGGAATGTTGGCGAAACTGCCTCAAAATTCTCAATGAAGCTATTATTACCGAACTCCCTGAGTACTTACCCTGGACTATCGGGAGTGGCGCTGTTGCTAGTGTTTTCAATCCCCACCCCCTGCACAAACTCTCCTCCATTCTGACCCACTGGGAATCAACCCCTCTGACCCAGCTCCGCACCTTCTCCACATTTGTCGCCCAGTAATAATACATCAGGTTCAGAAGACCCAAACCCCCTGCCTGCCTTGCCCTCTGCAGCAGCACCTTTCTAACTCAGGCCACCTTCCCTCCCCATGTGAACGAAGTAATCCTTCCCTCAATCTCTCTGAAACAAATGCCTTTGCCAGAAAAATCGGCAGGCATTGAAAAATAAACAGAAATCGCAGCAATACGTTCATTTTAACCGCCTGTACCCAAACCGCCAGTGACAGAGCGAGACTATCCCACCTCGCCAGATCAACTTTCACTTTCCCCACCAAACTAGAAATGTTGTACCTGCAAAGCCCCTCCGACTCCCAGGCAACCTGCACCCCAGGTACCTAAAGTGAGTACCTGCCCAACGGAATGGCAGCCCCCCCACCGCTGCCCTCACCCCCGGCCGAGACACCACAAAATACTCACTTCTTGACTAGATTTAGTTTGTACTCCGAGAAAGACCCAAACACTCGAAGCAGCTCCAATATTCCCCTTATCAATGTGGCGCTAACAATTGCACACAAAAGACTCGATAAGGTACAAGAGAGGCTTTATTACAGTGAGATGCTATTCCTCCGGCTGCAGCTGTAGAATGGCATCTCAGGGAAAGTTATGAATATTTATACTGCTCCCTGGGGGCAGAGCTAGCCGGCAGGGGCTTACCAGCAAACCTGTAATACAGGTACTGTCATACATCCCCTAATGCAAGCACACACATATATACAGTGGTAGAGATCACCACAATTGACACACTCGGTTCCGACACGGATAACAGCAAATCATCGGCATATAAGGGTACCCTATACTCTATCCCCTCCCCTGCACTATTCCTTTCCATACCCCCGAACTTCTTAATGCGATATCCAACGGCTCAATCGCGAGTGCAAACAGCAGGGGGACATAGGACATCCCTGCCGAGTCCCATGGTGGAGACAAAGGTATCTCGAGCTGATGTTGTTTGTGCGGACACTCGCCCTCGGCTCCTTATATAGTAGCTTTACCCAGTTCACAAATCTTGGTCCAATCCCAAACTGATCCAGAAGTGCCATCAAGTACCCCCTCTACCCGGTCAAACACATTCTCAGCGTCCAGCGCCACAACCACCTCTGTTTCCTTCCCCTCTGCCGGTGCCATAACAATGTTCAGTACCCTTCTAACGTTTGAAAAGAGCTGCCTCCCTCTCACGAACCCCGTCTGATCTTCACCTATCACCTTTGGGAGGCACTCCTCCAGCCTACCTGCCAGTACCTTCGCCAATAGTTTTGCGTCCACATTCAGAAGCGATCCACACTTCGTCGGATCCTCATCATTTTTTGCAACAGGGAAATCGATGCCTGCCCCAAATTTTGTGGCAACATCCCCTTCCCTATCGCCTCTTCAAACATCCCCACCATCAGGGGTGCCAGCTTATCCTTGAATTTTTTATAATATTCCACTGGAAACTCATCCGGCCCCGCCACCTTCCCCGACTGCACCCTCCCAATTGCATCCTTTATCTCCTGCTCCACTATCGCTCCTTCTAATGTAGCCCTGTCCCCCTCCCCTAACCTCGGGTACTCTAGAAATTCCTGCATCTCATGTTCTCCCCCAGGTGACTCTGACCTGTACAACCTCTCATAAAATTCCTCAAAAACCTTGTTAATCAGATCCGGAGCCACCACCACCTTCCCTGCCCTATCCCTCACCTGAACAATTTCCCTTGCCGATGCTTCCCTCCGGAGCTGACTTGCTGACATACGCCTTATCTCCATGTTTGTAAACTGCACCCCTTGCTCGTCTCAGTTTGCGCACCGTCTTCCTGGGAAATAGCCGGTCAAAGCTCATCTGTAGTTCCTTCCTTTTTCCAGCTTCGCTGGGTCCCCATCTTCTGCATAATTCCTATCTACCTCCAACATCTCATTTATTACCCTCTGCCGCTCAAACCTCTCTTCTTTGTCCACCCTGGCCTAAAACAAGATCACCTCACCCCTCACCACCACTTTTAGAGCCTCCCAGACAACTGCCTTTTACACCTCACCTGTACAGTTGAAACCTACATATTTCTTAATTACCGTTTCAATTTTGTCATAGAACACTTGGTCGCCCAAAAGTCCCACATCTAATTTCCACCCCGGCCTCTGCACTACCCCCTTCTCCAGTACCATATCCACCCAATGTGGAGCATGATCTGATACTGCAATTGCCGAGTATTCCGATCCTTTAACCCCAGCTAGCAAAGCCTTCCCCACCACAAAAAAGTCGATCCGCGAGTATACCTTATGGACTGCTGATAAAAACGAGTACTCCCGTTCCCTCGGGTGCAGAAACCTCCAAGGGCCCACCCCTCCCATTTTCACAATTAGCCCAGCCTACGCCTGCTAACCAGGCTCCAATGTCCGCAGCCCTCCTCTCACCTCACCTCCTCTCACTAGCTGACTTTAGTTAGCTAGCGCAGGTGGCTCCCCCCGCCAAGATACACCATCACCTCCCACCCAGTCCCAGAGAAAGAAAAAATAAAAACAACAATTCAACCCATATAATTCACTAAAATAAGATATAACTGTCGCAACACAGAATGCCAATCAACCCAACCAATAACTTGAACTCTGTAATAATGTGAAGAGAAGTAAATTACAATACACATCAGTAAAAAGAAAGTTGTAGCATTTATACATTTTCCAGCTCCCCAACCACAGTCCACAGTCTCTCTTCCAGCTCCGCTCCTCACGTCTGTCCCAAGCCGTCTGCCCTCACGAACGCCTCAGCCACCTCCGCTTTCTCAAAATAAAAGTTTTTGTTATTATACGTCACCCTCAGCTTCGCCGGGTATACCATAGCAAATCGCATCCCCTTTTTGTATAGTGCCGCCTTCACTCGCCTGAACGCCGCTCGTCTTTTTGCCAACTCCAGCGTCAGGTCCTCGTAGATCCGAACTCCAGCACCATCCCACTGCACCACACGCTTCTGCTTCACCCAGCTTAACACCTTCTCCTTCAGGCATTATTTATGGAAGCAGATAATTACTGCTCTTGGCGGCTCATTCACTTTGGGCTTCGGCCTTAATGACCGATGAGCTCGGTCCAGTTCGTACCGGGAGGGGTTCTCACCCTCCCCCATCAGCTCCGCCAACTTCTTAGCGAAGTACTCTGTTGGCCTTGGACCCTTTGCCCCTTAGGGCATGCCCACAATTCTCAGATTGTGCTGCCTCGGGCAATTCTCCAAGTCCTCGAGCTTTGCTCGGAGTGCTCTGTTGACCTTCACCACCCTCCGCAGCTTGTCCCCCATCGAGGTGAACTGGTCGCTGTGCTGTGACAAGTCCTCCTCCACTTCCTTCATCTTCTCGCCCTGCTCTCTCAGCTCGGCCGATGTCTTTGCCACAGCTACCCTCACCGGGGCGATTGCCTCCTCCACCAATGACTTCAATGCAACCACCGTTTCCTTCCTCAAAGCCTCCATGTGCCTCGCAAACTGCTTTTCCAGCTCCACCATCATCACCTTGGTCACCTTCTCCACCGGAAGTAATGCGGCCCCACCATGCAGTCCGGCATCCGCCATCTTGTCAGCACTTCTGCTCATCCTCTCATTCAACGGCGAGTCCGCGTTTCCTCCCTTCCTCGACGCTGCTTTTTGCATCCTTTAATGGTGTGGTGAATGTGATTCACACTATATATAGTTGCCAATATCACTCCATGTATATATGTTCGTTATCTACCCGTTGTAAGATCAATGCTGTATATAGTTGCCAATATAACTCTGTGTATATATGTTCACTATCCACCATTGTAAGTGCAGCTGCACTATCTGACCACCAGGGGGGAGTCGCTCTGGGAGTACGCGAGAGTTTGTACTGGGCTCCTCCCTTGGCTCTGCTCAGGACTCCTCCCCCTGGGACCGATGTATAAAGATCAGTGCCTTAGAGCCAGCCTGCCAGTTCATGGAGTTCAACGACGAATAGGCTGGCTCTGTTGTAAGTGTATTAAAGCCTCTGTTCAGATCCAACTACACGTGTTCGCTGAATTGATGGTTCCATCAATTTAATACACTTAAGAAGCTGCCGAAGTAAAGCATGGAATCCACTCTAAAACCAGGACGTCTAGAACTCGATCCGCAGGATGCAGAGGCGACAGAAACCTTCTGCCACTGGCTGAAATGTTTTAAGGCCTACCTGGCCGAAATCAGCACCACTGAAACTACGGAGGAACAAAAGCTCAGCCTACTGCACGCGAGGGTAAGCCACAGAATTTCTACACAACTAAATCCAGCCGGTTCCTACACCGCAGTGCTGGCGATTTTGGACAAAATGTATATTAGGCCCATGAACGAGGTCTTTGCCCGCCATGTGTTCACGACTCACCGACAACGGGCTACTGGAACTTTAGCTGAATTTGCACGCGAGTTGAACAATCTCTCAAATGACTGCAATTACCAGGCCGTAACCGCAGCCGAACATAGGGAGCTTGCTGTGCGGGATGTTTTTGTAGCGGGCCTTCGATCTAGCTATGTACGCCAGAGACTATTAGAAAATGGGGCCCAGGGCTTAGAGACTACCGTAGAGGCTGCTATCATGATGGAACTTTCCTTCCACAGCCTCAACTCGTTTCCCGTGGACCCCGCTAACCCCGCATGGGCCCCCGACCTGAGGATCCCCTAAGTCTGTGCCGCAAGGCCCCCCAGCTATCGCGCTGCCACAGCCGGCCGCCCTACTGTCCCAGTCAACTACTCAAACTATCCAGCTGCTCCAGCTAATTACTCAGCTGCCCCAGCCAGTTATTCAACTGCTCCAGCCTGCCACTATTCAGCTCCCCAAACCAGTTATTCAACTGCTCCAGCCTGCCACTTCTGTGGACAAAGCCAGCACCCGCAGCAGCACTGCACAGCCCGATCCGCGACCTGCAGCAGCTGCGGGAAGAAAGGCCACTATGCTAAAGTGTGCCTCGGCAGAAGGGCCCCAGCCCTCAACACCCCAACAGTCCAAAAAGATCGCCCCCAGCACCAACAGTCCCGTGGGGCCCGAAACGCTGCGGCCTACGCTCAGGCTCCGCCCCCTCCCGCCACGTGCGATCCATGGGGGCCGCCATCTTGGCAAACCTCCACCATGCGGCCGGCCACGTGCGATTCATGGGGGCCGCCATCTTGGACACCATCTTCATCACCACCCTCCACGTGCGATCCACGGGCCCTAGCTGCATCCCCAGACTCAAACAGCTCATCGGAGGAGAACGACCTCCCCGGGCAGTCGCCACATGGCCCGCAACTCAGCGCAGTGTTCCTGCATCAAGCTCGCCAGAACGCAGCGGCATCTACTCAACAGGACGCCCGATCGGAAGAATTCGACTCCCCGGGTACCCACCACGCGGCCCACAACTCAACACGGTCACCCTTGACCAATCTCGCCCCAAGCATCTGAGAAATTCGATGACGGAGGTCCAGATCAACGGGTACAACACGTTGTGCCTCTTCGACTCCGGGAGCACAGAGAGCTTCATACACCCAGAGCTGGTAAGACGCTGTTCCCTCCCTATTTATCCCGTCAACCAAACTATCGCCCTCGCTTCGGGCTCCCATTCCATCCAAATCCAAGGCCGCACTACAGCAACGCTAACGATTCGAGGCGCTAGCTATTCGAAATTTAAACTGTATGTCTTGCCCGACCTCTGCGCGCCACTCCTCTTAGGCTTGGATTTCCAATGTAATCTCAAGAGTCTCACCCTCAGCTTCGGCGGGCCCCTGCCCCCACTCACTACCTGCAGCCTCGCCACGCTGCGCATCGCCCCCCCCCTCCTCTCTTCGCCAACCTCACCCCGGATTGCAAACCGGTAGCCACCCGCAGCAGGCGGTACAGCCTGCAGGATAGGGTATTTATCAGAACGGAGGTCCGAAGGCTGCTCAGTGAGGGGATCATAGAGCTCAGGTGGTGGTTGTCAAGACCGGGGAAAAATTCCACATGGACGTCGATTATACCCAGACCATCAATCGCTTTACGCTCCTAGACGCGTATCCCCTCCCCAGAATCGCAGACATGGTAAACCAGATCGCCCAATATTGGGTATTTTCCACGGTGGATCTGAAGTCTGCATACCACCAGCTCCCAATCCACCCAGAGGACCGCCACTACACGGCGTTCGAGGCCGATGGCCGCCTCTTCCATTTCCTCCGGGTTCCCTTCGGCGTCACTAACGGGGTTTCGGTGTTCCAACGAGCAATGGACCGAATGGTAGACCAGTACGGGCTGCGGGCCACGTTTCCGTATCTGGATAATGTTACCATCTGCGGCCATAACCAGCAGGACCACGACGCCAACCTCCACCGTTTTCTCCAGACAGCCCAAAAATTAAACCTTACATGTAACAAGGAAAAATGCGTGTTCCGCACAAACAGACTAGCTATCCTCGGCTACGTCGTGGAGAACGGAGTCCTGGGCCCAGACCCGGACGGCATGCTCCCCCTCCCCCTCCCACTCCCCCTCCCCGTGGCCACAAGGCCCTCAAACGGTGCTTGGGGCTCTTTTCGTACTACGCCCAGTGGGTCCCCCAATATGTGGACAAAGCCCGCCCACTCTTCAAGGCCACACTATTTCCCCTGTCTGCTAAGGCGCGCCAAGCCTTCAGCTGCATCAGGGACGACATCGCCAAAGCAGCCATGCGGGCGGTAGATGAATCCACTCCCTTTCAGGTTGCGAGCGACGCCTCAGAGGTAGCGCTAGGAGCCACTTTAAACCAAGCAGGGCGGCCCGTTGCATTTTTCTCCCGTACCCTATCCGCTTCAGAACTCCGACACTCCTCAGTCGAGAAGGAAGCACAAGCCATCGTGGAGGCTGTCCGACACTGGAGGCACTACCTCGCAGGTAGGAGGTTCACCCTCATTACCGACCAACGGTCGGTCGCCTTCATGTTCGACAACTCGCAAAGGGGCAAAATTAAAAATGACAAAATTCTTCGGTGGAGGATTGAACTCTCCACCTACAATTACGATATCAAATATCGCCCGGGAAGCTCAACGAGCCCTCGGATGCCCTATCCCGCGGGACATGCGCCAGCGCACAAATCAGCCGCCGAAAAGCCATCCACGATGACCTCTGCCACCCAGGGGTTACCCGGCTCGCCCACTACATCAGAGCCCGAAACCTGCCTTTCTCCAACGATGAGGTAAAAGCGGTCACCAGGGACTGCCCGATCTGTGCGGAGTGCAAACCGCACTTCTATAGACCAGACAGGGCCCACCTGGTCAAGGCTTCTAGGCCCTTTGAACGCCTTGCGATCGATTTCAAAGGGCCACTCCCCTCCACTAACAAAAACATTTACTTCCTTAACATTATTGACGAGTTCTCCCGATTCCCCTTCGCCAACCCATGCCCCGATATGACCTCCCACACAGTCATTAGGGCCCTCCATAGTGTCTTCACCCTGTTCGGTTTCCCCAGCTACGTGTACAGCGACCGGGGTTCGTCCTTTATGAATGACGAGCTGCGTCAGTACCGGCTCGACAAGGGCATCGCCTCGAGCAGGACTACCAGTTACAACCCCAGGGGGAACGGACGGGTGGAGAGGGAGAACGCGACGGTCTGGAAGACCGTCCTACTGACCCTCAGGTCCAGAAAGCTCCAAATTTCCCAATGGCAGGAAGTCCTCCCTGACGCGCTCCACGCAATTAGATCCCTCCTGTGTACAGCTACCAACCAAACCCCTCACGAGCGGCTCTTCATTTTTTCCAGGGGCACTACCACAGGGGTCTCACTTCCGGCGTGGCTGAGGACGCCAGGCCCGGTTCTCCTAAGGAAGCACGTCAGGGCGCACAAAACCGACCCCATTGTTGAAAAGGTGCGCCTGCTTCATTCCAACCCACAGTACGCATTTGTTGAGTTCCCGGATGGTCGCCAGGACACAGTATCCCTCCGGGACCTGGCACCCGCTGGATCCAGCCCCCCATCTACCCCCACCGAGGAACTCCTTTCCCCGTTCCCTATGCGGCCACCCCCTTGCGCCCCCGATTCTGCGAGCTCACCCCACCAGTCCCGAGCGCCAGCACCAGCCCGCGCCCCCATTCTCCATTCGACCAGGAGGTGCATGAGGCTCGGACAAGACTCGCCCCGGAGCCGGCAACCGTACCCCAGACCTCGACGCCCGCCCAGCCACCGCAAGAGGCAGCAACCCCGGTGCTCCGCAGATCAAAACGGACAATTCGTCCACCAGACAGACTGACCCTTTGAGCCATCACCCCCGCCGGACTTGATTTTTTAACTGGGGGTGAATGTGGTGAATGTGATTCACACTATATATAGTTGCCAATATCACTCCATGTATATATGTTCGTTATCTACCCGTTGTAAGATCAATGCTGTATATAGTTGCCAATATAACTCCGTGTATATATGTTCACTATCCACCATTGTAAGTGCAGTTGCACTATCCGACCACCGGGGGAGTCGCTCTGGGAGTACGCGAGAGTTTGTACTGGGCTCCTCTCTTGGCTCTGCCCAGGACTCCTCCCCCTGGGACCGATGTATAAAGATCAGTGCCTTAGAGCCAGCCTGCCAGTTCATGGAGTTCAACGACGAATAGGCTGGCTCTGTTGTAAGTATATTAAAGCCTCTGTTCAGATCCAACTACACGTGTTCGCTGAATTGATGGTTCCATCAAATGGCTTATCATTTTTCCTTTTTTCTTTCCACCCTTCTTTCCTTCTTCAATCATTTTTTTTCTTTTTTTTTTCATAGAAAAAACAAAAAAAAATGTTTTCCTTCCTTCAAAAAAAGGGGAAAAAACCTTTCACCTAATGACTTGAAAACTTCTTTCTCTTCTTTTTTGTATTCCTCCAGAATTTCCCTGGGACCGGACTTCAATCTTCTTACCACGTTCTAGGCGGGAGCCATCCAATGTGGGACATCTCACTTACATTGCGCCCTGGCTTCGGGCCTGCCGCCTTGGCCTCCGTTTAGCTCCGCCCCTGCTGCTCCGACCCACGCGCGCGCTGGGCCCGATACCTCAGCACCAGCCGCCCGACACTCGCGCGGGGTTCCTCGCCGGTTTTCAAACCGGCCCCACTTGCTTCCCGGGACAGCCCCAAAGGCCACCAATAATCGGGGGGGAGGAGCGAAGAATCGGGGAAACCCCTGAAAGTGCCGCAAATATTGGCCACCGTGTGAGCTCTTCTCGATGCGGCCTACCCGATTGCAAACGCTACCGGAAGTCCTTTGCAGTGTTCATGTCACCCTACTTGTGACACTAATAAAGATTATTATTATCATCTCCTCTGGATATTCCAAATGCTTTCTGCCCCAAAAATATTATTTTAAGTGAAATCACTGTTGTTACATTGGAAACTTGCACACTGCAAAATCATATGAATAGCAAATTAGATGAAGAGTTCATCTGCGGGAACAGTGGTGGCCAAGAATTCTGTGCTGTTCTTCATAAGGTCATGTGGAATCTTTTGTATCGGCAAGAGGCAAATGAGTGTCATGATTTAATGGTCACAGTTCAGACAGATGTTGTTTACAAGGTAGAGTAAAAGCAGTTCCAAATAATTTGTTAACCCATATCTTATGCAAACGGCAGCACCTTCAGCCCTGCCACTCTTCCTTCTGCAGTCAAGAGTCAGCCCAGGAAATGTTTCAAAGTGGAGTTGAGAACTCAATCTCAGCCAAGCTGACATCAGCAAATAAAATATTTTCTAAAATTGCATTCCTTTGTGTGCAGCTTGTGAATTAATCTGTCCAGAAATAAGTATATCTGACACATTTGAAGATTCTGAGGATAGTACTAGTACAACAGAATCATGTGAAGAAATGTTGGTGGATAAACGCGATGCTGAATGTCAATCTACTTTTCAAGGTGAATATGTATATTTTAGATTACTTCTTTGTCATCTATAAGGTTTCTTGAGTCTTTCTTGAATTGTTTTTTCAAACCCAAATAAAGGTCAGTCTTGACTGTATTGGATGAAGGCGCCGGTTAGGTGGTCCATATAATCTACTCCTGTTCCCATTTGTCCTTCTCTGTACTGTTTCCATGGTGTGGATACTTCCCATGTGCTTCACACGTGTCATTCCAGGGTGCTAAAATGAGAAGAAAATTACAATGACCTTGAAATTAGGTTGTTTTTCTGATGTTAAACTCCTGTTACCTGAGCGGTGGAAGGTAAGGAATTAGATCTCCCATCTTTTCTACCACCCATTAGAATTTCTGAAGAATAGTGGGGACAGATGCCAAATGTGTTTGCATGGGTAGACATATGAGGACACCGTACAAATGACAATATTCCATTATAGGATGTAACATTTTCTCATTGCTTTTCTGGTATCCCATGTTGCAGAGATCATTCAGGGTACTTAAAATTAAAGAGACTGGGGTTTCCCTAACACAATCCTTCACAAAGCAATTGATTCCTAGATTGAAACCAGCAAATTAAAACCAAAAATATTTGGGTTTCAGGGGATCTCCTGTTCAGCATATTTGAATACCGTTATGGAGTTTTGGGCTCTGCTTATAACTGCGCAAAACAACTAGCTTCCAATCCTTCACCTGAGAAGGGAATCCCAATATATGTAGTGCAGTTCCCTGCAGATATATTTTAATGCAAGAAAGACTGGGAACTGATCATGGTACAATTTGGGGTGAGTGAATGCCTCAGTCCATTGCACCAACAGCAGCAGAATAAGCTACAGATACATTTGTGGATTATTTCTTCTGCTTCCAGACTTTAGCCCTTATAAAATTGAAATAGCCCATTCTCTATTGCAGATAGCCAGATTAATTGTTTACATTGTTGCTCAAATACATGATCTGTCAAATGTCTCTATTTGAAACAATACACAGACCAGGATTTTACCAGCCCTCTGGAGAAGAACCAGGTAAGACTGGTAAAATGGCAGCAGAAGATGTTGGGAAGGCAGCCAAACATCTTCCTACTACCATGGGATACAGGCAGTAATAGCAGCGACTCATCACTCATTGACTGGCCTTTGAAGGTAATTCACAAGCCTATTAAAGGCCATTTCATGCCCCCATCAATGTTTTACCAGCCTTTACTACCCTGTACATCAGCACTGCCACCCAGCAGCTTTCCGGTGGTGATGTGGGGGCAACTTTCCTTCCCACGTCTCATGTTCCACAGAGGGCCCATTAGTGACAATGGCCAGCTCTGTGGTTCCAACGTCATCCTTTGAGGGTTCAGCCTTCCAATTGCCAGGGCTTACCTGCCTGACTCATTATAAAATACTTCTCCAGGCCTTTGAAGCCTCCTCCCTGCAACATCTGCTGTAGCTACCTTTATCCTTGGCACTGCAGAACCTGCCAAGCTGCTGGTCCTAATTAGTAGAATTCCCATCATTATGGTGAAATATGAGCATATGAATTGTGGCAACATAAGATAGAAAATTTGGATTTTGATAGAGATAGGTTGTTAGCTTGATTTCCAATTATGTATTCCATATTCCAGTTAAATGTCACTGGCATTTTGCATAATGGCTATTAAGTGATCCTTCTAAAGATGAATAGGAGATAAAATTAACTTTCTTTCAGAGTGGACAGCAGGATATGCTGAATAGGAGATCCTATGAAACCCAAAGCCTTTTTAAGTGATATCTCGATGCTGCTTTGTCACAAGAAGTGAGGCAAGATTGACTTAACCTGACATCCACACAGCATTTGTCCAAATGTGGCATCAAGAAGCCCACAAAAAATTGAACATAGTGGGAATCAGATCAAAACTCTCCACTAGTTGGAGTTATATCTAACACAAAAGAAGATGGCTGAGGTTGTTGGAGATAAATCATTTTAGGGCAAAGAATAGTGCTGCATGAGTTTCTCAAGGTATAGATGTCCTGGATCCAACTAGTTCAGCTGCTTTATCAATAACTTTCCCTCCAACATCAGGTCAAAAATGAGGATGTTCACTGATGACTGTGCAACGTTCAATTTGCAACACCTCAAGCAGTTTGTGTCCGCATACCGCAAGACTTGGACAATAGGCTTGGGTTAATAAGTGGAAAGTACCATTTATGTCACACAAGATTCATTTTAAGTATCACTGACATGGTGCTAAAGAAGGAGACCCAAAAGCTTACCATCTTGGGGCATGATCAAAATATGGCGTGATTAGCAGGTCCCAAAGAACACAGCTCACATTTGTCTTCCACCCCCACAATGAAACTGCTCAATCTAGTTTTAGTTAGGTGAGTGAAGGGAACCAGCTATTTCTGATAGGTAAAAGGATCAGTGATTTAGCCATTTTTATGTAAATACGAAAGCCTAGTTTGAAATCCATTTGAAACATTTACAGGCTAGCAAGAGACAAATGCAACATTTCTACTGAAAGGTGAAATTGATATAAACAGTCCATTGTTCTAATGAACAGAATTGCAGAAGTTCAAATTAGTTTCATTAAAAGTATTGAACAGTATCACAATCTGATCAAGGTCAAAATAAGCACCATGGCGAACATGAATCTGCCATTGTTCAAAATATGAATAGTATAACAGCGAATACCAAACTTGATAAAAAGTGTAAGTTACATTCCAACACATAAAAAGCACCCAAAGACGCAACATATTCACGTATATGTTGCACATTGAGGATTGGCAACTAACCATCCAATCAAATGTATTTGAAACTCGCCAAACCAATCAGTATGACACAGGGGTAGGTACAGATAATTTCAGATTGATAACATTTTCCTTAAAGATAGAGGCAGCCATTTTCATTCCGGTATCACTGTATACTTTTTACCTAACTACTCGCTATCCTTATTTCATATTTTCATAGTTCTACTCTAACTCTAAAGTCTGCATAGGCTGATTTGCTTTGAGCAAGAAACCATTACTGTATTTTGAAAGTTCAGTTTGTTTGTAAACCATTAAGTTAATTATATCTCTTAAAGTCTTCTGCTGGCAGGGGCTTTACTGAGAACATTTAATTTGGAAACCACAAGAAGATTTTAAACTCTCAATTATAATCAATAGACACAGTAAAAGATTTAATTTTGCACCCGAGACGTGTAGCTTGAATTTCTACTGAGTCAAAAGTGTATACGAGACTACACTTAAACCGCATGGTAGATTTCAACAGTGAGCCCTATGTATTAACTTGAGCTGGATTAGACTAAGTCATGCACAGGAGGACATGGAGTTCACCACACGTCTTCATCTATAACAGGTCCCAGTTTTCCCTCCTATATTTCCCGTACCTCGTCTAGCAGGGCCATCTCCGTTGATAGGATTTGCCAATGGATGTTGGAAATGCTCCCCCCATCAGTCACTGCAAATGATAGGATCCTACTCAACAAGGAGGGCTTTGGAGCCAAGGGGAATGTGGGAAAAGTCTTTCAAACAAAATCACTCACCTGGAGGTAACAGAACAAATTTGTCCCCAAGAGTTGAAACCTGGTCGATAAAATTCCAAAACTAGCAAACTGTCTTTCCCCAAAAACATTCATAAAAATCCCAATGCCCTTCCTCTCCCATGACCTAAACATTGCATCTAAGGCCAACGGAGCAAATAAGTGGTTGCCACAGATAGGGGCCATCAATTACATGGATCCCAATCTGTCATGCTGTCTAAATTGCCGCCCTATTTTAAGAATGGACACAACCACCGGATTCAAGGAGAATTTCATCAAAGAGAAGGGAAGCAAGGCCATTGCCAAAGCCCTTGGTTTAGAGCCGCTTACAGGAGCTTGCCTCCATCTGTCCCCACATGGCCCAGGCACCCCAAACCATCCCAATACCTTCTTGAACATAGAACATTACAGCGCAGTACAGGCCCTTCGGCCCACGATGTTGCACCGTCCTGTGAAACCCTTCTAAAGACCCTCTACACTATTCCCTTATCGTCCATATGCCTATCCAATGACCATTTTAATGTGTTTAGTGTTGGCGAGTCCACTACTGTTGCAGGCAGGGCATTCCACTAACATCATTGATAGTGGTCATTTAGTAAGCAAGTAATTTGGGTAATGCCAACTCCCTGACTGCCCATCCCTCTGAACGAAAGACCACAGGGTACAGGGGTCAATTACTAGGGGGCATTGGTTTAAGGTGCGAGGGGCAAGTTTTAGAGGAGATGTACGAAGCAAGTTTTTTTACACAGAGAGTAGTGGGTGCCTGGAACTCGCTGCCGGAGGAGGTGGTGGAAGCAGGGACGATAGTGATGTTTAAGGGACAGCCCATGAATAGGATGGGAATAGAGGGATATGGACCCAGGAAGTGCAGAAGATTTTAGTTTAGACGGGCAGCATGATCGTCACAGGCTTGGAGGGCCGAAGGGCCTGTTCCTGTGCTGTACTTTGTTCTTTGTTGTTCTTTGTTCTTTGGACACTTGGAGCCTTACCTCCCCAATAAAAGAGTACCCAAACTTATTAATCTTAGCAAAAAAGAATTTAGGGAGAAAGATCGGGAGGCACAGAAAAAGAAATAAAAACCTCGGGAGAATATTCATTTTTATAGTCTGAATCCTGCCTGCCAAGGGGAGAGGGAGGTTATCCCACTTCTGCAATTCGGACCTCACCCTGCTCACCAGGCAAGTGTAATTTAATCTAGGAGTAATGGCCAGTTGTGGGCCTACCTCTGGCAAGACAAAATGGTAATATCCCCAGATCAGTCCCCATCCCTTTGGGGGGGGGGGGGGGGGGGGGGGGGGTGTTAAGCATTTACTCTTCTCCAGGTTCAGTTTGTATTCCAAAAAAGAACCAAAGCTCCTGAATTGCTTCATTATTTCATCCCTAGAGAAGATTGAGTCTGTAATATACAGAAGCAGGTCATCGGCATATAGGGACACCCTATACTCCTCCCCACATCCTCTCCATCCCCCACCAGAGGACCTCAGCGCTATCACTAATGGGTCAATCGCAAGAGCAAAGAAGAGTGGTGACAAGGGGGCAACCCTGCCTAGTAACCCTACTTAATGAGAAATATCCCAAACTTGAGACATTGATACATGTATTGGCCATAGGGGTAGTATATAGCACCCAAATCCAAAGCACCAAAGCACAAGAAATGATCTTGTGTCCAAGACCAAAACTTCCCAAGGCCTCAAAGAGGTATTCCCTTCCACCTTGCTGAATGACTTATCTGGGTCCAAAGACACAATCACTTCTGGTTTAGAAGCTGGAGAAGGGGAAAGGACAGCATTCAATTGTTACTGCACATTAGCCGATAACTGTCAGCCTTAAATGAAACCTGTCTGCTCACCACCTCCAGAACACATGGCTCCAAACGCAGCGCCAACACCTGAGCTATCAATTTGAGATTGACATTCTGGAAAGAAATGGGTTATAAGTATCACACTCCATGGGATTTTGACTTTTTTTAAATGAGGGATATGGAAGCCTGGGAGAATGTACATGGTAAGGACCCTCGCGACAAGGAATCATGAGCCATGTCCACTATCAATAGCACCAACTGGCTCACACACGTCTTGTAAAATTCGACAGGAAACCCATCAGGACCTGGGGCCTTACCCGACTGCATTGATCCAATGCCCTTCAGAATTTCCTCCAGGCCCAATAGGGCCCCCAACTCTTCCCACCCCTCTCCACCATCAGAAAACACAACCCATCCAAACACGGCAACATGACGTATTGTCCAGGGGCTCTGAGTTATTGGGCTGGCTTCTTCCGCCCGACTAAAGAACGTCACCAGTGAGAGGTGGACAATGGAGAACTCCATTGACCTCGGGCGGGATTCCCCAGTCACCAGGCGGACACGGCCAGAGAATCCTGTCATGTAGGTGTTTATAAAAGGACTCATATAAAAGTTGATTTCATTCAGGGTGGAAACCAGACTGCCGCCCGAGGAAGCCGCCTGCCGCCTCAATTGGTGAGCTAGTGGATGGCTGGCCTTCTCCCCATACTCATGAGAAACAAATACAGTAAATACTGGTCAATCTCAGCAGGGTCTGACACCATTTGTTGAGAGAGAAGGGCAGACTTGTAGCCAGCACTTTCCATAGTATCGTTATATTTTGGGCAGCACGGTAGCACAGTGGTTAGCACAATGCTTCACAGCTCCATGGTCCCAGGTTCGATTCCCGGCTTGGGTCACTGTCTGTGCGGAGTCTGCATGTTCTCCCCTGTCTGTATGGGTTTCCTCCGGGTGCTCCGGTTTCCTCCCACAGTCCAAAGATGTGCAGGTTAGGTGGATTGGCCATGCTAAATTGCCCGTAGTGTCCTAAAAAAGGTGAGGTTGGGTTACCGGGATTGGGTGGAGCTGTGTGCATAAGTAGGATGCTCTTTCCAAGGGCCGGTGCAGACCCAGTGGGCCGAATGGCCTCCTTCTGCACTGTAAATTCTTTGATTCTATGATAATGTTTCGAGTCAGGATGACTCTTTGTCAAAGCTGGAGAGAACATGAAATGGGGTCAGATTTATACTGGGTTGTGGGGGTGGGGGGGGGGGGGGGGGGGGGTGAGGGTGTGGAGCCATGGGGGCTAACAATGTGGGCATCACTGGTTAGGCCAGCATTTATTGCCCATCCCTAGTTGTCCTTCAGAAGGTGATATGAATTGCCTTCTTGAACTGCTGCAGTCCCTGAGGTGTAGGTAGACCCACCGTGCTGCTCGGAAGGGAGTTCCAGGATTTTGCCCCAGCTACAGTGAAGGAACAGCAATATATTTCCAAGCCAGTGTGGTGAGTGACTTGGAGAGGAACCTCCAGGTGGTGTGGTTCTCATATATATGTCTTGTCCTCCTCGATGGTAGTTGTTGTGGGTTTGGAAGGTTCTGTCTAAGGAACCTTGGCACCACCGTAGTGCACCACCCTCACCTCCCACAACACCAATGAGACGCACCTCCCCCACCTCCGACCAACCTTACCCCCCCCACACCACCGCATCACCCACATGCGCCCCACCCCTCCATGACACATCCACCTGCAGCACAATGGGCTGGGCTCACACGGTTGCTAGTGACTGCGGGGTCTGGTCCATGCAATGGAGGATGATGACAGCCCGCTCTGCAATGAACTCTGAGCTCCACATCGTTAGACATGTCTGACTCATGGCCACAGTAACACCCTCCACCTAGGTGGTCTCTGTATGCGGGCTGGACACTCCATCACATGGCCCTGTCGTTTCGCTGGGGGCGGGGTGATGGGGACATCCGGTAGGTGGGGGGTGGGGTGGTGGTCACGCACACCGGGGCTCAACGTCCCATCACCCCTCACCCACAGTGGCACTCAGTTCCCGCCCCACCCTCGCACACATCGGACAGAGCACAGACGCAGCATTCATCAGTGGTAGTGTGTTTAATTAAAAACGGTATACACATGTGCCCTAGCCCCTATATCTAAGCTGTACCCTGCACACATACCTACTTACTTGGTGTCTAATTTACGGGCCCGATCACTACGTCTCTGTAGTTCCGTAGATGGTACAGCAGAAGTGGAGGCGGACTGCTGAGACTATTGTCCTGCGACTCAGGTCACCTTTGGTGCACGGTACCTGGGACAGCCTGGCCTGGATGGGCCAGGCTGCACCTCGGGCGTCCCAGCTGGCGTGGTGCCGCCCTGTCCTGCCCGCTTCCCACCAAATCTGGCAGGGACAGTAGGGGGGCGGATCTGAGGTGCCGCGGTGTTCCGGGACCTCCACTGTCGGAGTCACTGGCACGGGCCCTAGCATCTCTTCCTCCCACGGGCTTCTCCATGGGTGCGAACGGAGCAATCCCCCGAGGTACCCCCGACACCTAGCGCTGCCAGTTTAGGAGGCCTGCTCTAGTACTGACCAGGGTCTGCATGTTAGCGGCCATGGAGCTTAGGGAATTGGCCATCCCTGTGGGTGTGTGAGACGCCGATCAGCACCTGGGCAATGGCGCTGATGCTCTCAGCGATGGCCTGCTGAGACTGAGCCACCATGAGGAGCGCCGCTGCAATCTGCAGCTGGCTCTAGCCCTGTCTTGGGCAATGGAAGCCGCGTGCACAGAAAGCCCCAGGCCTTGCATAACCTGACCCATGCCCGACACCGTCGCCCCCATTGCCTACACCGCGGATGCCACCCGTGGGGTTTCAGCCTGGGTGGCATGCATGACCAGCACCATTCCCTGCTCCTGCACCCGGATGTACTCCTCCACCTGCGTCTGCAGGTGCTGGAAACCGGCCGTCATCTAATTCTCTCATCCCTGGGTCCATGACTGCATCGGGTCTATGGGTGGGTGTGGAAATCCCAGGAACCCAGAACCTGTCTGGGCGGCAGCTGGTTGCTGGGGCCTGGCTGCCCTCTGACCGTCCGGCCCCTCGGCGGCTCCTACCTCCACCTGCTGTACCAGAGCGGCTGTGTGTTGCTCACCAGTGTGTGTCCCAGGAACCTCTCCACTAAATTACCCAACCGAGGTAATAGCCTCTGCGATGGTGGAGGGTGAAGGAGGTAGCAGTGACGGTAAGTCTAAGTCTGGTCATCATCAGAGGCAAAGTCCAGGGTCTCCCGTGTCATCTGGTTTGGTGTTCCTGTCCTCTGTGTTTCTGTCCTCTGTGTGTCTGTCCTCTGTGTGTCCGTCCTCTGGGTCTCTGTGTCCCTTTGTCCAGGGTCTCAGTGTCCTGGGTATCAATGTCCTGGGTCTCAGTATCGGCGCAGGGCTGCTGTGACGGCTGCCCTCCCCGTCGTTACTTGCGTCCCTGTGTGGGCCACCGTCTCTGGCACTGGCTGGGGGCGCCAGATGGGCCGTGACCACCGCAGGCTGCTCCTGTAAGCCACAAGACAGCATGTATGGTTAGACAGGCGGACGGGGGTGAGGGGGTGGGGTCTCACTTGGTGGCGTGCCTCAGATCTGGGCATCGGCAACTACCCGGTCCTTGGGTCTGCCAGCAAGCTCCAGTGCCCTCTGCTCGTGCACAGTGAGGGGTTGCAGTACAGGTGCACCCCCTCTGGTTTTGTCCCGCTCGCTGCGGTTGTGGGTGTTCTTCTCCTGGAGGGGGGGGGGGGGGGGGGGGGGCACACCAACATCAACAGTGTTAGGTGGTCTGACGCATGCGGCCCAGCGGTTGGGTCTATGATGGCATAGGTGCACAGGGCACCCAGCCAATGCGGCTGGCATGGGTGGGTGCAGCCATGTGGGTCAGGGATGCGGTTGAACCGTCCCCCTGGGAGGTGGGCCGTGTCACATGTGTGGGAGGTAGAGGGTTTAATGCCGGGGCACAGTGCTGGGTACTCACCCTGGCTGCCCTGAGGAGGTTGTGCAGCTTTTTATGGCACTGGTCGCCTGTCCTGGCTACCGTTCCGACGGCGCTGACGGCAGTGCCCACCTTCTGACACAAACGCCGAACGGTGTTGCCTGGGATCCTGCACTCGGTCCCGGGGTACAGTGCCCCCGGCCTCTGCTCCATGGCGTCCAGGAGCGTGTCGAGATCGCCATCACTGAAATTGGGCGCTGTGCAGGGGCAGCCATCTTCCCTCCGACAGCTATGTTTGGGGGATGCGTTCTTTTGAAGGCGCCGATCACAGGTCACCCACCCACGCTTCTTGTGGCGCCCGTGCTGGCTCCTTGTGGGCCCCTGAATCAGTGGACAATGGGGCCCGTTGACGCCGCCGTAAAACGCTTCGGTTTTTACGACAGCGTCAACACTTAGACCCATTATTGGAGAATCCCGCCCCATATTCCTGGTATCATTCTAGTAAATCTCCTCTGCACTCTCTCCAGGGCTTTAACATCCTTCCTTAAATAAGGAGTCAGGAACCAAATAGAGAACAGGCTATCTTGACTGGGTACTGTGTTAATGAGAACGGATTAATTGGCAATCTATTGTGCGAGATCCCTATGGGATGAGCGGCCATAATATGATAGAATTATTCATCAAGGTGGAGAGTGACGTAGTTGATTCTGAAACTGGGCTCCTGAAGCTTAATAAACAAAATCACGATAATATGAGGCGTGAGTTGGCTTTGATTGATTGGGAAACATTACTTAAGGGAAGACAGTGGATAGGCAATGGCAAACATTCAAGGAGAGCAAGGAGGAACTGCAACAATTATTTATTCCTGTCTGGATCAAAAGCAAATGGGTAAAGGTGGCCAATCCATGGCTTACAAGGGAAATTAGAGATAGTATGCGATCCAAGGGAGAAGCATAAAAATTGGCCAAGAAAAACAATAGATATGAGGATTGGGAGCAGTTAAGAATTCAGCAAAGAAGGACTTAGGGATTAAGAAGGGGAAAATAGAGTACGAGAGTAAGCTTGCAAAATTTTATATAGGTGTGCGAAGAAAAAAAGGTTGGTGAAGACAAATGTAGGTCCTTTACAGTCAGAAAGAAGGGAATGTATAATGGGGGACAAAGAAATGGCTGAGCAACTAAACACATACTTTGGTTCTGTCTTCACAAATGAGGACACAAATCAGAAATGTTTGGGAAACGCAGAGTTTAGTGAGAGGGAGGAACTGAAGGATATCAATATTAGTAGAGAAATGTTGTTGGGGAAATTGATAGGATTGAAAGCTAATTACTTCCCAGCATCTGGTAATCTATATCCCAGCATATTTAAGAAAGTGGCTCTAGAAATAGTGGATGCATTGGTGGTCATCTTCCAAGATTCTATAGACTCTGGAAGTTCCTGCAGATTGAAAGGTACCTAATGTAACTCCACTATTTAAAAAGAGAGGTAGAAAGAAATAGAGAGTTATAGACTAGTAAGCATGACGTCAGTAGTGGGAAAATTCTAGAGTCCATTATCAAAGATCTTATAGCAGAGCACTTAGAAAAACAGTGGAAGGATTGGACAGAATCAGCATTGATTTATGAAGGGGAAATCGTGCTTGACAAATCTACTGGAATTCTTGGAGGATGTACCGAGTAGAGTTGGCAAGGGGGAGGCAGTAGATGTGGTATATTTGGCCTTTCGGAAGGTTTTAAAAAAAATTTAGAGTAGCCAATATATTTTTTCCAATTAATGGTAAATTTAGCGTGGCCAATCCACCTAGCCTACACATCTTTGGGTTGTGGGGGCGAAACCCACGGAAACATGGGGAGAATGCGCAAACTCCACACGGACAGTGACCCAGAGCCGGGATCGAACCTGGGACCTCGGCGCCGTGAGGCAGCAGGGCTAACCCACTGCGCCACCGTGCTGCCCTATTTCAGAAGGTTTTGATATAGCCCGGCAGTAGGGATTATAATAATACAATAATAATAATCTTTATTGTCACAAGTAGGCTTACATTAACACTGTTTTGTGAGGGCCACAGTTTGTAGAATTGAAAGAAATAACTTTATTTACAATTACATATATACAACAGCAGCAGTACTGCAGAACTCCACTACTGCTATTCCTCTCTAGCTGTTTGCACTCTGGCCAGCTCTATTTATGCAGGCGACTCTACTAATGATTTCTCTGCCCACCCTCATTGGCGAAGCTCATACTCACTAAGGATTGTGGGATTGCCATTAGTCCCCAGCCAGTAGTAATCAGGCAGGTTATAGAACATAGAACGATACAGCGCAGTACAGGCCCTTCGGCCCTCGATGTTGCACCGACATGGAAAAAAACTAAAGGCCATCTAACCTTATCATCCATATGCTTATCCAATAAACTTTTAAATGCCCTCAATGTTGGCAAGTTCACTACTGTTGCAGGTAAGGCATTCCACGGCCTCACCACTCTTTGCGTAAAAAACCCACCTCTGACCTCTGTCCTATATCTATTACCCCTCAATTTAAGTTATGACACACTGCAATTAAGTTACTGTGAAAAGCCCCTAGTTCACCACATTCCGGTGGCTGTTTGGGTGTACGGAGGGAGAATTCAGAATGTCCAAATCACCTAACATATTTCGGGACTTGTGGGACGAAACCGGAGCACCCGGAGGAAACCCACGCAGACACAGGGAGAACGTCCAGACTCCGCATAGACAGTGACCCAAGCCGGGAATCGAACCTGGGACCCTGGCTCTGTGAAGCAACAGTGCTAACCATGTGCTATCATGCCGCCCATTAGCATGTAAAATTAAAGTGCATGGGACTAGGAGGAGTGCATTGAGATGGATTGAAAACTGGTTGGCAGACAGGAAACAAAGAGTAGGAATTAACGGGTATTTTTCAAATTGGCAGGCAGTGATTTGTGGGGTAACGCAGGGATTGGTGCTAGGATCCCAGCTGTGCACAATATATATTAATGATTTAGATGAGGTAACAAGATGGAATATCTCCAAATTTGAAGATTTCACCCAAGTTGGAAGGGAAGGTGAGCTGTGAAGGAGATCATTCAGTATGATTTGAACAAGTTGAGTGAGTGGGCAAATGAATGGCAGATGATGTATAATTTGGATAAATGTGAGGTTATCCACTTTGGGAGCAAAAATTAGAAGGCAGATTATTATCTGAATTGCCACAATTAGGAGAGGGGAATGTGCAGTGAGACTTGGATGTCCTCGTACTCAAGTCACTGAAGGTAAGCGTGGAAGTCCAGCAGACGGTAAAGAAGCAAATGGTACCCTGGCCTTCATTGCGAGAGGATTCAAGTACAGAAGCATGGATATCTTGCTGCAATTATGCAGAACGTGATGAGCCTACACCTGGAATATTGTGTGAAGTTTTGCGCTCCTTATCTGAGGAAGATTGTTCTTACCCTAGGTTTACCAGGCTGATTCCTGGGATGGCGGGATTGATGTATGAGGAGAGATTCAAACAGTTAGGATTGTATTCATTGGAGTTCAGGAGAGTGAGGGGGGATTTCATTGTGACTTATAAAATTCTAACAGGACGAAACGGGGTAGATGCAGAAAGTATGTTCCCAATGGTAGCTGTGTCCAGAACTAGGGATCACAGTCTGAGGATGTGCGGTTGACTATTTAGGACAGAGATGAGAAATTCTTCATCCAGAGAGTGGTGAACCTGTGGACTTTGTTACCACAGGAAGGAGTTCAGGCCAAAACATTGCAATTTTTCAAGAAGTTAGATATAGCACTTCGGGCGAAGGAGATCAAAGGATATGGGGGAAAGCTGGATTAGGCTATTGAGTTGGATGATCAGCTGTGATCATAATGAATGGCAGAATGAAGGGCCGAAAGGTCTCCTGCTCTTAATTTCTCTATATGTTCATCCTGAATTTGGCCACCTTGTTGGCATCTCTTCATGGACTATTGAAGAAGAATCAAAGGTGGGCCTGGGGAGCACCACAAGGGGAAGCGTTTGCGAAGTTGAAGAGGTAGCTGCTATCTTCCCAGCTGTTGATCCATTATGATCCTTTTTGGCCCTTCGTCCTCATGTGCAACACCTCCCCATGCGGCCTCTAAGCAGTGCTTTCCCACCAATGAAAGAAAGGTCGCCCTTGATATATACGGTGAAAATATTCCATCAATACATCTATGGGCGCCACTTCTTGATCATATGGACCATAAGCCTCTGCCCACATAATCGCAGCCCAAATCCAGCGCTGGGCCTTGTTGCTCGAAGCGTACGTGTATACATTTCAGTATCGCCAAGGGGTACAAATATGAAAATTACAGAAATTAAAAATGAAAAAGAAGACTCGATGTGAAAGAATCGTAAGCAACATCTCTTGACAGTAAGCACATTTTGTTTGTTTTTTGGAATTTGCGAGAATTGAACCAAGAATGAGAAACTTCAGTTATGCAGTAAAGCTAGAGAAAATGAGATTGTTTCTCTTAGAGCAAAGAAAGTTAGTTCTTGTGAGGTCAATGAACTTATTAATAACAATGTGTCAATGTCCTGGATGCTATACTTCTGGCATTAACAGCTCTGCAACCTCTTCCCACTGGATCCTGAGTCAATGGGCGGGTTTCCCCATCCCGCGCACCAGATTTCTGATTCAGCACGCAGTCGCGATTTTCCGTTTCGCCGGCTGGTCAATGGGTTTTCCCATTGTGGGGCAACCCCGCGCCATCAGGAAACCCCCGGGCTGCCGGCAAAATGGAGCGTCCTGACGGCGGATAATTCAGCCAATATCTCGGAAGTAGAGAATGTGCCTCCATCTGTCCACTTCCTGCATTAGAGCTTTCAAGGAAGCATCAGAGAACTCTAGTGCTCTCTCAGTGTGTATTGCAGCTATTTAAGCATTTAAGAATAGCTTGTTTGGAATGGGTTAACAGATCTTCCAATTACATATTAATTTGATGTTAAGTATCCAATAAAGTCACTGATATGTAAAGGGGTTACAGGTGGCTTTAGTTGTGGTGGAATTTTTTGTGGAGTGCGATCAAAGTAACTAAAGGTGTTTTGTGGAGAAGCAGAACTCTTATCTACTTTACTCAACAACAGCCAGAGGCTGAACATCTCCTTTATCCAGAAGACATATTGAACCTCCCTTTTTAATTGGTGTCAAGGTACCCAAATAATCATAGGGAATCATAGAATTTACAGTGCAGAAGGAGTCCATTTGGCCCATCGAATCTGCACGCCCTTGGAAAGAGCACCCTCCACCCTATCCCCGTAATCCAGTAACCCCACCCAACCTTTTTGGACACTAAAGTTAATTTAGTTTGGCAATCCACCTAATCTGCATATTTTTGGACTATGAGGAAACCAGAGCACCCGGCGGAAACCTAAGCAGACACGGGGAGAACATGCAGACTGTGAATCGAACCTGGGACCCTAGAGCTGTGAAGCAACTGTGCCAACCACTGTGCTGCCCAAAATATGATAATACTATGGAAAGTGCTGGCTACAAGTCTGTATTACTATATTTATTAAACACTATGAATGTTGTGTGCTTTCTGAGGCAACGTTAAGAGGTGGTTACAGTTAATGCACTGCCAGCTGGTTATCGATTACCAAGCAGGTTGAATTTCAAGATCACTCATTCCATTGCCATTAAGTATATGGAAACGGTAAATTGATTTTGTTAACACTATTCCTACATAATGTTTGACCTTGTCAAGTTTATTTTGACTTTACCACAGAATACACATTAACAGTATAATTTGTACTTTTAGTATTCTCACTTTTGCAGCCTGTTGCTTTACTTACACTTCTAATTACATTTATTTTTACGTTTGCAAAATAATTTAGTTCATATTTAATTTGAAACTAAATATACATATTTATCAAATGATAACCATAATAAACATTCAGAAATAAACAGAACATAGCTTGGCTTTGGATAAAATATGATCCCAAAATGTTTTTTTTATTTGTTTTAGCTTCTAGAGTGCCATCGGAAGACTGCAAATTTATCAGTCTTGCTCCATGCCCAAACAAAGTTGAAGAAGCAGTTTCAAATTTTCCAATGGTACAAAGCAAAATTCAACCAAGGTTTATACCATGTGACGATTTATCAGACAGCACTTCTTCATCTCAAAGTTCTTACCAAGAATATCTATCTAGTTTACCAACTGACATTTCAACACCAAGATCTGAGTCATCTTCTCAAATTTCTTTGAGTTCAGAAATGATAGATGATTTTGTGAACAACTCTGAATGCTCTGTAAATAGCTCAATGCCAAGTGAAGCACTTATAAACTTAATGCAGAGTTATTTTGCAACTGGTGATGATGTTAAGTCTGTGAAGATTTCAATACTTCTGGATAAATCCCAGGCTGATAACTCAAGTTGCAGTAGCAATGTGGAAGAAAACACCAATGGATCTTCTTACCAAAAGGATTCTCCAATAGATTCTGAACAATATTCAAAAATAGGTTTAAGAAATAAATGTGGTTTTCTGCATGGTGGAAATGACTCAACAGATGTGGAACGATCCTTGGCTTCAGTTGAAAATTCTGCAAGAAACAGTTCTAGTCTTGATTCACAAAAGGCTGTTCATTTTGATTTACAAATCCCGTCGATGGTGGGTGGTTCAAGTGACTGGTATTGTGCAGATGATAAGGAACCATGTAGCAAAACTACTACAGTTAGATATGTGTTTACTGATAGTGAAACTGATGTTTAAATATAGCTATTGTAGCTTACAAAATATATGTAAATCACTGAACTAAAATCACTTTAATTGTATGGCTTAGGTAGAAGTGATTACTGGAATAACACTATTTTAATCCTACTGACAGCCAACAAAGACAAATAAAAATCAGCTAGTTTTACATTTTACAGTACTCAGTCCAGGGCTTGAATGCTTATCTTGTGACTTGATGACTAAAACTGCACAAAGTGAAATCTCCCAAAGCACTATGTTGCTTTATGTCACCGTCTCTGGGCAGGATTCTTCATTGGCCGACGCTGAAATCGGGGCGTGCAATCGGGCGGAGAAAGCTCCCGATGCCGAAATCGAACCAACCATCGGTTTGACGGCGAATTGCGATGCTCCTCCTCCTTGAATACGGTGTAATTGCGATACACGTCACGTGTAGTTGAAACCCCATTCACATCTCATTAATGGGCTATGCTCGACCTCCAATGGTCCGAGTTCTTGACTGCACGGTCCATGTGTGCTCTCAACAATCATGAACCTCGCGTGGTGGCTGCTGAGAGAGAGGGAGTATGGAGAGTGTCCAGCACCGCCATACTTGGCCGACAGTCGTGCCGCTGCCGCGGGGGCTTCTGCCAGGGCTGGGGGGAGTAGTGGGGCATGGCCAAGAGGGGTGGGCTGTGAAGTCGGGGTGGATGGGTACACAACACTATTATTGCAGCCGGCAGGGCAGCCATGCCGCTGCGCATGCCACTGACAGCCTGCTCTCAACCTGGTGCCCTGGGCCATATAGATGACCCCCCCCCCCCCGGGTGCCCCCTGGCTCCAGCCCCGACCCATCAGCTGTATGGGTGTTCCAGCACAACCTGTCCCATCTTTTCGGCTGCCGATCATTGTGTATGTGGGGGGGGGGGGGGGGGAATAGTTTAAGTGCATTGCAGTCAGTCCTATGAGGACCCGGCGATTTCCGCGCCGTTTTTATGTGTTCTGCTGGTGTTTCATGCGCCATCGGTGCTAACCCCTCTCCGGTAGCAGAATCAGTGCCAGTTTGCCGCTGATTCCTCCGTTGGCGTTAGCACAGACTCAGGAACGGAGAATGCATCCCTCTGTCTCAAATAACTTGATATTTCTCCAATGTCTTGGCACAATAGTAGGGAAAGGTAGGTGGTGAGGCCTACAGCTAACCCTGGTCTCTGCTGGCATTACCACTTAATACATGCAGAATGGGGAGGTTCCTGGCTAATTTCCTTCCCATCTTAACAGAGTTCTTGGGCACTACTACCATCCTCCTGGCAGTGGAGGGTGTGAACAATGGGAACCCCGTTGACAGCAGCAGGACTGGAATATAATTCCAGTCCAGCTAATGGCAGGCTGCCTCCACTGCCGCAAAACACACCGCGGAGGGAGGGGTTCCCTCCCATAGTATCTGACAAACATAGGACACCTCTGTATGCTTTACAACCAATGAAGTACTTTTCCAAAAACAGAAAGCTCCCATGACCAACAATGTGATAACGAGTATGTAATCTGTTTTTGTCATTGAGGTCTAAAAATTGGACAGGACACGAGGCGAAAACTCCCATGCTTTTCTTGAAATAGTGCCATGGGACCTTTTACATTCACCCGATAAGTAAACTAGCCCTCGGTTTAACATCCCACATTAAAAGGTGGTCACTTGACAGTAGCTGGAGTAGCATTCTAGATTATTTGTGCTTAAACCCTGGAATCTGATTAAAATCTACAAACTGCTGACTTAGCGATGAATGTGCCACTAACTGACCTACAACTGACACAGGCTCCTAGCTGTTGAGACTGCTGACAGGATCCTGTAAATGCCCTGAGGGCTTCTGGTCATGTGAAAATCCACACAGCCCATCCATTTGGACACCCTCAGACTCCAGCTGTATCATCAAAGGGATGGATGTGGCCATGCTAAATTGCTGGCCCACCAAGTGTTGGCACTCTTCAGAACATAGAACATACAGTGCAGAAGGGGTTATTCGGCCCATCGAGTCTGTACCGACCCACTTAAGCCCTCACTTCCACCCTATCCCCATAACCCAGTAACTCTAACCTTTTTGGTCGCACTAAGCGCAGACCCACAGCAGAGGAAGCAGGGGACTCGCAGAACTCACCCCAGACAAAGGACACATGTACTGCGGCTGTTGGAACTTTCCATGGCACATATAACCTTCTCAGAGTAAAAGCCTCACCGGTGACACTATCAATTAGCCCTGTCTGTCCACCGCAATAGAGGTTCCACCATCACTAATGAGGAAAGTGGTGCAGTGCAGACTGCATCTTCCCGAATATTCGGGGGTGAGATTGAGAGGGGGGGGGGGGAGACGGACGATATTTTGAGGGTGGCTCAGCAGCAGTACAATTCACGTTGACCATGTAACCCCAGTGGCTTTGGATGGCCAAGGGAATCCTCATCTTGCTGACATTCTTTAGCTGCCGTAGCGAACACACGGCAACTAAAACACCAGGATCAGCCCAGGGAGGACCGTGCACAAGAGGAGCCTGCCCCAGAAGAGCAGGAGCAAGCCAATGAGTCTGAAGTGCCGGCCGTGCAACAGGCTGAGGAGGTTTTTTTTTATTTGTTCATGGGACGTGGGCATCGCTGCTGGGTCAGCATTTATTGGTCATCCCTAATTGCCTTTGAGGGGGCAGTTAAGAGTCAACCACATTGTTGTGGGTCTGGAGTCACATGTAGGCCACACCAGGTAAGGACAGCAGATTTCCTTCCCTGAAGGACATTAGAGAACCAGATGGGTTTTTGCAACAATCATAGAACAGTACAGCACACAACAGGCCCTTCGGCCCTCGATGTGCCGAGCATTGTCCGAAATCAAGATATCCCACTCCCTGTCATTCTGGTGTGCTCCATGTGCCTATCCAATAACTGCTTGAAAGTTCCTAAAGTGTCCGACTCCACTATGACAGCAGGCAGTCCATTCATAATTCTTTGAGGAAGTGACAAAGTTAATTGATGAGGGAAGGGCTGTAGATGTCATATACATGGACTTTAGTAAGGCATTTGATAATGTTTCCCATGGCAGGTTGATGGCAAAAGTGAAGTCGTATGGGATTCAGGGTGTACTAGCTAGATGGATAAAGAACTGGCTGGGCAACAGGAGACAGAGAGTAGTGGTGGAAGGGAGTGTCCCAAAATGGAGAAGGGTGACTAGTGGTGTTCCACAGGGATCCATGCTCAGACCACTGTTGTTTGTGATCTACATAAATGACCTGGAGGAAGGTATAGGTGGTCTGATTAGCAAGTTTGCAGATGATACTAAGATTGGTGGAGTTGCAGATAGCGAGGAGGACTGTCAGAGAATACAACAAAATATAGATAGATTGGAGAATTGGGCAGAGAAATGGCAGATGGAGTTCAATCCAGGCAAATGCGAGGTGATGCATTTTGGAAGATCAAATTCAAGAGCGGACGATATGGTCAATGGAAGGGTCCTGCGGAAAATTGATGTACAGAGAGATCTGGGAGTTCAGGTCCATTGTACCCTGAAGGTGGCAACGCAGGTTGATAGAGTGGTCAAGAAGGCATACAGCATGCTTGCCTTCATCGGACGGGGTATTGAGTACAAGAGTCGGCAGGTCATGTTACAATTGTATAGGACTTTGGTTAGGCCACATTTGGAATACTGCGTGCAGTTCTGGTCGCCACATTACCAGAAGGATGTGGATGCCTTGGAGAGGGTACAGAGGAGGTTCACCAATATGTTGCCTGGTATGGAGGGTGCTAGCTATGAAGACAGGTTGAGTGGATTAGGATTGTTTTCATTGGAAAGACGGAGGTTGAGGGGGGACCTGATTTAGGTATACAAAATTAGGAGAGGTATGGACAGGGTGGATAGCAACAAGCTTTTTCCAAGAGTGGGGGTGTCAGTTACAAGGGGTCACGATTTCAAGGTGAGAGGGGGAAAGTTTAAGGGAGATGTGCGTGGAAAGTTTTTTACACAGAGGGTGGTGGTGCCTGGAACACTTTACCAGCGGAGGTGGTAGAGGCGGGCATGATAGCATCATTTAAGAGGCATCTAGACAGGTATATGAACGGGTGGCAACAGAGGGAAGTAGACCTTGGAAAATAGGAGACAGGTTTAGATAAAGGATTTGGATCGGCGCAGGCTGGGAGGGCTGAAGGGCCTGTTCCTGTGCTGTAATTTTCTTTGTTCTTTGTTCTATTCCACACCCTAACCACTCTCTGAGTAAAGAACCTACCTCGGATATCCCTCCTATATCTCCCACCCTGAATCTTATAGTTATGCCCCCTTGTAACAGCTATATCCACCCGAGGAAATAGTCTCTGACCGTCCACTCTATCCCCCTCATCATCTTATAAACCTCTATTAAGTCGCCTCTCATCCTCCTCCGCTCCAAAGAGAAAAGCCCTAGCTCCCTCAACCTTTCCTCATAAGACATATCCTGCAAACCAGCCAGCATCCTGGTAAATCTCTTTTGCACCCTTTCCAATGCTTCCACATCCTTCCTATAATGAGGTGACTAGAACTGCACACAATACTCCAAATGTGGTCTCACCAGGGTCATGAATAGTTGCAGCATAACCCCGTGGCTCTTAAACTCAAGCCCCCTGTTAATAAACGCTAACACACTAAAAGCCTTCTTCACGGCTCTATCCACTTGAGTGGCAACCTTCAGAGATCTGTGGACATGAACCCCATGATCTCTCTGTTCCTCCACATTCCTCAGAACCCTGCCATTGACCCTGTAATCCGCATTCAAATTTGTTCTACCAAAATGAATCACCTCGCACTTATCAGGGTTAAACTCCATCTGCCATTTTTTGGCCCAGCTCTGCATCCTATCAATGTCTCTTTGCAGCCTACAACAGCCCTCCACCTCATCCACTACTCCACCAATCTTGGTGTCATCAGCAAATTTACTGACCCACCCTTCAGCCCCCTCCTCCAAGTCATTAATAAAAATCACAAAAAGCAGAGGACCCAGCACTGATCCCTGTGGTACACCGCTGGTGACTGGTCACCAGTCTGAAAATTTTCCATCCACCACCACCCTCTGTCTTCTATGTGATAGCCAGTTACTTATCCAATTGGCCAAATTTCCCTCTATCCCACACTTCCTTACTTTCTTCATGAGCCGACCATGGGGAACCTTATTAAACGCCTTACTAAAATCCATAGAACTCATAGAACAGTACAGCACAGAACAGGCCCTTCTGCCCTCAATGTTGTGCCGAGCAATGATCACCCCACTCAAGTCAACATATCCACCCTATACCAGTAACCCATCAACCCCCCCCCCCCCCCCCCCATTAACCTTATTTTTTAGGACACTAAGGGCAATTTAGCATAGCCAATCCACCTAACCCGCACATCTTTGGACTGTGGGAGGAAACCGGAGCATGTAAACATGTTTACATAGATAGAATTTACAGTGCAGAAGGAGGCCATTCGGCCCATCGAGTCTGCACCGGCTCTTGGAAAGAGCATCCTACCCACGATCAACACCTCCACCCTATCCCCATAACCCAGTAACCCCACCCAACACTAAGGGCAATTTTGGACACTAAGGGCAACTTAGCATGGCCAATCCACCTAACCCGCACATCTTTGGACTGTGGGAGGAAACCGGAGTACCCGGAGGAAACCCACGCACACACGGGGAGGATGTGCAGACTCCGCACAGACAGTGACCCAAGCCGGAATCGAACCTGGGACCCTGGAGCTGTGAAGCGATTGTGCTATCCACAATGCTACCGTGCTGCTCTATGTGTGTGATGTATACGACATCAACTGCTCTACCTTCATCTACACACTTAGTTACCTCCTCAAAGAATTCAATCAAATTTGTGAGGCAAGACTTACCCTTCACGAATCCGTGTTGACTATCCCGGATTAAGCTGCATCTTTCCAAGTGGTCATAAATCCTATCTTTCAGGACCTTTTCCATTAACTTACCGACCACCGAAGTAAGACTAACTGGCCTATAATTACCAGGGTAATTTCTATTCCCTTTCTTGAACAGAGGAACGACATTCGCCACTCTCCAGTCCTCTGGCACTATCCCCGTGGACAGTGAGGACCCAAAGATCAAAGCCAAAGGCTCTGCAATCTCATCCCTTGCCTTCCAAAGAATCCTTGGATTTTTCCCATCTGGCCCAGGGGACTTGTCGACCCTCAGGTTTTTCAAAATTGCTAATACATCCTTCCTCAGAACATCTACCTCCCCCAGCCTACCCGCCTGTATCACACTCTCATCCTCAAAAACATGGCCCCTCTCCTTGGTGAACACTGAAGAAAAGTATTCATTCAACGCCTCCTATTTCTTCTGACTCCTTGCACAAGTTCCCATTACTGTCCTTGACCAGCCCTACCCTCACCCTGGTCATTCTTTTATTTCTTACATAAGAGTAAAAAGCCTTGGGGTTTTCCTTGATCCGACCCGTCAAGGACTCCTCATGCCCCTCCTAGCTCTCCTGAGCCCTTTTTTAGCTCATTCCTTGCTACCTCGTAACCCTCAAGCGACCCAACTGAACCTTGTTTTCTCATCCTTACATACTCTTCCTTTTTCCTCTTGACAACATATTCAACCTCTTTTGTGAACCATGGTTCCCTCACAAGGCCATTTCCTCCCAGCTTGACAGGGACATACCTATCAAGGACACGCAGTATTTGTTCCTTGAACAAGCTTTACTTTTCATTTGTGCCTTTCCCGGACAGTTTCTGTTCCCATCTTATGCTTCCTAATTCTTGCCTAATCGCATCATAATTACCCCTCCCCCAATTATAAACCTTGCCCTGCCCTATGGCCCTATCCCTCTCCATTGCAATAGTGAAAGACACCGAATTGTGGTCACTATCTCCAAAGGGCTCTCCCACAAACAAATCTAACACTTGGCCCGGTTCATTACCCAGTACCAAATCTAATGTGGCCCCCCCTTTTGTCAGCCTATCCACATATTGTGTCAGGAAACCCTCCTGCACACACTGTACAAAAACTGCCCCATCCAAACTGTTCGACCTATAGAGGTTCCAATCAATATTTGGAAAGTTAAAATCACCCATGACAACTACCCTGAGACCTCCACACCTATCCATAGCCTCTTTTGCAATTTCTTCCTCCACATCTCTATTATTATTGTGCGGCCTATAGAAAACTCCTAACAACGTGACCACTCCTTTCCTATTTCTAACTTCGGCCCATATTACCTCAGTAGGCAGATCCCCTTCGAACTGCCTTTCTGCAGCCGTTAAACAATCCTTGATTAACAATACTACTCCTCCACCTCTTTTACCACCTTCCCTACTCGTACTGAAACATCTATACCACGGAACTTCCAACAACCATTCCTGTCCCTGTTCTAACCATGTCTCCGTAATGGCCACAACATTGTAGCCCCAAGTACCAATCCACGCTCCAAGTTCACCTACCTTATTCCGGATGCTCCTTGCATTGAAGTAGACACACTTCAACCCACCTTTCTGTCTACCGATACACTCCTGCGACCTTGATATCCTCCTCAGTACCTCACTACTCTCAACACTGACTTCTGGACTACAGCCCGTTTTTCCAGCCCCCTGACAAATTAGTTTAAACCCCCCTGAAGAGCCGCAGCAAATTTCCCTCCCAGGATATTGGTGCCCCTCTGGTTCAGGTGCAAATCATCCTGTCTGTACAGGTCCCACCTTCCCCAGAATGTGCTCCAATTATCCACGTACCTGAAACCCTCCCTCCTACACCATCCCTGCAGCCAATGTTTATCTGCACTCTCTCCCTGTTCCTCACCTCACTAGCACGTGGCACCGGCAACAAACCAGAGATGACAACATGGTTTGTCCTGGCTCTCAGCTTCCACCCTAGCTCCCTAAATTCCTGTTTTAAATCCCTGTCCCTTCTCTTACCTATGTCATTGGTACCGATGTGTACCACGACTTGTGACTGTTCCCCCTTCCCCTTAAGGATTCTGAAAACACGGTCCGAGATGTCACGGACCCTGGCACCCGGGAGGCAACATACCATCCTTGATTCTCTTTCGCTGCCACAGAACCGTCTATCTGTCCCTCTAACTATTGAGTCCCCAATAACTATTGCTCTCCTGCTTTCCCTCCTTCCCTTCTGAGCCACAGGGACGGATACAGTGCTGGAGATCCGTTCACCGTGGCTTACCCCTGGTAGGTCGTCCGCCTCAACAGTGTCCAAAACGGTATACTTGTTACTGAGGGGAACAACCACAGAGGATCCCTGCACTGACTGCTTCCTCCCAGCCCCTCTCACCATTACCCATCTATCTTGATTCTTCGGAGTAACTACATCCCTGAAGCTACTATCTATGACCACCTCTGCTTCCCGAATGATCCTAAGTTCATCCAGCTCCAGTTCCCTAATGCGGTTTATGAGGAGCTGGAGATGGGTGCACTTCCCACAGGTGAAATCAGCAGGAGCACTGACGGCGTCCCTCACTTCAAACATTCTGCAGGAGGAACATTGCACAGCCTTCCCTGCCATCTCCCTCGAGATTAAAAAAAAGAAGAAAGAAAGAGCTTACCTGTTATTCGCTCTACACCTTAGGTTAAAGGAGGCGGAAGGGTGGGGACACTACAAGTGTAGTGTCTAGGGTTTAGGAACTACCCAACTTAAATACAGGTAAAAAATAAAACACTTAACCAGCAACCACTGCGCCCCACACAAGAACAGCAATCAGCTGTGTGGGCCTGCGCAAACAATTTAAATCTTTTACTACTTACCAGCAGTCACTGTGTCCTCACTCCGACCAGATTCAGCTGGAAACTCCCAACAGTAAGTTTTTTAAAAGTTTACTCCCCTTCTCAGCAAGCACTCACTCAGCAACCATTGCACCCTGCACGATAACACCTCAGGGAAAAGAAAAACTACTTACCAGTCACCAGCCAATCACTTACCTGCAGGCTGTGATGTCACGGTTCAACTTCTTTCTACTTCTACCTGCCCTCAAGTCTCCCTCTTTATCTTTACTCAGCTGGGATCCTTACAGTGATTGTTTTTTTTTGGTTAGAGGAGGAGGCAGGGAGGGAAACACTGAAGACAATAGTTTCATTGTAATCAGGCTTTTAATTCCAGATTTTCATTGAATTCAAATTTCACCATCTGCAGTGGCAGGATATGAACGTGGGTCCCCAGAGCATTATTTTGGGTCTCTGGTTTACTAGTGCAGTGGCAATACCACTATGCCACCACTTCCCTGAAGGAAGCGCCGCATCAATCCAAGTGGATACCACCAGCACCTATTCTTCAAGGCGCTACTAGACCATGAGTGCAGCCGGTGACTCTGGATCACAAGGGATTCCCTGCGCCACCTCTGCTCGATGGTGGCACACCGGGCATTCTGGGGTATGGAAGAGACACCTGCTCCCAGGTGACAGTCACCCAAAAGTCTGGAGCAGCATGTAGTGGAGCGGCTGCATGTGGAGGATTCTCGCCTGGGATCATGATTTTGTTCTGTTTCTGCTGGGAACGTGCACCCAAAACACACAAGCATACTTGCTTAAGCCCGCCACAGCAAGGAGATACAGAAAAGGTGTCAAACCAGACACCAAAAAAAGAAAGAAACAAATTTAAAATCGGAGACCTCAAGGCCATCGAAAGAAAACAAAATGGCGGCAGAGATGGTCACAGTGCCAGGGGCCACCCCACTAACTGGAGATTTTGGCAGCTGAGTTACAGAAGCTGCACCAGGAGGTATCGGAGGACCACAAGAACACGATCAAGGCGCGATTTCTTCGATCCGCGAGGCCCTGACCAAGGTAGACGAGGTAGTGAAGCAGCAGGTGAGGAACTGCAGGAGATAGGGGCTGCTCTGTTGAGGCAGAATGATCAGATTACTTGCTTGGAAGTAGAATTGGAGAAGATGGCTGTTAAATTACCCTTGGTGGTGATATGTTGTGTTATTTGTCTTTTGTTCCAGATTGGTCAGTCAAGTTGATGACAAAGAATCCACCAATCATCAGATTGAAATAAAACGAATTTATTGAATCATGATTAATTAAACGAAGTTTGCAATGCTACTGAGCGATAGTTAATAATAAAGTAATATTGAATCTGTCCAGCAGTAATCATTAATTTTATAGTCACTAATAATATCCTCATGTTAACTCTCTAATCTAATACTCTCCTAGTGCTGTTCTCAGGTTGTCCCCTTCACTGACATTACCCATCATTCCCTGAGGTCTGATTTATATATATTTATATACAGAGAAATGGTGGTGCCTTCTAGTGTTTAAATTACACAGAGATGCAATAATTAACCCTTCACTAGCTTGCCTATATACATATCATTACATCCCCCCTTTTTTAACATTTCTTTTCTATTTACAAAGGAAAAAATGTATCATATTGGTACAATACATGATATGTATATGACTTTGGCATGTAGTCAAAAATCAGTAACGAAAAAGTTCAACAGGTACGATTCACAAATTGAGTCTGTCCGGCTTCCTTCTTTTCCTGGTTGACCTTCTTAACCACAAAGAGGAGACTCAGAAGTTTTTACTGCCATCTGTGAATCTTCATAAACTTTGGAAGTTGTTATTGTACCTTTGAAAATACTTTCATGGAGTTGTAGATGTGGAAAGATGTTATTATGTTGTTTGAGTTTCAATAGTGCTCATCAATTATGTTGAACAATTGATTCTTCATTGATTGAATGATATAGGAGCGTGGTGCTGCTTGTCAAATAACTTTTGGAGGAGCAGACTAACCTTCATCAGGTATTTTGATACTGACTGTGACACCTGGAATCAGTGTGTCCAGTGTATTTGCATGTTGATCATAATATAATACAGTCGTTGTTTATCTCGTTGATGTTGCATTTTTTGTATTATGGGTCGATGATCTGGATCAGGTAGTGTAATGGACAGTAGAGTAGTCCTTAACTCACGGTTCATCAACAATTGCATTGGTGATAAACCCATGGCAAGCGGAGTTGTTCTATAGTTGAGCAAAACACAAGATTCATGTCTGCATGAGAATCTAAAGCTTTATAAAGAAGTTGTTTCATGATATGAACCCCTTCTCAACTTTACCATTCGATTGAGGGTAGTGTGGACTTGGTGATGTGAGTGAAGTTGTATTCTCGAGAGAGTTCAGCCAATTCATGACTATAAAAGCACGGCCTGTTATCAGACATGACAGTGGTTGGAATACCATGTATGGTAAAAGTTTCCTTTGTCACTTTTATAACAGATCTGGATGTGAGATCTGACAACTTTATGACTTCTGGATAATTCGAAAAGTAGTCTATGATTAACACATAATCACGACCATGGCAATGAAACAAATCAATTCCTACTTTCGACCATGGAGATGTCTCCAATGCATGCTGTTGAAGTTTTTCCTTGCATTGAGCTGGTTGAAATTTCTGACATGTTTTGCATCCAAGTATCATATCAATGATGTCTCAGTTGATACCTGGCCAATACACAGCTTGTCTTGTTCTTCTCTTGCATTTTTCAATGGCAAGGTGACCTTCATGTATCTGGTTAAGAATCACGGGTCAGAGAGACAAAGATATTACTATCCGATCAAGTCGAAGTAACAATCCATCCACAACTAAGTCTGCTTGAATATTCCTGAACTTGGAACAATGCCTTTTGGCCAACCATTGTTGAGATGGTCTATGAATCTTTGAAGCATTGAATCCTTCTTGATCTCTTCACGGATGATGTTCAGTTTCACATCTGAAGCAGGAAGAGTTTCAGCTCAAAGCTGCACTTGGGCTTCTATGTGCTGTATAAATTCATGAGGTTCTTCTTCAGAATTAATTGAATGTGATAAAGCATAAGCAATTATCAAGTCCTTGCCTGGAAAATAGTTAAGGTTGAAGTTGTATCTACGAAGCTTCATCAAGATCCATTGTAATCTTGGTGTCATATCATTTAGATCCTTTTGTATGATATGGACAAGTGGTCTGTGGTCAGTTTCAACAGTAAAGGTAGGAAGACCATAAATATAACCATGAAACTTTAAAACACCTGTCAGTAAACCCAAGCATTCCTTCTCTATTCGCGTTTACCATTGTTCAGTCCGTGCCATTGCTCTCGAAGCATAGGCAACTGGTAACTATAATGAATTGTCATCCTTCTGTAGCAGAACTGCTCCTATTCCGTTCTGACGGCCATCAGTTGAGATTTTTGTTTTTTAGTCTGGGTCAAAAAACGAATAAAGAGATGCAGTCATCAGTTGAGACTTTAAATCGAGCCATTCCTTTTGATGATTGTCACTCCAATCAAACGTGGTAGACTTCTTGATGATATTTCTGAGAACAGTAGTTCTGAACGAGAGGTTGGGAATAAACTTTCCTAGAAAATTCACAACACCTAAAAATCTTAAAACCGCCTTTCTGTCCTCTGGGACTTTCATTTGT
The DNA here is from genome assembly GCF_902713615.1 of Scyliorhinus canicula. Lineage (NCBI taxonomy): Eukaryota > Metazoa > Chordata > Chondrichthyes > Carcharhiniformes > Scyliorhinidae > Scyliorhinus > Scyliorhinus canicula. The sequence continues at coordinate 53,952,686 of NC_052149.1, read as the reverse complement.
TGTACGGCAGCAGTCTTGTCATTGTCAGGTCACACATCACGTTCTGAAATCTGGGGCGGGATTCTCCGACCTCCGCCATGTCCTGAATTCTCCACCACCAGAGATTCGGCGGGGGCGGGAATCGTGCCGCGCCGGTCACCCCCCCCCCCTCCCCCAGCGATTCTCTGGCCCGCGATGGGCCGAAGTCCCGTCGCTGTCAACCCTCTCCCGCCGGCATGGATCAAACCACCTACCTTACCGGTGGGAGCAGGCGGCGCGGGCGGGCTCCGGAGTCCTGTTGGGGGGGGGGGGTGGCCCCACGGTGGCCTGGCCCGCAATCACGGCCCATCGATCAGCGGGCGGGTCTGTGCCGTGGGGGCACTCTTTTCCTTCCGCCTTCGCCATGGTCTTCACCATGGCGGAGGCAGAAGTGACCCCCTCCCCTGCGCTTGTGCAGGGATGATGTCAGCAGCCGCTGACGCTCTGGCGCATGCGCGGACTTACGCCGGCCGGCGAAGTCCATTCGGCCCTAACTGGCGTGGCGCCAATGGTCGTCCACGCCAGCCGGCGGAGCGCCAACCACTCCAGCGCGAGCCTAGCCCCTCAAGGTGAGGGCCTGGCCCCTAAAGGTGCGGAGACTTACGCAGCTTTGGGACGGGCCGCGCCGGAGTGGTTCACGCCACTTCATCACGCCGGGACCCCCCACCCCGCCGGATAGGGGAGAATCCCGGCCCTGGTCTCCAAGGAACTTCAGAGTCGAAATAGCAAAACTACATTTTGTTCTATTCATTTTCAAACTAAATTTATGTACTCTTTGAAATACTTGTAATAATTTTGAATTGTGTTCTTCTCTTGTAGAGGACCACACAATTATATCATCCACAAATACAGTATATCTTCAATACCTTCAGTCATCTGTTCCATCACATGATGAAAAATCTCTGATGCTGAGATAATCCTAAATGGCATCCTGTTAAAACGGTACCTACCAAAAAGCATGTTGAAAGTATATAACTTTCTACTGGATTCATCTAACTGTATTTGCCAAAATCCTTTGGAGACATCCAGTTTGGAAAATGTTTTGGCATTAGCCATTTCGCTCGTGATTTCTTCTCTCTTGGGTATAGGATAGTGCTCTCTCTTAATATTCTTATGAAGATCTTTAGGATCGATGCATATCCTCAGATCACCAGAAGATTTCTTTACACAAACCATGGAACTGACCCAGTAAGTCGGTTCTATAATTCTTGATATAATGCCTTGACTTTGTAATCTTGCAAGTTCAAGTTTCAATCTCTCTCGAAGTGGTGCAGGAACTCTTCTCAGCGGGTGTACCACACGTTTGCCGTCCAGTTGTAACTGAATTTTGTATCGGTAGGAAAGAGTACCCATGCCTTCAAAGACATCCGGAAAACAACCCAGAATCCCTTGAATGTCGTCTTGAATCGGTGGTTAAGATGAACTCGCACCATAAATCCTCTGAATTAGGTGTAGATCCTTGCAGGCTTGTGCACCTAAGAATTAAGATTTGTTTGAATAAACAATCTCAAATCTTAGAGATACCGCTGTGTCATTATTGGTAACTAACAAGTAGCAAGATCCTATTGAGTGATGACATTGCCATTGTGTCACGCAATTGACAAGTCAATTTATTAATTTTCAGAGTTTGCTTCAGCTTTGAGAAGTCAAGCGTATTGAGCAAATTTTCAGAAGCGCTAGTATCAAGCTTAAAACTGATTGGAGAATTATTAACTGTGTTCCGTTCTGTATCTGTGTTGATAGAGTAAACTATCTTGAGAGGAGATGTGACTTCTGTGGTTCCATCATACTTCTCAATGATGCCTACGAAGAATGAGTCTTCCAAAGAATAAACATCTAAATCATTGAAAAAATTTTCTTGGAAACCCTCGTTCTTTGTAACCACACTTCTAACATTCATTTGTTTTGAATTTAAATTGGAAGATTTAAATTTGTGAGTGGACCTGCACTGACCTGCAAAGTGGTTGTGTTTGCCAAATTGTGAGCTTATCTTTCCTCGAGCAGGACATTTTTTTTGAGAGTGGTGTTTCACACCTTCCACACATCATTATGTACACATCATCACGCACAAAACTTCTTTGAGCATGCGCAGATCAGTTTTAGTCTGATGCCGTCGGGGAAGGTGGCAGGGCCGAATGGGTTTCTTGTGGAATATTATAAACAAATTCAAGGATAAGCTGGCACCACTGATGGTGGGAATGTTTGAAGAGGCGATAGGGAAGGGGGCTGTTACCACAAACCTTGGGGCAGGCTTTGAATTCACTGTTGATAAAAAAAGATAAGGATCTGATGGAGTGTGGGTCGTTTAGGCCCATATCACTTCTGAAAATGGACGCAAAAGTATTTGAGAAAGTACTGGCGGGTAGGCTGGAGGGGTGCCTCCCGAAGGTGATAGGTGAAGATCAGACGGGGTTCGTGAAAGGGAGGCAGCTCTTTTCAAAGGTTAGAAGGGTATTGAACGTTGTTACGGCACCGGCAGAGGGGAAGGAAACAGAGGTGGCTGTGGCATTGGAAGCTGAGAAGGAAGTCTACTGGGTAGAATGGGGGTACTTGATGGTAGCTCTGGAGCAGTTTGGGATTGAGTAAAGCTATTATATAAGGAGCCGAAGGCGAATGTCCGCACAAAGAACATCAGCTCGAGATACTTTTGTCTCCACTTTGGGACTAGGCAGGGCTGTCTGATGTCCCCCCTGCTGTTTGCTCTCGCGATTGTGCCATTGACCATTGCATTAAGAAGTTTGGGGATATGGAAAGGAATAGTGGGGGGGAAGGGGATAGAGCATAGAGTGTCCTTCTATGCCGACGACTTACTGTTAAATGTGTTGAAACCGAGTGTGTCGATAGGGGGAATATTGGAACTGCTTCGAGTGTTTGGGTCTTTCTCGGGGTACAAACTAAATCTCGACAAGAACACAAGAACATAGAACATAGAACAGTACAGCACAGAACAGGCCCTTCAGCCCTCAATGTTGTGCCGAGCCATGATCACCCTACTCAAACCCACGTATCCACCCTATACCCATAACCCCCCCCCCCCTAACCTTACTTTTATTAGGACACTACGGGCAATTTAGCATGGCCAATCCACCTAACCTGCACATCTTTGGACTGTGGGAGGAAACCGGAGCACTCGGAGGAAACCCACGCACACAGGGGGAGGAGGTGCAGACTCCACACAGACAGTGACCCAGCCGGGAATCGAACCTGGGACCCTGGAGCTGTGAGTATTTATGCTAACCTCCATGCTACCCTGCTGCATGAGTATTTTGAGTATTCACACTCTGTGAAGAGTGAGTATTTTGTGGTGTCTCGGTCGGGGGTGGGGGCAGGGGTGTGGGGTGCTGCCATTCCATAGGGCAGGGACTCACTTTAGGTACCTGGGGGTGCAGGTTGCCTGGGAGTGGGGGAAGGGGGGGGGGGGGGGGTCTCCGCAGGTACAACATTTATAGTTTGATGAGGAGAGTGAAAGCTGATCTGGCAAGGTGGGATGGTCTCCCTCTGTCACTGGCGGGTTGGGTACAGGCGGTTAAAATGAACATGTTGCCGCGATTTTTGTTTATTTTTCAATGCCTGCCGATTTTCCTGCCAAAGGCTTTTTTCAGAGAGATTTAGGGAAGGATCACGTCGTTCATATGGGGAGGGAAGGTGGCCAGAATTAGAAAGGTGCTACTACAGAGGGGAAGGCAGGAAGGGGATTTGGGTCTTCAGAACCTGATATATTACTACTGGGTGGCGAATGTCGAGAAGGTGTGGAGCTGGGTTAGAGGGGTTGATTCCCAGTGGGTCAGAATGGAGGAGAGTTTGTGCAGGGGGTCGGGATTGAAAGCACTAGCAACGGCGCCGCTCCCGATCGCCCTGGGGAAGTACTCAGGGAGTCCGGTAATAATAGCTTCATTGAAAATCTGGAGGCAGTTTCGCCAACACTTCGGGTTGGGGGCAGGGTCAAGGGAACCACAGATTTGAGCCAGGGAGGTGGGATGGAAATTTTCATAATGGGAGGAAAAGGGGATTAAGACGCTAAAAGATTTGTTTCTTAGGGATCGGTTTGCAGGGCTGAAGGAGCTGGAAGCGAAGTATGAGCTGGAGCGGGTGGCAATGTTGAGATGAAATAAAATTAAATGGAATGAAAATCGCTTAATTTCACGAGTAGGCTTCAATGAAGTTACTGTGAAAAGCCCCTAGTCGCCACATTCCGGCGCATGTCCGGGGAGGCTGGTATGGGAATCGAATCGTGCTGCTGGCCTGCTTGGTCTGCTTTAAAAGCCAGCGATTTAGCTCAGTGAGCTAAACCAGCCCCTACATGCACGTTCGAGATTTTGCCAGAAAGGAGATATAGAGCTTCCTGGTGGAGCCGGCATCCACATTGCTGGAGGAGGTGCTGAAGACAGGGGGACTGGAGAAGGGGGTAGTGTCAGCAGTTTACGGACATATTTTGGAAGAGGCGAAGGCACCACTGGAAGGGATCAAAGCAAAGTGGGAGGAAGAGTTGGGAGAAGATATGGAGGAGGGGTCTGGTGTGAGGTGCCCCAGAGAGTGAATGCCTCCAACTTGTGCGCGAGGTGGGGGCTGATACAGCTGAAGGTGGTATACAGAGCACACCTTATGAGGGCGAGGATGAGCCGATTCTTTGAAGGAGTAGAAGATGTGTGTGAACATTGTGGGGGGGCCCTGTTAATCGCATTCATATGTTTTGGTCCTGTCCAAAACTAGAGGATTACTGGAAGGAGGTTTTTGGGGTAATTTCTAAAGTGGTGCATGTGAAACTGGACCCGGGTCCTCGGGAGGCCATATTCGGGGTGTCGGACCAGCCAGGGTTGGAAACGGTGCGGAGGCAGATGTTGTAGCCTTCGCCTTGTTGATCGCCCGAAGGCGGATCCTGTGGGGATGGAGAGCAGCCTCTCCACCCTGTGCTCTAGCGTGCCGGGGGGAATTGTTGGAATTCTTGACTCTTGAGAAGGTTAAGTTTGAACTGAGAAGAAGGATGGAGGGGTTCTACAATTCATGGGTGTTATTCATTATGCACTTTCAAGAACTGGATAACATCGAACATTAGTTGGGTGGGGTGGGTGGGAAAGTTGGGGGGAGGGGGCGGTGTGTTTTGATGGTGACTATGGGTGATCCCTAATTCCTTTTTGTCATTTGTTTATGTGAACATGCGGGCTAATGTTTGGGGTTTGGTGGGAGGATGGGATTGTTGTTATTGATATGGGGATTGACATATTTGTTACTGATTATTGTTTATTGTTGGTGGGTGTAAATTTGGGAGAAAATGTTAAAAAGGAGAATAAAGAAATATTTGAAAAAAAACCAGCCTTTTGAATAATTGATGTAAACGGCACATTTCAATCGCGTTTTCAAGCTTGAGAGCTTTCTGTCTCAGCAAATATTCCCTGAGCGTGTCATCGATTATTCTGAAGACAATTTGATACTTGATCATTGAATCATTTAACACGAAGAAGTTACAAGATAGCTAACAGTTTGATTCACCTTTATTTTGCATTCTTCTGTTGAAAGCAATTTCATTTGTCTGAACTTTGCAATGAAGATCAAACTTTTCTCTAACTGCTTCAAATTTGGTCTCATCTTGATCCGCAGCAAATTGAAAAGAGTTATATATTTCTGTGGCTTGTGGGCCAGCCATAGTTAGAAACAGCTATTTTACGTGCATTACTCGTATTTTTAAAATCTGAAGCATCCAAATACAATTGAAACTGTGCTTGAACACTCTCCAGTTAACATCAAGTTTACCGGTGATCTGGAGTTGTCATGGAGCTTGAGCTTTCTCCATCAGTCCTGGATTCCTCGATGTCCCGCAGTAATCGGTCGGTGCTGCTTAGAATGTGCATTCCACATGCAGGAAACTGGAATTCTAACTATTGGATTCTCCTGAAACCTGGGTTTGTATATGCTTAAGTAAATGTTATAATATTTATTAGTGTCACAAGTAGGCTTACATTAACACTGCATTGAAGTTACTGTGAAAAGCCCTAGTTGCCACACTCCGGCGCCTGTTCTGGTACACAGAGGGAGAATTCAGAATGTCCAAATTACCTATTAGCACGTTTTTTGGAACTTACCTGACTAACAAAAATTAAATTGAAAATAAGATGGCATTTTGAAAAGTATAAAAATAGTGAGAAAAGGAACGCATGATAAAAGATGGAATAGAAGATTAAAGAATGATGAATTAACACCGCTCGATTTCAACTGCAGCCCATGCAAGGTACACTTTTTGCAGCATTCATGATTATCCTTTGGCTCTAACTGGACACCTCAGAGCTGATTGTAAATATTACTACCTCGGGCTGACCAAGAGTTAACACCCCCGTGACAAATTATTTCAAATGTGGGCAACTCATTTTATGAGACGTGTGACCATGGGTTGCATTTTAAAAAGTTCCAAACGGACGTGACGGATGGATTTGCGTTCGCCGTTGCAGGAAATTTCAGACCTCCAAACCACCCTCTTTTTGTTGGCAGAACACCGCCAGATGGAGCAGGGGTGGCACCTGTGGCGGGGCCGGGAAGCCCGCGTGCCATCCTGGTGTCAACCAGGAAACGTCGCGAGACTTAAACCTGTATGTCACAAAAGGTGAATGCGCGCGCGCGGGAGGGAGTCTCGGGGCCGTGGGAATGTGCAATGGGGCGGGAGGGTCGCGTGCACTGTTGGCCTGAATCTCCTGGTGCTGAGGAATAACTGATGCTCCTTCCTTCAAGTGGCATTTTAACCCCATTTTCTGTTCCTGTTGGACAAATGCTGTCAAACTTAAAAAAACAATTGTTTCTTTACATCTTCATTTTCGAGGCCATCCAGAACCGGGTGTTAATGAAGAAACCTGATGCAGACACTGGCGTGGGTAAGAGGTTTCATTAATTCTGAGCGTATTTATCTTCCATTGCACAAAAATAATTGCCATTTTTGTGGCTATTTTTGATTTAAAAACTCCTTTGAATGGCCTTTAGGTCTCATGCTTAGATTAAGCATTCTCCATACCAGGAAAGCATATTTTGTGAGCACTAAGATGTACGTCTGAATTTATTATTAAAAATAATTAGTTTAAGTGGATTTTCCTCAGCCTGGAGTAGCAATTTGCTAGGCCTCCCTTAAGCAAACTTTGGTTCATTTAGTCATGATTTTTCCCTTCTTACCCCTCTGCACTCACTTCAGTTTTATTCATTACTATCCCTTGATGTTTTGAATATAAGTCTGTAGTCTTGCCACATGGCAAACTGCAGACATGCACGTAACAAATCACCAGTGTTGTTTTCCTCTTTAATCAAATGTTTTTCAGGAACACAAATTACCTCTACGTTATCTTGTACCATTTTGACGAATACTTACTTGTTGCACCTTTTGGGGTGAATAATGCAATTGGATACAGACTCCTATTGAAGATCATGCCTTCTATTGTCTCGACCTTAAGCTCTCGAATTTCTTCACTATCCTTCTCATCTCTATACCTCGTTCTTCTGCAAATCTGAGGTCAACTATATGCACAGATTTAAGGTGATTTACTAAAAATGAGAGGGCACAGATTTAAAGTGATTCGCAAAATAAGTAAATGTGATGTAAGAAAAAGCTTTTTCACACAATGAGTGGTTCAGGTCTGAAATGCACTGCCTGAAAGTGTGGTGGAGGCAGGTTCAATGAAGGCATTCAGAAGGGTATTAGTTGATTACTTGAGGAGAAACAGTGTGCAGGGGTATGGGGAAAAATACAGGGGAGTGGCACTAAGCCATGATGCTCATTTGGAGAGGTAGTGCAGACACCATGGGCCAAATGGCCTCCTTCTGTGCTGTAACAATTCTGTGATTCTGTATATAAGCATGTAATCAGGGGCTGGTTTAGCACAGTGGGCTAAATAGCTGGTTTGCAATGCAGAACAATGCCAGCAGCACGGGTTCAATCCCGTACCAGCCTCCCCGAACAGGCGCCGGAATGTGACGACTAGGGGCTTTTCACAGTAACTTAATTGAAGCTTACTTGTGACAATAAGCGATTATTATAATATTATCATTAATAAGGAAGCATTCTTCACAGTTGCAGACGAGGCTTGTTCATAAGCTGAATCTCATTTAAACAAGATGATCATTCCGAGTTGGTACCTCTCCATCGCTTTAACCTCTTTCAGCAATGCACCATCTCAAATAATTCTTGCACTTCAACCCTAGCCTCTTATACATTACTGTCATGTGAGAGTATCTTGAAGAAATGGATGTTTATAATTGGGTGTGTATATAAATATCTGTAGTGACAGTACCTTTAAGAAATGGGTGTTTACTACTGCAGTGATGTCAGAGAGTGGGTGGAGCTGGGCTGTCTGTCAGCTTTTTACATTCGTTTTAGGCTGTTTGCTACAGGGTGTGTTTTAGTTTCATTTTCAGTGTTGGAGCTGAAGCCAGACAGAGCAGGTGTACTGTTGATGTATCTGCCATGAAAAGACTATCACTTAATCATTTGGTGAATTCAGAATTATAAATGTTCTCAGTAGTGAATGTAAACCTAATGTGCTTCTGTTAAAAGGTGTTTCTTAAGTCTTCTGGATGTTAAAAGGACAGCTTACGGATTACTTAGTTGTATTCTTTGGGGGTTGAATTTGAATTAATGGTTGCTACGTTCACTGTATATTTTAAAAAGGTTAATTTGAGTTCATAGAATAAACATTGTTTTGCTTTAAAAAATACTTTTCCATTTCTGCTGTGCCACACCTGTAGAGTGGGCCGTGTGCACCCCATACCACAATCTATGAAAAGTTCTGGGTCAGGTGAACACCATGATACACTTTGGGGTTCTCTAAATCCTGGTCCATAACAAATTGGGGGCTCGAGGGAGATAAAAGTCTATCTATTGGATTGGCTTTGTGAATTTAAAGACAGTGAGGGGTGAGCATATTGTGGGTGCTTTTCAGGTGTGGTATTTTAGTTTAAGTAGGGAGTGTGTTGTGGACAATGCCTCTTTCAGAGGCTCAGACGTTTCTGGGGGTGGAGACGGTCACACGCAGTACCTTACGCACAGAGTAAAAGAAGACTGTTAGATTGGCGAAAAGATTGCAGTTAACATTACTTGACAAAATGCAAAAAGATGAGGTAATTATGGTGGTGGCTAAGCATTTAAAATTGCCTGAGATACAGTTTGACTCATTGGAAATTGCAAAACTTCAGTTACAAATTAAACAGATGGAACATGAGAAAGAATTAAAGCAGCTTGAGTACGAAAGAGAGAGAGAGGAAAGAGAGAGAGGAAAAAGAGAGAGAAGAAAGAAAAACAAAAAGAATAGCCCTAGCAGAACAAAAGAATGAGAAAGGGAGTACAGATCAGGGGAAAAGATAAAGAGAGAATTTGAACTTCAGAAAATGGCCATGAAACATGACAGTCAGTTAAAATTGGCAGACGTAAAGGGAAACGTACAGTTGGTTGATAGTGATGAGAATAGTGAGAAAGAGCATCAAAGTCGAAGGCTTGGTGGGAATCTATTTAAATATGTCCAAGCATTGCCAAGGTTTGACAAGAAGGAGGTGGAAGCCTTTTTCATTTAATTTGAGAAGGTGGCTAAACAAATGAAATGGCCACAGGACATGTGGGTATTACTGATTCAAACAAAGCTGGTAGGAAGGGCGAGTGAAGTGTTTGCATCACTCCCGGAGGGGGTATCTGGGTCATAAGAGGAGGTGAAGAAATCCATCTTAGGTGCATATGAACTCGTGCCTGAAGCCTACAAACAAAGGTTTAGAAATTTGAGGAAAAATCTTGGGCAAACAAACATGGAGTTTGAAAGGATCAAACAGAGTAATTTTGATAGGTGGATAATGGCTTTGAAAATAGACCAAACGTATGTAGCTCTCAGAAAAATTATACTTTTGGAGGAGTTTAAAAATTCAATTCCTGATGTAGTGAGAACTCATGTGGAAGAGCAGAGGGTTAAAACTACGAGATTAGCAGCAGAAATGGCAGATGATTATGAATTAGTTAATAAATCAAAGCTTGGTTTCCGACATCAGTTACAGCCTGTACAGGATAGAAACTGGGGACATGAGAAATACTCAAGTGGTAAAGGTAAAGGAGATCTGATGGGAGATGATAAGTAGAGTGTACATCAGATTAAAAAAGAAATCCAGGAGGGTGGAAAAGAAATGAAAAAATTCAAATGTTTAAACTGCAATAAACTAGGCCATGTAAAGTCACAGTGTTGGTGGTTGAAGCAAAGCACTGGGAAGGCGGATGTGCTAAAACAGGATAAGACAGTGGGGTTTGTTAAAGTGGTAAAGGAAAGCCCAAGTGAAGTGAAGGAGGTTCAAAAGATTATATAGCCTGATCAAGAGGTGATTGAAAAGAAGGTGCCAGATCTCTTTAAAGAATTTACTTGTGTGAGGGCAGCATGGTGGCACAGTGGGTTACCCCTGATGTCTCACAGTGCCGAGGTCCCAGGTTCGATCCCAGCTCTGGGTCACTGTCCGTGTGGAGTTTGCACATTCTCCCATGTTTGCATGGGTTTCGCCCCCACAACCCAAAGATGTGCAGGCGAGGTGGATTGGCCACGCTAAATTGCCCCTTAATTGGAAAAAAAATGAAGCGGATACTCTAAATTTTAAAAAAGAAAAAAAAAAGAATTTACTTGTGTGGGTAAAGTTTACTCATGTGTATCAGGAGGAGCGGGTAAAGAAGTCACAATTTTAAGAGATACTGGAGCTAGTCAATCTTTAATGGTAAGAGATGAGGAATTATGTAGTTTGGGAAGAATGTTGCTAGAAAAGGTGGTAATATGTGAAATTCAGGGTGAGAGGAGTAGCGTTCCATTACATAAGGTAAGGTTGGAAAGTCGAGTGAAGAGTGGTGAAGTGGTAGTAGGAGCAATAGAGAAACTATCTTTTCCAGGAATACAATTTATCTTGGGTAATTATATAGCTGGATCACAGGTGGGAGTCATGCTTACTGTGGTTGATAAGCCTGTAGAAAATCAGACAACTGAAGTGTTGAAGGACGAATATCCTGGGATTTACGGTAGCATGGTGGTTAGCCTAAATGCTTCACAGTTCCAGGGTCCCAGGTTCGGTTCCCGGTGGGTCACTGTCTGTGCGGAGTCTGCACGTCCTCCCCGTGTGTGCGTGGGTTTCCTCCGGGTGCTCCGGTTTTCTCCCACAGTCCAAAGATGTGCGGGTTAGGTGGATTGGCCATGCTAAATTGCCCGTAGTGTCCTGAAAAAACGTAAGGTTAAGGGGGGAGGTTGTTGGGTTACGGGTATGGGGTGGATACGTGGGTTTGAGTAGGGTGATCATTGCTCGGCACAACATCGAGGGCCGAAGGGCCTGTTCTGTGCTGTACTGTTCTATGTTCTATGTTTACGGATTGCGTAGTAACAAGGTCACAAAGTCACAGTTTAAAACAAGAGGAGGAATCAAAGAGTGAAGAGGAAGTTCAAGTGCAATTATCAGAAACGATTTTTGATCAGATGGTTGAAAAAGAACAAGAACAGGTGGAGGATGAGGCGGATATTTTTAGTTCAGGAAAAGTGGTGGAATTACAACAAAAAGATGTAGAAATAAAACGGATGTATCAGAATGCATACATGGAAGAGGAATCTGCGTGTATACCAGATTGTTATTACCATGAGAAAATGGAGACCTTTACATATGCAAGCGGATGGAAAGAGGGCAGAAGTTGATCAAGTAGTGTTGCTGGTAGGGTATAGAAATGAGTTGTTGCGAGTTGCACATGAGGTAATTTGGGTATAAAGAAAACTCAAGCTAAAATCCAAAAACATTTTTATTGGCCAGGACTACATAAAGATGTGGTTAAATTTTGTCGATCATGTCACACATGTCGAGTGATAGGGAAACCTCCAGCAGCGATAAAACCAGCGCCCTTAATACCCATTCCAGCATTTGAGGAACCTTTTCCAAGGGTCCTAATGGATTGCGTAGGACTGCTTCCTAAAACGAAAAGTGGGAATCAATATCTTTTGACTATAATGGATGTGTTTACTAGGTTTCCGAGGCCATTCCAGTACGTAATATTATAGCTAAAAAGATTGTTGAGGAGTTACTTACATTTTTTACGAGATATAGACTACCCACAGAAATACAATCGGATCAAGGATCAAATTTTACCTCCAGGTTATTCAAAGAAGTTATGGATAGCTTACGAATAAAACAATTTAAATCAACTGCGTGCCATCCAGAATCACAGGGGGCATTAGAAAGATGGCATCAGACATTAAAGACAATGTTGAGGGCTTATTGTCAAGATTATCCAGAGGATTGGGATAAAGGAATTCCATTCGTACTGTTTGCAATTAGGGATGCACCCAATGAATCAACCAAATTTAGTCCATTCAAACTAATTTTTGGTCATGAAGTAAGAGGACCACTTAAATTGATCAAGGAAAAATTTTTGAGTGAGAAATCGGAAATTACATTATTGGATTACATGTCAAATTTTAGGGAACGATTAAATCGAGCAGGTGGATTGGCTAGACAACATATAAAAGTTGCACAAAATGTGATGAAACAGGTAGCGGACAAGAAATCCAAAGTTCGTAGTTTTGCAAGTGGAGATAAAGTTTTAGTGTTGTTACCAGTGGTAGGTGAATCTTTAAAAGCAAGGTTTTGTGGAACTTATCAGATTGAAAGGAAATTAAGTGAGGTGAATTATGTGGTTAAAAACACCAGATAGAAGGAAAACTCACCGACTGTGTCATGTGAATATGCTTAAAAGATACTTTGAAAGGGATGGAGAGAAAAAGGAGGACGTTTTAATGATTCTAACTCAAAGTGACGAACCAAATCCAGATGACTGTGAATTTGACATACCTCAAATTAAATTGGAAAACGAAGATGTTCTTAAAAATTGGAACAAATTGTTAAGTTACCTTCCAGAGGAAAAACAAACTGACCTGAAAGAATTCTTGATATCACATGGGCAAGTTTGTAGAGATAAATTGGGAAGTACTAAAATGCTATACATGATGTAGATGTGGGTAATGCTGTTCCAATCAAACTCCGACTTAACCCGTTAAAATTCGCACAGGTTAACAAAGAGATTGAGAATATGCTTAAAAATGGCATGATTGAAGTGGGTGGCAGCCAATGGAGCTCACCCATAGTGATGGTACCTAAACCAGACAATACCCAACAGTTGTGTGTGGACTATAGAAAGGTTAATGCAGTTACAAGAAAGGACTCTTATCCTATCCCACGTTTGGAGGATTGCATTGAGAAAGTGGGACAATCAGCTTTTATTTCCAAACTGGATTTACTTAAATGTTACTGGCAGGTACCTTTATCTGAAAGGGCGAAGGATATTTCAGCTTTTGTGACTCCAGATGGTATATACCAATTCAAAGTTATGCCATTTGGTATGAAAACACCCCAGCCACATTTCAACGGTTAACTAACAAAGTTGTTTCAGCATTACCCAATTGTGCGCTATACATCGATGATCTGGTAATTTTCAGCCAGACATGGAAAGAACTTTTAAAACATCTGATGGAGTTATTCGATTGACTTCAGGAGGCGGGTTCGGTGATAAATCTAGCCAAAAGTGAATTTGGAAAAGCCCAAGTCACTTTCCTTGAGAAGTTGCCGATACCCTCAAGATAAAGGGAAATAATGCGATTTCTTGGCATGAGTGGATTTGATTGAACATTTGTGCAACAGTTTTGTAGCGTGATTGCTCCACTGATGGACTTGCTGAAGAAACGTCGAAAATTTCAGTGGAAAGCAGACTTTCAATAGGCATTTGACGGCCTGAAAGCTGTGATAACCAATGCTCCTGTGTTGGAGAATTACAAGGGACTCTGTGATCAGATTGAACAAAAGTATCTGACTTTAAAGAGAATTGCCGAGGCGTAGAGAAATGGACGGATCATGCAGAGACCTTCTTGTTCAAAGAGACTGTCAATGAGATGGATTTCAGTTGGAGGAAGAACGTAAAAGAAAATGGACCATATTATTATACCTGTTTGCTTGAGTTGTTTTTTGAAATGAAAAAGTGTATTTACGGTGTGCATTTCTTAAAGGATAGTGAAAAGGTGATAAATGAAACCATCTTGAAGTTGGTGGTTTATTTGTTTTCTTGGGGGAGGTGTCATGTGAGAGTACCTTTAAGAAATGGGTGTTTATAAATGGGTGTGTATATAAATATCTGGAGTGAGAGTACGTTTAATAAAATGGGTGTTTACTACTGCAGTGATGTCAGAGAGTGGGTGGAGCTGGGCTGTCTTTCAGCTTTCGTATTAGGCTGTTTGCTGCAGGGTGTGTTTTAGTTTCGTTTTCAATGTTGCAGCTGAAGCCAGACACAGCAGGTGTACTGTTGATCTCTCTGCCATGAAAAGACTATCTCTTGATCATTTGGTGAATTCAGGATTATAAATGTTCTCAGTAGTGAATATAAAGCTCATGTGCTTCTTAAGTCTTCTGGATGTTAAAAGGACAGCTTACGGATTACTTAGTATTCTTTGGGGGTTGAATTTGAATTAATGGTTGCTAAATTGTTCACTATGTTTTAAAAAGGTTAACTTGAGTTCATTGAATAAACATTGTTTTGCTTTAAAAAATACTTTTCCTTTTGTTTTAAATAATTTTTATTGAAAAATTTTGAATTTATACAACAATAACGCACCATAGTAAAATACCAAAAATAACAATAATATTAGCAATCATAAACATTCGCCCCACCTCCATGAACAACACATCATTTTAACAACACAAATTAACACAATATAAAGTTACAGAATAGAAACTATAATAAGGAAACCCCCCCCCCATGTTGCTGCTGTTATTGACCAAGATACCTATCTTTGAGCCAGGAAGTCCAGAAAAGGCTGCCATCGTTTATAGAACCCTTGTATTGATCCTCTCAGGGCAAATTTGACCCTTTCCAATTTTATAAATCCCGCCATGTCATTGATCCAGGTCTCCACACTTGGGGGCCTCGCATCTTTCCACTGTAGCAGGATCCTTCGTCGGGCTACTAGGGACGCAAAGGCCAGGACACCGGCCTCTTTCGCCTCCTGCACTCCCGGCTCTACCGCAACTCCAAAAATAGCGAGTCCCCACCCTGGTTTGACCCTGGATCCAACCACCCTCGACACCGTCCTCGCCACCCCCTTCCAGAATTCTTCCAGTGCTGGGCATGCCCAGAACATATGGGCGTGGTTCGCTGGACTCCCCGAACATCTGGTGCACCTGTCCTCACCCCCAAAGAACCTACATATCCTAGTCCCGGACATGTGGGCCCGGTGCAGCACCTTAAATTGGATGAGACTAAGCCTCGCACATGAGGAGGAAGAGTTGACTCTCTCCAGGGCATCCGCCCAAGTCCTGTCCTCTATCTGCTCCCCGAGTTCCTCCTCCCATTTAACCTTCAGCTCCTCCACTGACGACTCCTCCACCTCCTGCATTACCTTATAGATGTCAGACACCTTCCCCTCTCCGACCCACACCCCCGAAAGCACTCTGTCCATCGTCCCCTGCGAGGGCAGCAGAGGGAATCCCTCTACCTGTCGCCTAGCAAACGCATTTACCTGCAAGTATCTGAACATGTTCCCTTGGGGAAGCCCAAATTTATCTTACAGTTTCCCCAGGCCCGCAAACCTCCCGCCAATAAACAGGTCCCTCAATTTACTAATGCCCGCCCTTTGCCACCCCCTAAATCCCCCATCTTTGTTCCCCGGGATGAACCGATGATTGCCACCCAGTGGAGCCTCCATCGAGCCCCCTGTTTCCCCCCGATGCCGTCTCCACTGTCCCCAGATTCTTAGGGTCGCCGCCACCACCGGGCTCGTGGTAAACCTCTTAGGGGAGAGCGGCAACGGCGCCGTTACCATGGCACCCAGGCTCGTACCTCTACATGACGCCATCTCCATTCTTTTCGACGCCGCCCCTCCCCCCTCCATCACCCATTTACGCACCATTGACACATTGGCCGCCCAATAGTATCCCAGAAGGTTGGGCAGCGCCAGCCCGCCTCTATCCCTCCCTCGCTCCAGGAACACCCTCTTCACTCTCGGAGTCCCATGTGCCCACACAAAGCTCAAAATACTGCTAGTCACTCTCCTAAAGAAGGCCCTGGGGATAAAGATGGGCAGGCACTGAAAGAGGAACAAGAACCTCGGAAGCACCGTCATTTTGACGGACTGTACCCTCCCTGCCAACGACAATGGCAGCATGTCCCACCTCTTGAACTCCTCCTCCATCTGATCTACAAGTCTGGTGAAATTATGTTTGTGAAGAGTCCCCCAGTCCCTGGCCACCTGCACCCCCAGGTACCTAAAGCTCTCCCCTGCCCGCCTAAGCGGGAGCCTACCAATTCCTTCCTCCTGGTCTCCAGGGTGCACCACAAACACCTCACTCTTGCCTAAATGTAATTTATAACCTGAAAAGGTCCCAAACTCAGCTAGCAGCTCCATCACCCCCGGCATCCCTCCCACCGGGTCTGCCACATACAGTAACAGGTCATCGGCATACAACGACACCCTATGTTCCTCCCCACCCCGCACCAAGCCTCTCCACCTCTCTGAATCCCTCAACGCCATCGCCAGCGGCTCGATTGCCAGTGCAAACAACAAGGGGGACAGGGGGCAACCCTGCCTGGTCCCTCGGTAAAGCCGGAAGTACTCCGACCTCCTCCCATTCGTGGCCACGCACGCCATCGGGGCCTCATATAGCAGCCTTACCCATCTACTGAACCCTTCACCAAATCCAAACCTCCCCATCACCTCCCATAGGTACCCCCACTCCACTCTATCGAAGGCCTTCTCCGCATCCAGCGCCACCACTATCTCTGCCTCCCCCTCAATCGCCGACATCATGATGACATTCAACAATCTCCGCACATTCGTGTTCAGCTGCCTTCCCTTCACAAAACCTCTCTAGTCCTCGTGCACAACCCCGGCACACAGTCCTCTATCCTGATGGCCAGGATTTTTGCCAGCACCTTAGCATGCACGTTGAGGAGAGATATGGGCCTGTATGAACCACACTGCTGGGGGTCCTTGTCCCTCTTTAAAATTAACGAGATCAGCGCCCGTGACATCGTCGGGGGCAAAGTCCCCCCTTCCCACGCTTCATTGAGTGTCCGCACCAGCTAGGGGCCCACTAGGTCCACAAACTTTTTATAAAATTCCACCGGGAACCCATCCGGCCCCGGTGCCTTCCCTGACTGCATCTGCCCGATCCCCTTAACTAGCTCCTCCAGCTCAATCGGCGCACCCAACCCCTCCACCTTCTCCTCCTGCACCTTCGGGAAAGGAAGCCCGTCGAGGAACCTCTCCATTTCCCTCCTCTTCCCCGTTGGCTCCGACCGGTACAGTTCCCCGTAAAAGTCCTTGAAGACCTCATTCACCTCTACCCCCTTCCGCACCACATTCCCACTCTTGTCTCTCACTCCAGCAATTTCCTTAGCTGCATCCCGCTTACGGAGCTGATGAGCCAGCACCCTACTCGCCTTTTCACCATGTTCGTACACTGCCCCTTGTGCCTTCCTCCACTGTGCCTCCGCCTTTCTAGTGGTCAGCAAATCAAATTTAGCCTGTAGGCTGCGCCTCTCCCCCAACAGTCCCTCCTCTGGTGCCTCTGCATACCTCCTGTCTACCTCCAGCATCTTTCCCACCAGTCTATCCCTCTCACTCCTCTCCCTGTGTACCCGGATGGATATCAGCTCCCCACGAATCACTGCCTTCAGGGCTTCCCAGACCATCCCCACCTGAACCTCCCCCGTATCATTCACCTCGAGGTACCCCTCAATACTTGCCCGGACCCTCCTACACACCTCCTCTTCCGCCAGCAACCCCACATCCAACCGCTACAACGGGCGCTGGTCCTGCACCTCCCCCATCTCCAACTCTATCCAATGCGGAGCGTGGTCGGAGATTGCAATGGCCGAATACTCGGCCTCCTCCACTCTCGGAATCAGTCCCCTACTCACCACGAAGACGTCTATCCGAGAGTAGACCCTATGTACGTGGGAGAAGAAAGAGTACTCGCGTGCTCTCGGCCTCACAAACCTCCATGGATCCACCCCACCCATCTGGTCCATAAACCCTCTTAGTACCTTGGCCGCCGCCGGCCTCCTACCCGTCCTAGAGCTGGACCGATCCAGTGAAGGATCCAACACCGTATTGAAGTCCCCCCCCCCATGATCAGACCACCCGCCTCCAGATCCGGGACCCGTCCCAACATACGCCTCATCAAGCCCGCATCGTCCCAATTTGGGGCATACACACTAGCAAGTACCACCTTCTCTCCTTGTAGCCTGCCCCTAACCATAACATACCTACCCCCTTATCCGCCACCACCTCCGATGCCTCAAACAACACATTTTTCCCCACCAGAATCGCCACTCCCCGGTTCTTCACATCCAACCCAGAGTGGAAAACCTGCCCCACACATCCCTTCCTCAGGCGGACCTGGTCCGCCATCTTCAGGTGGGTCTCCTGAAGCATTGCCACATCTGCCTTTAGCCCCTTCAGATGAGCAAGTAGCCTTGACCGCTTCACCGGCCCATTCAATCCTCTCGCATTCCAGGTGACCAACCGGATCAGAGGGCATCCCGCCCCCCTCCCCCGTCGACTAGCCATAGCCCGTCGACTGCCCGCCCCAGGCCAGCACCCCCTGCCCGACCCAGTCCCCACAGCGACAACACCTCACCTCTGTCCCCCCAGCCCCCACCAGCTCCTTCCTGACCCTACCCGCGGCAACCCGGTATTCCCCTTTCCCCCCCCCCCCCCTTCCCCCCCCAGGCTAGGAACCCTCCCAGCCGCGAACCGTCCTCCATTGTACTTCCGTGGGTCAGCTAACCTCTGCTGACCCCGGAAACTCCCGCCAATAACCCGGCCCCTCCCAAAGTGGGATCATCCCCCAATCTATCCCTCCTCCAGGCACCGCTCCAGCGCGGGGAAGAACCAGTTAAGGCCCCGCCTCCCCCCCATCATCATCTCCGCCCCCCAGCCCCGCAGCGCGGGAAACCAGAGGAGAGCCCGCGCTTTCGCACTGCCCCACCACACCCTTCTGACGCAGCTCCCAAATTCCCGCCCCACTCCATACCCCTAACCCGACATAGAATACAACAAACCCCCCCAACCCTCCCCGCAAGATACAAAACTCAAACAATGCCCCACAGCAAAAAAACATAGCAGAACAACACCCCCATAAATAACCATTTCAAAATTACAAAAGTACAAAAAAAACAAAAAAAAAGAACACAGCAACAACAGAAACCAGCAATAAAGCATTACAACCGACCCCGCAACCCCCAACCCCTAGTTCAAGTCCAGTTTCTCCGTCCGCATGAAGGCCCACGCCTCCTCTGGGGAATCAAAATAATAATGCCGGTCCGAATAAATTACCCACAGGCGCGCGGGCTACAACATTCCGAACTTTATCTTTTTCCTGTAAAGCACCTCTTTCGTCCGATTAAATCCAGACCGCCGCTTAGCCACCTCCGCACTCCAATCCTGGTAGATCCGTACTACCCCATTCTCCCAATTAATGCTCTTCACCTTCTTGGCCCAGCGCAGCACACACTCCCGATCACTGAACCGGTGGAACCTCACCAGCACCGCACGCGGGGGTTCATTCTCCTTAGGCCTCCTGGCCAGTACTCTGTGTGCTCCCTCCAGCTCCAAGGGCAGATGGAAAGACCCGGCCCCCACTAGCGAGTTCAGCATTGTAGCCACGTAGGTTGTCAGGTCCGACCCCTCCAGCCCCTCCACAAGGCCCAGGATCCGCAGGTTTTTCCGCCTCATGCGGTGATCAAGCTCCTCGGAGCGTTCCTGCCACTTCTTGTGGAGTGCCTCGTGCCCCTCCACCTTACTCACGAGGACCACGGCCTCCTCCTCTCGTTCAGTAGCCTGCGTCTGCAACTCCTTGATGGCAGCACCCTGGGTCGTCTGAATCTCCGACAGCCTTCTGTTCGTTTCCTGCAGAGAGCTCAGTACCTCAGCCTTGAAGTCTGTAAAGCAGCGCAGGAGAGCAGCTTGTTGCTCCTGGGCCCACTGCTTCCACTCCTCTGGAGCTCCGCCGGCCGCCATCTTGGATTCCTTCCCCCGTATTTTCTGGGGAGCTGCTGTCGTTTTTTTCCCCCCTTTCCACTCCGAGTTCGAGTCATGGACTGCGGGGAAAGTCAATCAGCACACCTTCTCCCACCGGGATACGTCGAAAAATTTCCGTTTTGGGCTCTGAAAGAGCCGAAAAGTCCGTTTAAAATGGGAGCTCCCAAATGTGTGGCTTCCTACGTCATCGCCGCCACCGGAAGACTACTTTTCCATTTCTGCTGTGCCACACCAATAGAGTGAGCGGTGCGCTCCCCATACCACAATCTATTAAAAGTTGTGGGTCACGTGAACGCCATGATATACTTTGGGGTTCTCTAAACCCTGGCCCATAACATTTCTACCTCTCTTCACCCACCATTAATGGCTGTACTTTCAGCTAACTAGGCCTTATGTTTGATGGAAATTCGTTCATAACCTTTCTGCCTTTTACCTTCCTCTTTTCCTTTCAGAGTTTTCTTGAAACCTAGCACTTTTACCAAGCTTTTCGCCACTTCCCCGAAATATCTCTGCCTTGGGCTCAGTGTCCATTTTGATAATGCTGTTGTGAAGTGCCTTGGATTTTTTAAATGCTAATATGTACATTGTTGCTATGTAGTCTAGTGGACTGAGCAGCACAAAATAGGCTAAGTATATAGGCTAAGTATATAAATGGGTGTTGCAAAAGTGATCCATTCCCTTAAGTTATGTCTCACGTTTTCCTCAAGGGCACCTTTGTGTGGATAAGACTGGGAAATTGGAACTTCTCCGCTCAAGGAGCAACAACCGACTGGGGAAGGTGGAAGTTTAATAATTTGCCCAGGCATCGATAACTAGTCCAAATTCAACCACGCCCGCCAACCTTCAACTTTTAAACACATTGCATGTATATCAATACCGTATCTTTTGTCCTGATATGGCATTATATTGGGGGAGTGTTCTGGGTTTTGTAAATCCATAAAACCAGATTATGTGTGCTCAGTACCTACAGTCAAGTCATTAATATTTGATGCAGCATATAGCACAGGACTAAATCGCTGGCTTTGAAAGCAGACCACGGCAGGCCAGCAGCACAGTTCAGTTCCCGTACCAGCCTCCCCGAACAGGTGCCGGAATGTGGTGACCAGGGGCTTTTCACAGTAACTTCATTTGAAGCCTACTTGTGACAATAAGTCATTTTCATGTTGTCGGTTTTTAGAAATTGGCAAATACACAGAGTATCACGTCCCCTTTCTGTCGAACATTATAGGGAAGTTTTATTTGAGGCTTGTGCGTGTTGTTCTTTTGACAATTGAGACCAACTAATTCCTTCTCATGGTTTTGTTTTTAAATCTGAGATTAGATCTTAGTTGGTTGTTATTCCTCGAGCCGGTATGTTCCAGTTTCCCAGTCTTATCCACATAAAGTTGGAGCAAATTAGAAACCGTTCCTGTCCACACAGTATAGACAGTGTGGCCAGGTGGGCCAGTGGTGTTATCTCTGAGCTTCATGTTGAATCTTGTTAAATTCTTGTTTTTACAAAGGAGCGGCTTCTCCCCATGAATTACAGAATTGTTACCGGCCCCCGGCTCCACGACCTTCTGACCTGACACCTGTCTGCGACCCACCTGAGTGTCTCGACCCACACTTTGAAAAACCCTGCCTTACAGAGTGGGTGACTTGGAAGGTCTATTTACATTAAAGGAGTGATATTTAAAATAATTAAGGAAATAAACTGTTCATATTGTCATAATTTTTAAATTAGGTAGGGCAGGGAAGACCAGGGATAAAATGTATAAGTTATCCAAGGACAGAAATAAGTTACTTGTCAGGGGATTATTTTCTTAGAGAATAATAGACATAAGGAACAAGATGTATGCATTGAATGCTTCGCTGCATGCCTACAAAAGATAATTGCAACAGATCTTGGGTGGGGCAGAGATCATGGTACACAAAGATAACTGGAACAGCAATTAATATAATCATGGGTAATGTGGCCTCCTGCAGCAGATCTGATTGCCCAATGGGATTGGAGAAGACTTTTCCTAATTCCTTTCCCCTAAAATGGCCAGGGGTTTTTGCTTTTTGCATCTTCCAGGGCCGTAGTTCGTAGTATCGTTAAGAGGGTTAGCTAAATATTGGAAAATTTGGTGCAACACTTGATGATACTTGTCATGACAGGCTGGTTTGTGAACTTCGTAGTGAAGCTATTCAGAGGAAGCAGCTTACTGTAAGTGATTTAAGTCTAAAGGCTGCAGTGGAAGTTGTCACATCCTTGGAGCTAGCAACAAGAGACGTTTCACAGATAGGGACATGAACGAAGATCCACAAAATGGATTCCGCAAGAAACAAGGCTGCAAAGGTGCAATCAT
Organism: Scyliorhinus canicula; assembly: GCF_902713615.1. Taxonomy (NCBI): domain Eukaryota; kingdom Metazoa; phylum Chordata; class Chondrichthyes; order Carcharhiniformes; family Scyliorhinidae; genus Scyliorhinus; species Scyliorhinus canicula. The sequence continues at coordinate 53,930,290 of NC_052149.1, read as the reverse complement.
GTCACCTTTACCGGTTAGACACTCAGCGGGGGAATGCTGGAGTAAAACAAACAGATGTGAGGACTGTGGCCAGAACGGCTACATTACCAAGGCATGCTGGGCTCAGAAGAGTTCTCCTGCACCAAGATGCAAGAAAAAGAAAAGCACAGCTCAGCAGTCGTTATGTTTACCAATTTGTGGATGAAGTTCAAGATCGCTCAAAAGGCAGTGCAAACGAGCTGCTGCAAGAGCTAAAGCTAGGTGTTTTATCAATACAGGGCGATCAGCAATGTTTTTGGTTATATCCAATATTTAAGATCAAGAAATTAAAATGGAAATGGATACAGGTGCAGCAGTATCGTTTATACCTGTGACAATTTATCATCAAAAGCTGAAGCATCAGCCTTTGAAGCCGCCAAATGTGATCATAAGGATGTACATCGAAGAGGTCGTACCATTAAAAGGATGCATTTTGGTTAAAGTAGAAGCAAATGGAGAGACGGCAAAGTTGCCTCTTCACATTGTCCATGGAAAATTCCCTGCTCTATTTGGCAGAGCATCTATGGCTAAGTTAGGTTTAACTGGGAAACATTTAATCAACTGGTTGATTCAAAGAGCAACATGCAACAACTTCTGATGAAGTACAAGAAGGTGTTTAAAGATTCGCTAGGCTCAATGACTGGAGTTGAGGTACACTTAAAAATCAAGCGCGACAACACACCTAAATGTTTTCAAATTTAGAACCATACTATATGCCATCAGTCCTAAAGCTTAAGAAGAACTAGAAAGACTAGTATGAATATGAGTCATTGAACCTGTTACTACATGTGATTGGGCAACACGAGTAGTTCCTGTATTGAAACAGGATGACTCAGTGAGAATTTGTGAAGATTTCAAAATTGCTATTAACCCAATATTGTACACATCATTATCGATGCTGCAAATTAAATACTTGTTTGCTGGACCCTGGCAGTGACACCTGGGCACCCTGGCAATGCCAAGATGCCGGAGTGCCATAATTCCACCCTGCCCTGTCCATGACACCCAGGGGCCTTTAATGGCCTTGGAGGCCTTCCCAGGTGCTGTTACATCTGGTCCACATTTGCATGGACCAGTACTAAATGGCGCCATGGCGATGTCTCCCAGGCACGGCTGTTTAGTCCCGAGCACCGGGTGAATCCGCCATCTGGCTCTTTAAATATGCAGTTCGAGAACTGCCCAGCGAGGGCGAGATCCAGATCACGCTGGCCAGAATGAGTCTGGTAACTTGCAATCGTCCCAGCTTGGAGCCCGATTTTGGGCTTGTGCACAATTTACCCATTGCGTCTGGATTCGTGCCGAGCGCCATGGGGTCGCTGAATCGCACCCAACATCTGTGCCTGCTCTTTTTCAAAGATCCATGGATGAAATTCTAAGTGGGTTGACTGAAGTGCAATGTCATTTAGATTACATACTCATCACTGTTTCAAGTCAACAGGAATACTTGAAGAATTTAGAAGCTAACCTAAAACATTTACATAGCCACAACCTGAGAGTTACAAAGGAAAAATACAATTTACACCAGGAGCCAAAGAATGTCAGCAATCTTAAAAGTACCACATTCTCAAAATGTGACAGAATTAAGGTTTTTAGGATTGATTAATTATTATGGTAAATTTGTGCTGAATTTAGCAATACCATTGAAATCTTTACACACCGTGCTATGTGCCAAACAGGCATGGCACTGGTCAGAAGAATGCATACAATGAAGTGAATGAAGCTTACAGAAGTCAGATCTGTTGGTTCATTATAACTCCAAGATGAAGTTGCAACCTGCTTGTGATGCCTTATCCATTGGGGTTGGTACTGTCGTGTCGTACATGATGCCTTCAGGAGAGGAACAATAAATAGTATTTGCTTCATGAACTCTTACTAACTCATTATGCTCAGCTAGAAAAAGAAGCTCTGAACATAATTTGCGTTATATGAAGGTTCCACCATTATCATTATTGGCAGCTGGGAGATTGCAAAGATGGTCGTTGATACAGTATCAATGTCACACACATTATGCTGTTGAATATTGCAAGTCAAAGCAGCATGCAAATGTCACGATTGCTGTTACAATCAAGCATCACCCTGAAGAATATTTTGTATTTCTTGCTTGTGGATAGTGTACCTGTGACTTGATCTCAAGTTCAAAGATATATAAGAATCAATCCAGTGATGGGGAAGGTGATTGACAGTCCAAAAAGGAATGCTGTCAGACATTCTATTGGAAAAATCCAGACCTCAAGCCCTACATCACATGAATCATAGAATTTACAGTGCAGAAGGAGGCCATTCGGCCCATCGGGTCTGCACCAGCCCTTGGAGAGAGCACCCTACCCAAGCGCAAACCTCCACCCTATCCCCGTAACCCCACCAAACCTTTTGGGCACCAAGAGCAATTTATCATGGCTAATCCACCTAACCTGCACATGTTTGGACTGTGGGAGGAAATCGGAGCACCCGGAGGAAACCCACACAGAGGAGAACGTGCAGACTCCGCACAGACAGTGACCCAAGGTGGGAATCAAATCTGGGACCCTGGAGCTGTGAAGCAACTGTGCTAACCACTGAACTACCGTGCTGAAGACTTGAGTTGACAGTGCAGAATGAAGTTCTATTATCTTGTGATTATTCCTCTGTGCTTGTGTAGTAGAGTCCTTGGCCAACTGCATGAGGGACATCCTGGTTTGCTGAGAGTGGTGACTTGGCCCCTTTAAGGTCCACAGATCACGTGACCAGCTCTGGGCTAATTGCACACGAGCAAGTGAACCCCGGCATGTGAACCCCGGCCAATGGAGAGTTTGCATGGGGCCCTGGGAGCAGACCCTGGGCAGTGTGGTCCAGGCAGCTGAATGTAAAGATTTTGCGCTGGATTCTCCATCATCAGGATCCTCCATTTTGTCGGCAGCACACTCATGCACGCAGAGTTCTTGAAGACGTGAGGGTGGCCACAATGGGAAACCCCATTGACCGGCTGCAGGCCGGAGGATCCTGCTGCCAGCGGGTGCGTGCTGTGCCAGAGAATGGGTCTGGCAGGATGGTGAATCCTGTCCGCCCCTGTTGTATGTTGAATCTCGCCCGCCCCTGTGCCTGTTATCTAACTGTCTTTGCCTTTTATCAATAAACCCCTTTGTTCACTACTGGAAGCCAAGTGTCCAGTGGATGTCTCGAGTCACCACATTGGCAACGAGGTACAAGTTTTCGCTTGCAGTTGACAATTGTGAATTGAGGGGGATGGAAGGAACAGTTAAGAAAGTAGGGAAGCTCCAGCACGAGTCACAATCATTTCAACCGTGAGTGGAAGTGCCTATCATTGGGAAACTAGACCCATTTGACCCAGGGATTGAGTCATCGAGTCAGTGCATTGAATGCCTCGGTTTCTTCTTTTTATTGCAAACAAGATCGCAGGCAAGGACAAGTAGAAGTGATACTACTTTTTTGTTAAAAAATAATTTTTATTAAGGTTTTCACAAAATATAAACAACAAACAATATTAACAAAACAACCATGGTAAAAACCCAAGAGCAACAACCACCCAACTACAAAAGCAACTACAAAAACAAAAATAAAAGCAAACAACAAAAAGGAAAGAGATAACACCCGCCACATCCAACAACCCCATGTACACAATTCTCACTCCCACCGAATCAAACCCCATCCCCCCCCGGGTTGCTGCTGCTGCCGGCCTATTTCCCTACCGTTCCGCCAGCAAGTCCAGGAAAGGCTGCCACCACCTAAAGAACCCTTGTACTGATCCCCTCAGGGCAAATTTCACCTTCTCCAATTTGATGAACCCCGCCATATCATTGATCCAGGCCTCCACGCTTGGGGGCCTCGCATCGTTCCATTGAAGCAAGATCCTCCGCCGGGCTACTAGGGACGCAAAGGCCAGAACACCGACCTCTTTCGCCTCCTGCACTCCTGGCTCCACTGCAACCCCAAAAATTGTGAGTCCCCAGCCTGGCTCGACCCTGGATCTCACCACCCTCGACACCGTCCTTGCCACCCCCTTCCAAAACTCCCGCAGCGCTGGGCATGCCCAAAACATATGGGCGTGGTTCGCTGGGCTCCCCGAGCACCTAGCACACCTGTCTTCGCCCCCGAAAAACCTACTCCCTCGTCCCCGTCATGTGGGCTCTATGCAGCACCTTGAACTGCATGAGGCTAAGCCTCGCACAGGAAGAGGAGGAATTCACCCTTTCCAGGGCATCCGCCCACGTCCCCTCCTCAACCTCCTCACCCAGATCCTCCTCCCATTTACACTTCAGCTCCTCCACCGAGGCCTCGTCCAAAATCCTCAATCCTCCAACCCACACCCCCGAGAGCATCCTGTCCCGGACCCCACATGGGGGCAGTGTGGTGGTATGATTAGCATAGCTGCCTGCCATTGGTGCAGAACACCGGCTTACCATTGGCCCTGGTCGGTCATGTGCCTCTCGACCGGTCGGTTGAGACCAGTCATGTGATGGCTCCCCGATTGGTCGAGAGGCTGAGTTAACCCCGCCTCCAGGGCGGGGTATAAATACCCAGTACTCCCGGCGGTTGTCCTTACACTGTAATCGACTGCAGGGCTAACATCTAGCTGATTAAAGCCATACTTTTGTCCAGCAACTCGTCTCACGTTCAATTGATGGTACATCAATTTAAACAGCTAGAAATTTGAAGATGGAGCTCCGGATCAAGCCCGAATGCTCCGCATCAGCCCGCAAACTCCGAAACGCACCGGAAATCTTCAAGCATTGGCTGGCGTGTTTCGATAGCTACCTGGCGACCGCAAGCAGCCCCCCCACCATGGCACAGAAGCTTCATATTCTCCATTCCAGTGTGGGCATGGCGGCCTACGCGATGATAGGGGAAGAAAAGGAATACGACGCGGCCATGGATAAGCTAAAAGGACAGTTTCTTAAGCCGGTAAACCGAGTGTTCGCCCGACATCTGCTGGCTACTAGACAACAGTTCCCCGGTGAGTCCTTAGACGATTTTTACCGGGCCCTCGCTGTCCTGGGGAGGAATTGCGCCTGCCTCCAAGTTTCAGCCACCGAGCACATGGAACTTTTGATCAGAGATGCTTACGTGGCTGGGATGCAGTCCGTCGCTATCCGCCAGCGGATGCTGGAAAAAGACGACCTCAGCCTGACTGAGGCACGGACTCTCTCCACCTCCCTGGAGGTCGCCGACTTAAACGCCCGCGCCTATGTCCCAGCCGCGCTGCAGCGCCCTGGGCCTCCTGGCACGCTTCCCCACCGCCATCCGTCGCTCCCGACTCCCCTCAGGCCTGTGCCGCGGGATGCCCCGACAAGTCCGCGGGGCCCCGCTGCTACTTGGGTTCGCCAAACATCCCACCCGCGCTGCCCGGCCCGCTCCGCCCTTTGTAAGAGCTGCGGGAAGGAGGCCATTTTTCGTCGGTCTGCCAGGCCAAATCGGTCGCTGCTGTGCCACACAGCGACCGGGGATCTCTTCCTCCGGGCTCTTCCAGTGCACCGCACCAATCTTCCCCCCCCCCTCCCCCGGGCCCCTGCGCCTGGCCTGCGCGCCTCTCTGCCCCCGCTCTCAGCCGCTCCGATCGGCCCGCCGGCACCGCTAACCCCGCCCCCAGCAACCACGAGGGTCCTGCGGGCGCCGCCATCTTGGGCCCCGGACGCCACGTGCGGGTCCTGGGCGCCGCCATCTTGGGGCCCCGACTCCACGTGCGGGTCCTGGGCGCCCCCATTTTGGGGCCCTGACCCCACGTGCGGGTCCTGGGCGCCGCCATCTTGGGGCCCCGACTCCACGTGCGGTTCCTGGGCGCCGCCATCTTGGGGCCCCGACTCCACGTGCGGATTCTGGGCGACGCCATCCTGGACTGGCACACAAGGTCCTGCCAGCACCCACTCGGCGGCGGCGGCCGCCGCCAACAATGGATCTTCTCCACGGCTCGCGGCCATTCAGCTCGACCAGTCACGTCCACGCACGCTCGCCAAGACGACGACGCAAATCCACCTCAACGGGCACGAGACGGGCTGCCTGCTGGACTCCGGGAGCACGGAAAGCTTCGTACACCCTGCCACGGTAAGACGCTGTGCACTCCCTGTCCACCCTGTAAAACACAAAATCGGGTTAGCCTCAGGTTCGCACTCCGTCCGCATCACCGGGTGCTGCATCGCCGACCTCACAGTCCAGGGGAAGGTTATCCTCCCTGACCTTTGTGCACCGGCACCCCTAGGACTGGACTTCCAGTGCAAACTGCAGAGCTTGACCTTCCAATTCGGCGGCCCTATACCCCCCTCACTGTCTGCAGCCTCGCGCCCCTCAAAGTGGACCCCCCCTCCTTGTTTGCTAATCTCACCCCCGATTGCAAACCTGTCGTTACCCAAAGCAGTCGGTACAGCGCCCAGGACCGGACCTTCATCAGGTCCGAGGTCCAGAGGTTGCTGAAGGAAGGGGTCATCGAGGCCAGCAACAGTCCCTGGCGAGCCCAAGTGCTGGCGGTCCGGACTGGAGAGAAAAACCGGATGGTCATCGACTACAGCCAGACCATCAACCGGTTTACGCAACTGGACGCGTATCCACTCCCCCGTATTTCCGCCATGGTAAATGAGATTGCGAAATACAAAGTCTTCTCCACTGTGGACCTCAAGTCCGCTTATCACCAGCTCCTCATCCGCGCGAGTGACCGCAAGTACACCGCGTTCGAGGCTGATGGGCGCCTCTACCACTTCCTAAGGGTTCAATTCGGTGTCACAAATGGGGTCTCGGTCTTCCAACGGGAGATGGACTGAATGGTCGACAAGTACGGATTACGAGCTACCTTCCCGTACCTCGATAATGTCACCATCTGCGGCCACGACCAGCAGGACCACGGCACCAACCTCCGAAAAGTCCTCCAAACCGCAAAACTCCTTAACCTAACTTACAATAAGGATAAGTGCGTGGCGTCCGGGGCTACATAGTGCGTAACGGAGTGATAGGCACCGACCCGCACATGGCATCCTCGGCTACGTAGTGCGTAACGGAGTGATAGGCCCCGACCCCGAACGCATGCGCCCCCTGATGGAACTCCCTCTCCCCAATACCCTCAAATCCCTTAAACGCTGCCTGGGTTTCTTTGCTTACTACGCCCAATGGGTTCCCAATTACGCTGACAAAGCCCGTCCCCTCATTCAGTCCACGACCTTCCCGCCGTCGACAGAGGCCTGCCAGGCCTTTAGCCGCATCAAAGCGGACATCGCAAAGGCCACGATGCGCGCCATCGACGAGTCCCTCCCCTTCCAGGTCGAGAGCGACGCATCAGAAGTAACTCTGGCGGCCACCCTGAACCAAGCGGGCAGACCCGTGGCCTTCTTCTCCAGAACCCTCCAGGCTTCCGAACTCCGCCACGCCTCAGTGGAAAAGGAAGCCCAGGCCATAGTCGAAGCTGTGCGAAATTGGAGGCACTATTTGGCCGGCAGGAAGTTTACCCTCCTCACAGACCAACGGTCAGTGGCCTTCATGTTCGATAATGCACAGAGGGGCAAGATTAAGAACGACAGGATCTTGCGGTGGCGGATCGAGTTGTCCACGTACAACTATGATATCTTGTATCGTCCTGGGAAGCTCAATGAGCCTCCTGATGCCCTGTCCGCAGTACCTGCGCCAGCACGCAGATAGACCGCCTCCGCTCCCTCCACGCGGACCTCTGCCATCCAGGGGTGACCCGTTTCTATCATTTCATAAAGACCCACAACCTGCCCTACTCCATCGAGGAAGTCAGGACAGTAACCCGTGACTGCCACATCTGCGCAGAGTGCAAACCGCACTTCTACCGCCCCGAGCGCGCGCATCTGATCAAAGCATCCCGCCCCTTCGAATGTCTCAGCATAGACTTCAAGGGGCCCCTTCCCTCTAGCGACCGCAACATTTACTTCCTGACGGTGATCGATGAATACTCCTGCTTCCCCTTCGCCATTCCCTGCCCCGACATGACCACATCGACCGTCATTAAGGCCCTCCTCTCCATCTTCTCCCTGTTCGGCTACCCCGCGTACATACACAGCGATCGGGGGTCCTCCTTTATGAGCGACGAGCTGCGTCAATTCCTGCTCAGCAGGGGCATTGCCTCTAGCAGGACGACCAGCTCTAACCCCCGGGGTAACGGACAGGTCGAGCGGGAGAATGGTACCATCTGGAAGACCATCCTACTGGCCCTCCGGTCCAGAGATCTCCCTATTTCCCGATGGCAAGAGGTTATCCCCGATGCCCTACATTCTATCCGCTCCCTCCTCTGTACCACAACTAATCAGACACCTCATGAACGTCGTCTTGTTTTCCCCAGGAAGTCGTCCTCCGGATCCCCTCTCCCGACGTGGCTGGCCGCCCCCAGACCCATCTTGCTCCGGAAGCATGTGCGTTGGTGGAACAAGTTAAGTTACTCCACGCTAACCCGCACGTACGTGGAGTACCCCGACGGTCGGCAGGACACGGTCTCCCTCCGGGACCTGGCACCCGCCGGCGTGCGGCCTTCCCCCCCCTTCACCACAGAACCCCCCCCTGCCCCTTTTCCCCCAGCGCCCTACCCAGGCCACCCCTCCTCCATCCATGGCCTCTCCCCCACCAGCCCGGGTTACGGAGACAGTTCAAGGACCATCGCTCCCGGAGTCCAGGACATCAGCTGAACCACCACCATCGGCTGAACCAACGTCACCAACTCCACTGCGGCGGTCTGCCAGGACGTCACGGGCAACAAAAAGGCTGATCGAGTCCATTTAACTTTCAACACCACCATGGACCTTGTATGGACACTATGTACTGTTGCTAAATGTCTGGGCCAGTGGGAAGCCAAGGATACATTTTTTTTTCCTTCTCTCCTTACTACTCATACCACTAGTTCTCCCCCCCCCCCCCCACCCCCTCAAGGTCTTGTTGACACCCCCCACCCCGGCTTCTTTCTCCGCAAGGGGTGAATGTGGTGGTATGATTAGCATAGCTGCCTGCCATTGGTGCAGAACACCGGCTTACCATTGGCCGTGGTCGGTCATGTGCCTCTCGACCGGTTGGTTGAGACCAGTCATGTGACGGCTCCCCGATTGGTCAAGAGGCTGAGTTAACCCCGCATCCAGGGCGGGGTATAAATACCCAGTACTCCCGGCGGTCGTCCTTGTACTGTAATCCACCGCAGGGCTAACATCGAGCTGATTAAAGCCATACTTTTGTCCAGCAACTCGTCTCGCGTTCAATTGATGGTACATCAGGCAGCAGAGGGAACCCCTTCAGCTGCCGCCTGGCAAACGCCCTAACCTGCATGTACCTAAACATGTTCCCCGGGGGGAGCCCAAACTTCCCCTCTAACTCCCCCAGGCTCGTGAACCTCCCATCCACAGACAGGCCCCTCAACCTCCTAATACCTACCCTGTGCCAGCCCAGAAATCCGCCATTGATGCTCCCTGGAACAAACCGGTGGTTCCACCGTATCGGGGACTTCATCGAGCCCCCCACCTCCCCCCTATGCCGTCTCCATTGCCCCCAAATTTTGAGGGTAGCCGCCACCACCGAGCTCGTGGTATACCTTGTTGGAGGGAGCGGCAACGGCGCCGTTACCAGCGCCTCCAGGATCATGTCCACACAGGACGCCATCTCAATCCTCTTCCATGCTGCCCCTTCCCCGTCCATTACCCACTTACGCACTATCGCTGCGCTGGCAGCCCAATAGTACCCACAGAGGTTGCGCAGCGCCAGCCCCCCCATACCTGCCCCGCACAAGAACACCCTTCTCACCCTCGGAGTCCCATGCGCCCATACAAATCCCGTAATACTCCTGTTAACTCTCCTAAAAAAGGCCTTCGGGATAAGGATGGGAAGGCACTGAAACAGGAACAAAAACCTCGGGAGCACCGTCATCTTGACGGACTGCACCCTACCCGCCAGCGACAGTGGTAACATGTGGTGAATGTAATATATGAATGTATATAATAATTCACACTGTTATTGTAAACACAGTAGCGCCATCCTACCACTAGGGGTGTAGCGCTGGGAGCACTGAGGAACATGTACTGGGCTCCACCTTTGGTACCGCCCACGACTCCTCCCCCTAGTGCAGCTGTATAAGTATCCATGTCCAGAGTCAGCCTGGGTCACTACGAGTTCATCGACAGGTAACAAGCTGGCTCTGAAGTCAGTCGATTAAAGCCTAGATTCACATCGGAAACATGTGTCTGGTGAATTGATGGTTCCATCATAACATATCCCACCTTTTGAACTCCTCCTCCATTTGCTCCACCAACCTTGTGAGGTTGAGCTTATGCAGGGCCCCCAGCTCCTAGCCACCTGGACTCCTAGGTACCTAAAGCTCCTCCCTGCCTGCTTCAGTGGGAGCCTACCAATCCCCTCCTGATCCCCCGGGTGCACCACGAACAACTCGCTCTTACCCAGGTTGAGCTTATACCCAGAAAAGCCCCCAAATTCGCTGAGAATCCTCATCACCTCCGGCATTCCCCCCACCGGGTCCGCCACATACAGCAACAGGTCGTCCGCATAAAGCGACACTCGATGCTCCTCCCCATCCCGCACCAGGCCGCCCCAGTTCCCCGACTCCCTCAACGCCATGGCCAGGGGCTCAATTGCCAACGCAAAAAGCAAGGGGGACAGGGGACACCCCTGTCTCGTCCCCCGGTACAGCCGAAAGTACTCCAACCTCCTCCTGTTCGTGGCTACACTCTCCATCGGGGCCTCATAAAGCAACCTCACCCAACGGACAAACCCCTCCCCAAGCCCAAACCTTTCCAACACCTCCCACAGATACCCCAACTCAACCCTATCAAAGGCATTCTCCGCGTCTAATGCCACCACTATCTCCGCCTCCCCTTCCACAGCCGGCATCATAATGACATTCAAAAGCCTTCGTATGTTGGTATTCAACTGCCTTCCCTTTACAAACCCCGTCTGGTCTTCGTGAATGACCCCCGGCACACAATCCTCTTAGCCAGATCTTTGCCAACAGCTTGCCGTCTGATGGAACCATCAATTCTACGGACACGTGCTTGTAGAATTAGAATAGCGCTTTTAATATACTTACAACAGAGCCAGCCTGTTCGCCGTTGAACTTTCGATAAACTGGCTGGCTGGCTCTGTGGCACGGATCTTTATACAGCAGCTCCAGCGGGAGGAGTTCTGGGCGGAGCCAGGGGGGGAGCCCAGTACAAACTCTCGAGTACTCCCAGAGCTACTCCCCCTGGTGGTCAGGTAGTGCAATTGCACTTACAATATCGATACGTATATACAATGGAACAGAGTGACATTGGTAACTTAGAATACCGTGTGAATCTCATTCACCACATTCACCCCCTGTGAAAAAAATCAAGTCCGGCGGGGGTGGTGGCTCACAGAGTTAGTCTGTCCGGTGGACGAATTGTTCGTTGCGATCTACGGAGCACCGGGGTTGCAGCCTCTTGCGCTGGCTGGGTGGGTATTGAGAGCTGGGGTATGATGGGAGACTCCGGGGCGGGTCTCATCCGAACTTCATACACCTCTGGCTCGACCGGAGACTGGGGGCGGGCTGGTGCTGGCGCGTGGAACAGGTGGGGCGAGCTTGCGGGATCGGGGGCGCGAGGGGGCAGCAGCATAGGGAACGGTGTAAGGGGTTCCTCGCTGGGGCTAGGGGGGGGGCTGGATCTGCGGGTGCCAGGTCCCGAAGGGATACTGTGTCCTGGCAACCGTCCGGGAACTCCACAAATGCGTACTGTGGGTTGGAATGGAGGAGGCGCACCTTTTCAACAAGGGGGTCGGTTTTGTGCACCCTGACGTGCTTCCTCAGGACAACTGGGCCTGGTGTCCTCACCCATGCCGGAAGTGAGACTCCCGTGGTAGTGCCCCTAGAAAAAATGAAGAGCCGCTCGTGAGGGGTTTGATTTGTCGCTGTACAGAGGAGGGATCTAATTGCGTGGAGCACGTCTGGGAGGACTTCTTGCCATTGGGAGTTTTCTAGACCGGAGGGTCAGTAGGACGGTCTTCCAGACCGTCGCGTTCTCTCTCTCCACCTGCCCGTTCCCCCTGGGGTTGTAGCTGGTAGTCCTGCTCGAGGCGATGCCCTTGTCGAGCAGGTACTGACGCAGCTCGTCGCTCATAAAGGACGAACCCCGGTCGCTGTGCACGTAGCTGGGGAACCCAAACAGGGTGAAGACACTATGCAGGGCCCTAATGACTGTGTGGGAGGTCATATCAGGGCATGGAATGGCAAAAGGGAATCGGGAGAACACGTCTATGATGTTGAGGAAATAAATGTTCTTGTTAGTGGAGGGGAGTGGCCCTTTGAAATCGATTGCAAGGCGTTTAAAGGGCCTAGAAGCCTTGACCAGGTGGACCCTGTCTGGTCTATAGAAGTGCGGTTTGCACTCCGCACAGATCGGGCAGTCCCTGGTGACCGCTTTTACCTCCTCGTTGGAGAAAGGCAGGTTTCGGGCTCTGATGTAGTGGGCGAGCCGGGTGACCCATGGATGGCAGAGGTCATCGGGGATGGTTTTCAGACGGCTGATCTGCGCGCTGGCACATGTCCCGCGGGATAGGGCATCCGAGGGCTCGTTGAGCTTCTCCGGTCGATATTTAATATCGTAACTAAAGGTGGAGAGTTCGATCCTCCACCGAAGGATTTTATCGTTTTTTATTTTGCCCCTTTGCGAGTTGTCAAACATAAAGGCCTGATTTAAAGTGGCTGCTAGAGCTACCTCTGAGGCGTCGTTCTCAACCTGAAAGGGAGTGGATTCATCCACCGCCCGCATGGCGGCTTTGGCGATGTCCCCCTTGATGCAGCTGAAGGCCTGTCGCGCCTCAGCTGACAGGGGAAATCGTGTGGCCTTGAAGAGTGGGCGGGCTTTGTCCGCATATTGAGGGACCCACTGGGCGTAGTATGAAAAGAACCCCAAGCACCGTTTGAGGGCCTTGGGGCAATGAGGGAGGGGGAGTTCTAAGAGGGGGCGCATACGGTCCGGGTCTGGGCCCAGGACTCCGTTCTCCACGACGTAGCCGAGGATGGCCAGTCTGTTTGTGCGGAAAACGCATTTCTCCTTGTTATAAGTGAGGTTTAATTTCTGTGCCGTTTGGAGAAAACGCTGGAGGTTGGCGTTGTGGTCCTGCTGGTCATAGCCGCAGATGGTAACATTGTCCAGATACGGAAACGTGGCCCGCAGCCCGTACTGGTCTACCATTCGGTCCATTGCTCGTTGGAACACCGAGACCCCATTAGTGACACCGAAGGGAACCCGGAGGAAATGGAAGAGGCGGCCATCGGCCTCGAACGCCGTGTAGTGGCGGTTCTCCGGGCGGATTGGGAGCTGGTGGTATGCAGACTTCAGATCCACCGTGGAAAATAGCCGATATTGGGCGATCTGATTAACCATGTCTGCAATTCTGGGGAGGGGATACGCGTCTAGGAGCGTAAAGCGATTTATGGTCTGACTATAGTCGACGACCATGCGAAATTTTTCCCCGGTCTTGACGACCACCACCTGAGCTCTCCAGGGACTATTTCGGGCCTCTATGATCCCTTCACTGAGCAGCTGTCGGACCTCCGATCGGATAAAGACCCTATCCTGTCGGCTGTATCGCCTGCTGCGAGTAGCTACTGGTTTGCAATCTGGAGTGAGATTAGCGGAGGGGGGGGGGGGGAGATGCGCAGCGTGGCTAGGCTGCAGATAGTGAGTGGGCGCAGGGGCCCGCCGAAGCTGAGGGTGAGGCTCTTGAGGTTGCACTGGTAATCCAGGCCTAATAAGAGTGGCGCGCAGAGGTCGGGCAGGACATAACGTTTAAATTTAGAATAACTAGCGCCTCGAATTGTGAGCGTAGCGACGGTGCGTCCTTGGATTTGGACTGAGTGGGAGCCCGAAGCGAGGGCGATAGTTTGGCTCACAGGAAAAATAGGAAGCGAACAGCATCTTATCAGCTCTGGGTGAATGAAGCTCTCAGTGCTCCCGGAGTCAAAGAGGCATGGCGTGCTGTACCTGTTGATCTGGACCTCCGCCATCGAACTTCGTAGGTGCTTGGGGTGGTATTGATCTAGGGTGACCGTGTTGAGTTGCGGGCCGCGTGATGGGTGCCCGGGGAAGTCGTAGTCTTCCGAGTGGACGTCCGGTCGAGTAGATGCCGGTACGTTCTGGCGAGCTTGATGCAGGATCGCTGCGCTGAGTTGCAGGCCGCGTGATGAGTGCCCGGGGAAGTCGTAGTCTTCTGATGAGCTATCTGAGCATGGAGATGCAGATGGGGCTCGTGGATCGCACGTGGTGAGCGGCGAGGAAGATGGCGTCCCCCATGAGTCGCACGTGGCCGGCCACATGGTGGGGGTTTGCCAAGATGGCGGCCCCCATGGATCGCACGTGGCGGGAGGGGGCGGAGTCGGGGCGTAGGCCGCAGCGTTTCGGGCCCCGCGTGCCCGCTGGTGCTGGGAGCGATTTGTTCTCTCTACTGGAGAGTTAGAAACTGGGGCCCTTTTCGCGAGGCACACTCTGGCATAGTGGCCTTTCTTCCCGCAGCTGCTGCAGGTAGCGGATCGGGCTGGGCAGTGCTGCCGCGGGTGCTGGCTTTGTCCACATAAATAGCAGGCTGGAGCAGCTGAGTAGCTGCCTGGGGTAGCAGAGTGACTGGCTGGGGCCGCAGGGTAACTGGTTTTGGCAGCGCGGTAGCTGAGGGGCCGTGCGGCACAGGCCTGGGGGAGTTGTTAGTTGGGGGCCCACGATGAGGTCGCGGAGTCCGTGGGAAACGTGGTGAGGCTGCGGAAGGAGACTTCCATAGTGGTAGCAGCCTCCACAGTAGTATCTAAGTCCTGGGGCCCCTTTTCTAGCAGTCTTTGGCGCACATAGTTCGATCTAAGGCCCGCTACGAAAACGTCCCGCACAGCAAGCTCCCTATGTTCAGCCGCGGTAACGGCCTGATAATTACAGTCATTGGAGAGATTGTTCAGTTCACGTACAAATTCGGCTAGCGTTTCTGTAGGCCGCTGACGGCGAGTCGTATACACGTGGCGTGCATAAACCTCATTAATGGGCCTAACGTACATTTTGTCCAATATCGCCAGCGCTGTGGTGTAAGAACCAGCCGGATTTAGCTGTGTGGAGATTCTGTGGCTTACCCTCGCGTGCAGTAGGCTGAGCTTTTGTTCCTCCGTTGTTTCAGCGGTGCTGGCTTCTGCCAGGTAGGCCTTAAAACATCTCAGCCAGTACGAGAAAATGTATTTAGCCTCTGCATCCTGCGGGTCGAGTTCTAGGCATCCGGGCTTGAGGGCTGCTTCCATGATTTACTTCGACTGTTTCGTAAGTAAGATTTGATGGAACCATCAATTCTACGGACACGCGCTTGTAGGATTAGAATAGCGGTTTTAATATACTTACAACAGAGCCAGCCTGTTCGCCGTTGAACTTTCGATAAACTGGCTGGCTGGCTCTATGGCATGGATCTTTATACAGCAGCTCAAGGGGGAGGAGTTCTGGGCGGAGCCAAGGGGGGAGCCCAGTACAAACTCTCGAGTACTCCCAGAGCTACTCCCCCTGGTGGTCGGGTAGTGCAACTGCACTTACAATATCGGTACGTATATACAATGGAACAGAGTGACATTGGTAACTTAGAATATTGTGTGAATCTCATTCACCATAGCGTCTACGTTTAGCAACGAGATCGGCCTATATGACCCACACTGCAGAGGGTCCTTGTCCCGCTTAAGGATCAAGGAAATCAGCGCCCGTGACATAGTTGGGGGCAAAGCCCCCCCTCCCTTGCCTCGTTAAAGGTCCGAACCAACAGGGGGCCCAACAGGTCCGCATACATTTTATAAAATTTGGCCGGAAACCCATCCGGCCCCGGCGCCTTCCCCGATTGCATGCTCCCTATCCCTTTAACCAGCTCCTCCAGCTCAATTGGCGCCCCCAGTCCCTCCACCTGCCCCGCCTCCACCTTCGGAAATCGCAGCTTTTCCAAGAAGCGCCCCATTCCCCCCCCCCCCCCCCCCCCATCCCCCCCCCCCCACCGGGGGTTCAGACTGGTACAATGCCCCATAAAAGTCCCTTAAGACCCCATTAACGTCTACCCCCCCTCAGCACCACCTTCCCATCTCTATCCTTCACTCCCCCAATCTCCCTGGCCGCGTCTCGCTTTCGGAGCTGGTGTGCCAGCATCCTACTCACCTTCTCCCCGTATTCATACACCGCCCCCTGTGCTTTCCTCCACTGAGCTTCCGCCTTTCTGGTGGTCAGTAGATCGAACCTGGCCTGAAGGCTATGCCGCTCCCCCGCAATCCCTCCTCCGGAGCCCCTGCATATCTCCTGTCCACCCTCACCATCTCCCCCACCAATCTCTCCCTCTCCCTATGGGTTCGGATGGAAATCAACTCCCCTCTAATCACCGCCTTCAATGACTCCCAGACCTTCCCGTTATCGTTTGCCTCAAGGTACCTCTTGATACACCCCCGAACCCTCCCGGCCACCTCCTCGTCTGCCAACAGCCCCACTTCCAAGCGCCAGAGCGGACGCTGGTCCCTCTCCTCCCCCAGCCCGAGGTCCACCCAGTGCGGGCCGTGATCCGAAATGGCTATGGCAGAGTATTCAGCATCCTCCACCCTCGAAACCAGCCCCCTGCTCAGGACAAAAAAATCAATCCTGGAATAGGCCTTATGCACGTGGGAGAAAAACGAGTACTCCCTGGCCCTTGGCCTCGCAAACCTCCAGGGATCCACCCCTCCCATCTGATCCATAAATCCCCTCAACACCTTAGCCGCCGGCGGCCACCTACCCGTCCGGGACCTGGATCGATCCAATGGGGATTCCAGCACCGTATTGAAGTCGTCCCCCCCCCCCCATGATCAGGCCCCCCGCCTCCAGATCTGGAATGCGGCCCAACATGTGCCGCATAAACCCCGCATCGTCCCAGTTTGGGGCGTAAACATTCACCAGCACCACCCGCACCCCCTGCAGCTTACCACTCACCATCACATACCTTCCGCCACCGTCAGCCACCACATTTGACACCTCAAACGACACCCTCTTTCCCACCAGGATCGCCACCCCCCGATTCTTCTCATCCAGCCCTGAATGAAATACTTGGCACACCCATCCCTTCCTCAGTCGAACTTGCGTCTCTTGGAGCATGGCCACATCCGCCTTCAGCCCCTTGAAGTGCGTAAACACCCGGGCCCGTTTGACCGGCCTGTTCAGCCCCCTCACATTCCAGGTTATCAGCCGGATCAGAGGGCTCCCTGCCCCCCTCCCCTGCCGACTAGCCATAACCCATCCCCTGCCCGCCACTGGCCACGCCCTCCACTCAGCCTGTTCCCTACGGTGGCAACTCCCCCACACCCAGCACCCCCTGCATACTGCAGCTCCTTCCTGGCCATTTCAGCAGCAACCCCTCCTAGCCGCGCCCCCCCCTCCATAACACTCCCGTGAGTCTGCTGACCCCGGCGACTCCCGCCACACCTCCGACCCCTCCCCACGTGGGGCTACTCCTCCTCCTCCGTGCCCATCAGCAGGCCCTCCTCCCCCCCCCCCCCCCCCCCCCGCTCTTGCGCGGGAAAATAACAACCAGCAAAGTCCCGCGCTTCTCAGCCCTGACCCCGCCCCCATCACCCCGCAGCGCGGGAAACCAGAGGAAACCTTTCGCCCTGCCCAACCCCGCCTCCTCTAGGGCAACTCCCATTGCCGGTCCCCACCACCAGCTCCCCGCACTCCCAATGTACCTCCCTGCCCGAATCCGTCCACCAGACCCATATAAAAAGACATAAAGACATCGCCCCACCCACCCTAAAGCCAACACACATCCCGCATGAAACAGAGAACCCCCCCTCCAAAAAAAAAATTAGACACAGTTGCATTTACATACAAAACCCCCATCCCTGACCCTCAGTTTGAGTCCAATTTCTCGGCCTGCACAAAGGCCCATGCCTCCTCCGGGGACTCAAAATAATGGTGACGGTCCTTGTAGGTGACCCACAGACATGCCGGCTGCAACATGCCAAACTTCACACTCTGTCTGTAGAGCGCCGCCTTCGTCCGGTTGTACCCAGCCCTCCGCTTAGCCACCTCCGCACTCCAGTCCTGGTAGATCCGCACCACCGTGTTCTCCCACTTGCTGCTCCGCTCCTTCTTGGCCCACCGAAGCACGCACCCCCGGTCAACGAACCGGTGGAACCGCACTAATACCGCCCGTGGCGGCTCATTCGGCTTGGACCTCCTGGCCAGTATTCTGTGGGCCCCCTCCAGCTCCAGGGGCCCCTGGAAGGACCCAGCTCCCATCAGCGAGTTCAGCAAAACGACCACATAGGCCGCCAGGTCCGACCCCTCCAGCCCCTCAGTGAGGCCCAGGTTCCGTAAATTTTTCCGCCTCGACCGGTTGCCCAGCTCCTCGAGCCGCTCCTGCCACTTTTTATGGAGCGCCTCGTGCATCTCCACCTTCCCCGCGACGGCCACGGCCTCATTCTCCCTTTCGGAGGCCTGCTGCTGCAGCTCCCGGATTGCGGCCCCCTGGGCTGTCTGAGTCTCCAGCAGCTTACCGGTGGTAGCCTACAGCGACTCTAGAAACTCCACCTTAAGCTCCTGGAAACAGCGCCAAAGAGTCTCCTGCTGCTCCTGCGCCCACTGCCTCCACTCCTTGAGGGCTCTGCTGGCTGCCTTTTTGTTTTCCTTCCCCCGCTTTTCCAGAGGCGCTGCCACCGCTTTTCTGCTCACCCCACTCCTGGTCCGGACCATAGAACCCTGGGGATCTACTGCAGACCCCTTCCCATGTCGGGAATCGTCGAAAAAGCTCCGTTGCGGGCCCTGCAAAGAGCCCCAAAGTACGTTTCTAGCGGGAGCTGCCGAACTTGCGGCTTAGCTCCGCATTGCCGCAACCGGAAGTCTCTAGAAGTGATACTTCTGACAGTTTGCGGGCCCAAAATATATAATTTGATTAGAAACCTCATGTACCTGGAGGAACCCGACTCGAAGACATTTGACAAGATCGTGAAATTGGTTAAAGAACATTGCAACTCAAGGCCCTCGATTATCCTCCAATGTTATAAGTTGAACTCTGCAGTGAGGGATCATGACAAATCTGTCTCAGGCTTCTTAGCCAAGCTTCGCTAGCTTGCTGAGCACTGTGCGTTTGGGACCGGGCTTAGCGACAGGACCAGAACCCAAAGAGCAGGAAGGAATCGGGGCATCAAACCAAATCCGAGGTGGACTGCTATATCATTGTAGCAGACCTGCCATGTTTAAAAGTTTGTATGCTTCCAGGGTGTAAATGGTGAAGATGATGGTCCTCCCGAGATTCCTATTTGTATTTCAGTGTCTCCCCATTTTTATTCCGAGGTCCTTTTTTAAGTGGGTCAACAGAGTGATCACGGGCTTTGTCTGGGCAGGCAAGACCCCGCGAGTAAGGAAGGTAATGCTTGAGCGGAGCCGGGGAGAGGGCGGGCAGCGCTGCCAAATTTTAGCAACTATTACTGGGCGGCTAATATAGCCATGATCAGGAAGTGGGTGGTGGGGGAGGGGTCGGCATGGGTGTGTATGGAGGCAGCTTCATGTAAGGGCACCAGTCTGGGGGCATTGGTAACTGCACCTCTGCCTTTCCCGCCGGCACGGTACTCCACCAGTCCAATGGTGGTGGCGGCCCTGAGAGTTTTGGGCCAGTGGGGGTGGCATGTGGAAGCAGTGGGAGCATCGGTTTGGGCCCCAATCCGTAATAATCACTGGTTTACCTCGGGGAGGGGGGGGTTCCGGTTATGGCGGAGAGCGGGGATTGAGAAGATGGAGGATATGTTCATTGAGGGGAGCTTTCCAAGTGTGAGGGGGTTAGAGGAAAAGCTTGGGTTGGCGAGGGGAAACAAATTCAGGTATCTGCAGGTGCGGGACTTCCTATGTAAACAGGTGTCAACCTTCCCACTCCTACCACTAAGGCAGATTCAGGACATGTGTGTGTGTATGTATGTATGTGTGCGTGTGTTTGTATATGTGTGTGTATGTGTGTGTGTGCCTGCATATGTGTGTGTATGTGTGTGTATGTGTGTGTGTATATATGTGTGGTAGTTTCCAGAGGGTGGGTAGGAGCAGGGAGCGTCTCGGACATTTACAAGGAACTTATGGGGTCAGAGGAGACGCAGACCGAGGAGCTGAAACGCAAGTGGGAGGAGGAGCTGGGAGGTGAGATAGAGGATGATCTATGGGCAGACGCGTTGAGTAGAGTCTACACATCCGCACCATGGGCAGCACGGTAGCATTGTGGATAGCACAATTGCTTCACAGCTCCAGGGTCCCAGGTTCGATTCCGGCTTGGGTCACTGTCTGTGCGGAGTCTGCACATCCTCCCCGTGTGTGCGTGGGTTTCCTCCAGATGCTCCGGTTTCATCCCACAGTCCAAAGATGTGCAGGTTAGGTGGATTGGCCATGATAAATTGCCCTTAGGGTCCAAAATTGCCCTTATGGTTGGGTGGGGTTACTGGGTTATGGCGATAGGGTGGAGGTGTGTTGACCTTGGGTAGGGTGCTTTTTCCAAGAGCTGGTGCAGACTCGATGGGCCGGGTGGCCTCCTTCTGCACTGTAAATTCTATGATAAACATGTGCCAGGCTCAGCCTGATACAATTTAAGGTCGTTCACCGGGCTCACATGACAGTGGCCCGGATGAGCGGATTCTTTGGGGTTGAGGACAAGTGTGCAAAATGTGCGGGAGGACCTGCAAACTATGTCCATGTGTTTTGGACATGTCCAAAGCTAGGGGATTTTGGCAGGGGTTTGAGGACGTCATGGCCATGGTGTTAAAGATAAGGGTGGTGCTGAGTCCAGAGGTGGCGATATTCGGGGCGTCAGAAGACCCGGGATCCAGGAGGAAAAAGAGGCAGACGTTCTGGCCTTTGCTTCCCTGGTATCCCGAAGACGGATATTAATAGCATGGAGGAACTCACAGCCCCCAAAGTCGGAGACCTGGCTATCGGACATGGCTAGCTTTCTCTGCTTGGAGAAAATCAAGTTCCCCGTGAGAGGGTCACTGTTAGGGTTCACCCGGAGATAGCAGCTGTTCGTCAGCTTCTTTGTGGGCAATTAATCGTCAGCAGACGGGGGGGGGGGGGGGGGGCTACTTTAGATTAGAGTAGGGTGTCAATAAGGGTGGGACCTGTACGAGAGGTAAATGGATTTTGCACTATGTTTATGGTTTCATGTATATTGCTTATTTTGTTGTTACTGTACCGAAAATACCTCAATAAAATGTTTATTTTTAAAAAAAAGTTTGTGTGCTTCCGTTGCAATCGATTGGGCACATTAAAGCATGTTGCTGTGCGAAACAAAGCGTGTCAATGCAAAAAGAAACAGCAACAGTAGTCCACAGCGCCACTGAACACAGTGGAGAAGAGCTCTGGAGAGGAGCATGTGATGCATCACTTGAATGCAGTCCAATTGAACAATACGGCTCTGATTGAAATTGTCTTGAGGGAAAATGGCAGACCCTTAAAAATGGAAGTCGACATTGAGGCTTTGGTGACTAGAGTGGGTGCGCAGATCTTCCAAGATATATGCCAATCCAGATTTGAGACCCAAGTTCTTCAGAGCCAGGCCAGTGCCATACCCATTGCATCAGAAGGTTGAAGCAGAGCTAAAGAGATTGGAAGAGTTGGGTATAATGAAGCCGGTTCAGTTTTCAGAGTGGATGATGGCGATAGTCCCTGGGCGGGGTCTCTGATCCTGAGACTAAGTGTTGACGCCATCGTAAACGTCGTCGTGTTTCTTGATGGCGTCAACATGGCCTCAGGAGCAGCAATTCTGATCCTACAGGAGGCCAGCACGGCACTGGAGCGACCCACTCCGCTCCAGCTGCCGATCCCGGTGTCAGATAGGCGCCGTGGGCCTGCGCATGCACAGTGGGGCCGGAGCCAAAACGCGTATGCGCAGTGGGACTGGCGCGATTGCCACGCGTGCGCAGTGGCTCTCTTCTCCACACAGGCCCCGACGCAACATGGCGTAGGGCTACAGGGACAAGCGTGGAACAAAAGAGGCCCCCAGCCCGAGAAACTGGCCCGCCAATCGGGAGGCCCCGATCGTGGGCCAGGCCACAGCGGAGGCCCCACCCAGGAACAAAACTGCACCCAGATTAAGAAGGAAGGTTTAGTGTTTATATTTGGTGTAAAGAAATTCCATATATATGTACATATACGGTCCGTGGTTTAACATGCTGACTGATCACAAGTCATTACTGGGTCTGTTAAGGGGAGATAAATCCATACTGCCTATAGCCTTGGCAGTGTTGGGCCCTGTTGTTGGCGACTTACAACTATGCCTTTCAGCACCAGCATTGGATGCAAATTGCTAATGCGGATGCATTAAGTTGCTTGCCCCTACCCAAGAGCATTGGTATCCAAGGAGATCATTATAGCCATAAACTTCCTGGACACCCTGCCAGTGTCCACAGAGCATATCCACAGGTGACCCAAAGAGACCATTCTTTCAAAGGTCAAACAAATGAAACAGTCTGGCTGGTGCTACAAGAAGTCTGAACAGCTGAGGCCCTACATCACTCATCAAGATGAGTTAACCTGTAAAGACAGTAAGATTCTGTGGGGGTCAGAGGTGGTCGTCCTGCCTCAGGCCAAGGGCCCCTTCTTCAAGAGATTCTATCCAATCAGTTTTTCTTAGGCGAGGGTATGAACTATGATGGCATGGTTGGATTGTTAAACTATCGTGTGGATGGTATTACTCCATACATGGTTTTCTTCAAGGATAGTTTGGAATTTGTAAAATGCTAAATCTGCTGCCTGCAGTTCATCATGTTGAATTCATCGATCCTAGCGGCCTGCTGCTCACCATTTTACCTGCAATAGGACTGGTATCATTGAGCTGATTTATGATCAGAAATGGAAGCATTGTTTTAACAAAGTTGTAATAAAGTGCATTAATCCCCCCCCCAAAAAAACATAGAAAATAGGAGCAGGAAGAGGCCATTTGGTCCTTCGAGCCTGCATCGCCATTCATTATAATGGCTGATCATCCAATTCAATAGCCTAATCTCCCCCCCCCCACCCCCCCACCCAATATCCTTTCATCCCTTTCGCCCTAAGTGCAATATCTGTTTCTTGAAAACATAGATGGTAGAGTTCTCCGTTCCTGAGACTAAGTGTTGTCATCAGGATTCGCTGCATCCGAGATTGACATTCAGGAGGCTAACGAGCTGCAGCCGCGTAGTCACACCACTCCCCACACACACCATCCCAGCCAACAAGATGACAGTGAGGAGAGTAGCACCAAGATTCATTGATGCTGAACATGGTGAAGGAGAGGTGGTTGACCCTGTATCCCTGCCTGGGAAGGAGGCTGCCAGCCGCTGCCGTTTGCCGTGCCTGGACGGAGGTGGCAGTCAGCGCCGTGAGCAACACTGTTTGGACTGGCCAGTAGTGCCAGAAAAAACTGCACTACCCCCTCAAGGTGACCAGGATGAGTAGGCAACACTGTGTCTCGACACAAATCCACGGCCACACACCTGGAGGGTCATTGGGCTGCATGCGTTGGACTGTCTAACACTGTCTGTTCCCTCCCCCAGGAAAAGGCCACCCATGGTGACTTTTCTCAATTTTTGTGAGTAAGAAAGTTGGTGTTGCTCATAACAATTTCTATCTCGTGGAGCACAGTGGTGTTGTGGCAAATGATAGGTGCAGCAATTGGGACAGAATGCAGCATTCATAGCAACTGAAGCTTTGCCTCCTTTGACGTCATCCATAAAGATCATCAATGGAATTCTCTGTCAGTGGGATCATCCGTGTCTGCCGGCAGCACACCCATTCCTACGGGTTTCCCAACATCGCGGGGTAGCCACAATGGGGAAACTCCATTGGCCAGCTGTGGGAACAGAGAATCCTGCTGCCGGCAGGGGTTGCGCTGTGCTCGGAAACATGGCTGGCGGACCAGAGAATCACGCTGAAGGGCAGCACGGCAACATTGCAGATAGCACAATCGCTTCACAGCTCCAGGGTCCCAGATTCGATTCCGGCTTGGGTCACTGTCTGTGCGGAGTCTGCACATCCTCCCTGTGTGTGCGTGGGTTTCCTCCGGATGCTCCGGTTTCCTCCCACAGTCCAAAGATGTGCAGGTTAGGTGGATTGGCCATGCTAAATTGCCCTTAGTGTCCAAAATTGCCCTTAGTGTTGGGTGGGGTTACTGGGTTATGGGGTTACTGGGTTATGGGGATAGGTTAGAGGTGTTAACCTTGGGTAGGGCGCTCTTTCCAGGAGCCGGTGCAGACTCGATGGGCCGAATGGCCTCCTTCTGCACTGAATTCTATGAATCTGCATCACAGTATCAGTGAAGCCAATTTTTAACAACCGTAACAGTTTATGATGTAAATGTGGCCAATGCAGTTTGTCCCGATGCATTCCTTCAGTGGGAAGGAATATGGGAGTAAATAGTGAGGACAGCAGCTGCTTGCTGTCATTACTTTCCTCCAGAAATTAGGTGGTGGGTCAAAAAATAGTCTTACAACTGCAGTATAACAATAAGTCATGTGGTTTCTTCAACCTTCATGTTAGCGATGTCTGTATGATTAGTTGAATGGAGTGGTAGGGAACTTTGCATCTGGCATTGCCCTGTAAAACATCACCACTATTTGTTTAGGGAGGGAGGAGGTTGGTGGTTAGGAAGAAAGGGGAAAGGGCAATGAGTGACTCTCAGTGCCTCTCCTTCCTTTTCCTGATGCCAGGGCCCTTGATTAGGTGGAGTGCTTAACACTAAGTACACACCCCCATCCCCCCAACACAGGAGTCAAGTTCCCCAAGTCGTTACTGCCATGCTTCCTGCTGGTTGAATAAGCGGGCATTAATTGTCCACTTGAGGGCCTCAATTGGCATTGGGGTGGGAAGGCATCAACGAGCCTTGAAGGAGTCGGGGAGAGTGGCGGGTCCCCACCCTTTACCATATAGACTGATTAAATGTCCGCCCTCCCCCCAGCCTCCAAACTCACCTCACGGGAGGGTGTTAAATTCCACCCATCAACTCTGCTCCTCTCTCCATAGATGCTGTCTGACCTGCTGAGTGTTTCCAGTGTTTTCTTCCTATTTTTATTTCAGATTTCCAGAGTGGTTTTGGAGACTGGCACTGCCCTATCTTCTGACAGAATTCTTTGGTTTCTCATGTACGGTTACCTTTATAGCACCTGTCCTATTGAGGCAGATGCAGTAAGTGCTCGATATTGGCTTTGGTGGCTAGAGAAGGCGCATGGGACGATCATGTGCTGATGAATTGGGATGGAATCACAGTTAGACAACAACTTACATTTGTATGGTAAATTTAATTAGCATTGAAGTTAAGGTTATTGGAATAAATAATTTGAAATCAAACATTCCGTGGCACAATGGTTTCAATGCTGCTGGGACAGCAACATTTTGTATGAAGGGCACCTTGAATAGGTAAGAAACTGGATGAATTTTATATATAGTTTTGCCTGGTACTCCTTGGAGATTGGTGAATAAGAAATTCCCTTCAGAAAATCGAAGAAATTAGATAAATTGTGCTTGATCTCTGGAATAAGTAACCCTGATGGATCTTTTTGCATTCCATTATTTTGTTCTTTCAGGTCTTTTTCTACTTAAAAATTAAATGATAAGCAAAACATTCATACATTTACTGTTGGAATATTAAAATGCATTCATATGGTGTTTTTCTTCCAGATTTGTTTGAAAATGGAGGTGCAGCCATGTTTAAGGTTGTGTCATTTGATACACCAACAGGAATAGTACTTGCAATTACATTTGCAAGCAAAGTGAAAAGTAACTACAAAATTGATTGGAAGGCTGTGCAAATTAGACACAAGGAAAGGGTAATTGCAAAAGATATTGAGCAATGCAAGTAAGTTTCCTTGATACAAAAATATTCTTTTTAAATAAAGCAGATTCTGAGTGTCACAGTGAGTAGTGAGAGCACTGCATTTTCACCCCGAAACTCGGTTGACATCTATTCCAGATGATGTAATGAATGTCATGGAATCAAAATCAGGTTCAACTGTCAACCTGAAAGGTCAAAGTAAAATTAATTTGGAAAATTTTAACTCAGTCCAGTAACCACAATACTAAGGAAACCTCAAATGTATATAATTGACACTATGGGTGCGATCTAACCAAAAAGTGGATGGGAATACCGGGGTCGTTTAGCTCTGGGAATGATCCTGCTCTCTAATGGCATTTTTTTTTCCCGGCCCTCAGCTGAGAATGCCGCATTTCCTGCTTGATCGTGCAGGAAGATATCGGGGCGGTGTTTTTAAATGCAGCCCCGATCTTTCGACTCCCCCCCCCCCCCCCCCCCCCTCCCTCCCCCCCACCCATGGGACATAGGATCCACCCAACACCCTAGCTCTCCTGTTGGGGATCTTCGAGCCCGCTGCACCCCACCTCATACATGCATGGCACCCCCGGGCCCAATCCCTGGCGTGGGAAAAATGCCACCTAGGCACCTTGGCACTGCTGGCCTGACACCTGTCAGTGCCAGGTTGGCACTCTGGTGGCACAGTCAGGATGCCCAGGTAGCATTGCCAGGGTGCCAGGCTGGTAGTGCCAAGGTGCCCAGGTGGCATCAGCAGTGCCATGGTGCCACCCCGCCCAGATACCAACCATCCAGGGCCTCCGATCGCCTGGGTGACCCCCAAAGTACCGTTCCACTTGGTCCCTGTTTGTGGGGATCTAGTGCTAAACGGCATCCGGCTGGGGTCTCCTCGGCGAGGCTAGTAGGTCCCAGAGGCTGTTTGGTCTGGCTTCGACAGAGTTAAGTAAACTTTTAAGCCCTTGTCGGCAGGATCCAGATCGTGACGCCTCACAAGATCTCATTAGATCTCGCAAGGTGTAACGACTGTTGGGAATCCTGGAAGAGGCCTCCTGCTTTCGGCGGGACCTGGCTGGCAATATCATTACCATTGTTCAGAGCCTATGGGCATGATTGGAAAAAATCATAGTTGGAAAAACAAAGAAGATATATGAGGATGAGCACGGTAGCATTGTGGATAGCACAATTGCTTCACAGCTCCAGGGTCCCAGGTTCGATTCCGGATTGGGTCACTGTCTGTGCGGAGTCAGCACATCCTCCCCGTGTGTGCGTGGGTTTCCTCCGGCTGCTCCGGTTTCTTCCCACAGTCCAAAGATGTGCAGGTTAGGTGGATTGGCCATGATAAATTGCCCTTAGTGTCCAAAATTGCCCTTAGTGTTGGGTGGGGTTACTGGGTTATGGGGAAAGGGCGGAGGTGTTGACCTTGGGTAGGGTGCTCTTTCCAAGAGCCGGTGCAGACTCAATGGGCCGAATGGCCTCCTTCTGCACTGTAAATTCTATGATGATCTATGATAAAGGTTTGCTTTAATTACCTTTGGGAATCACCAAATATTTATGCAGAGTGATGGAGAAGGAGTACTTTGTGAAAGAAAAGAGTTAATGTAACTTTAATGTTTAATGGACATCTGGAGTAATGTGTTCGGGTTTGGTCTCCTCACTTTAAGAAAGGAGATGAGGGAATTCTGGTGGGGCCATGTATGGATCGGTTGCACATAAGCCAGCTCCTGCTTGAAGGTTTCAGTTTTGCACTTTTTACCCGATTAATGGGCTATTTGGTCGGAAAGATTGTGCAATAGGTGGTAGGAAGTGAATTCTCCAAGGTGGAATGTCGGCAGGTTACCCCACCCAGCAGAGGTTGAATAAGGCGGCGGTGTTGGAGGTGGAGAGTCTGCATGGCGCAGTTAAAGGAGACATGGTGGAGGCTGTGGCGTCATCCATCCTATTGCTAGTGGAGCAATTTATGGGGATGATTAAAGGATGATTAAAGGAGAACTTGGGTGACAGCTGCTAGAGACGCAGGACGATTGGTCTAGTGTGATTAAGGGAGCATTTGCCCCTCTTTGAGGTGCAATGGAGTGGGTGGAGAAACGCCTGGAGTCGCAAGGTGCGACTATCCAAGAGGTGGAAAGTGCGGTCATGGACCATAGTGATCGGATTGTAGAGTTGGAGGCAGAGGTGGCAATGCTGGGTGTGGAGCTGAAAACAAGGATGGATGACCAGAAGAATCGATCCAGGCGGCAGAATCTGTACATTGTAGGCCTGCTGCCGGTGGTGGAGGGAACGAGTGCCACGGCCAATGTGTCGAAGATGTTGGCGAAGCTGGTGAATGAGGGGGTCTGTGAGAAGGCGCCGGAGGTGGATCGGGCACATCGATCGCTAAGGCAGGGGCCAAGAGCAGGGAAGACAGTGATAGGATGCACCAATTCGAGGAGAAAGAGCAGATTTGAGGCAGGTTGTAACTGTGAACAAGTGTTTATGTGACAATGTATGTACAGATTTGTTCCCTAGCCCCTATCACTAAACTGTGCTCTGCACCTGTGCTAACTTAACTGGTGTCTAACTTTCTGGCTTTACGGACCCTAATACTACGCATAGGTGGATGCACCGGCATCAACACTGAAGGCGGGATTGTACATTGCAGGACGCCAAAATCGTATCCGCCGATTGGGCGGAGAATCCCCGTTTGTGACCGAAACTGGGTCGGTGCCAATTTACGAATGCTCCATCCCCTCCAGATCAGCATCATCTAGGAGCATGCCGCACGCGGTTGCGCCCATGTCAGCATGCAATTCGCTTTGACGCCCTCTCCCAATGCTCCGCCCCTGATGGGCCGAGTTCACAACCAGGCAGGTTGCAGGTGCGGTCTGAGTTTTTGTAAAGCTGGCGTGGCTGCTGCAGACTGTGTCCAGCGCAGCCGTGCTGCTGGCAACGGGCGGGGCATCGGTGGGGGGGGGGGGGGGGGGGGGGGCCAACAACTTTTTCATTGTAAAACTAGATACGTCCTCCGGACATAGCCTCAAAATCTGAGAATTCTGCCCTTAGTCTCAGAAATGGAGAATCCCGCCCATGGAATCACTTACCAGCACACATGTGCCAAATGGTCGGTTTCTGTGCCTTATTTTCTACGTAATTTCACAACTGGCAACCAAAACAGAATGGGTTGGATTCTTCGTCAGCATGATCCTCCGTTTTGCCGGCAGTCCACTCATATCCGCGGATTTCCCAACGGCGTGGGGTTGCCCACAGTGGGAATTCCTATTGGTCAGCTGGTGGGACGGAGGATCCCGCTGCCAGTGGGGACACGCCGTACCAGAAAACAGAAGCGGTGGGATGAAGAATCCCGCACAATAAGTTCCCATGTGCTTAAAATTCTGTTGCAGAATTTTATACATTTTACAAAATAGATAGCTGTATGGAACTTTGTGGCCTAAACATGGGATGGGTGGGATTCTCCGTCCATTCACGGCAGCGGGATTCTCCGGTCCCATTGCAGTGAATGGAAGATTTGGATGAGCGTCAAATTCTCCGTCCTCGCCAGCAGCAGTAACCAGATGGACTCATAACGGAGAATGGCAGCTGAAGACTTTTTGCTGTTCTAATTATATTATGTTGTTTAGATATTAGGAAATAAGTGCTGAGAAGATGAGCAGCCCCAATTATGGAACACCAAGAAAAGAATGTAATTATAATTAGCACTGTTTTTCCTAATTTATAGGGATAAACTATGGTGCAATACACCAGGAGCTCCTTATAATAATGTTGAAGTCATTCTACAAAACCTTCTTGACACTAAGAAATTTATAAAAACAGTTAATATTGAACCACTTACGTATCGAGGATATGATCCTGCAGGTAGGACACTGGTAATTTTGCAACCATTCAAGGTATCTTGTGAACAGCATAAGAGTGCATGCGTATAACTATTTCAACACTATAATTTATGCCTGCATGAATTGAAAAATTTTGTTGCAGAATTAGTCTGATCTGGCCAGCCAAGAAATTTAAGACAGAATTTGTTTCTTACCCTTGCACCCCTTCTATTGTGACTTCATGTTAGAGGCATGAAACAGGCATGCTTGCCGCACTGGTGCCATAACTGGGCACCACAATGTAAACATAAATCAATGCAAGAGAAAAGTATTGCTGTTTACAGGGCTGCACAATGGTGAAGGACCCAGGAATTCATTATTTTTCTCTCCTTTCATCGCTTTGTCCGTACTGCCTGCACTTTATTGAATCATAGAATCCTGTCAGTTCAGAAGGAAACCATTCGGCTTATCGCATCTGCACTGACTCTTTGAAAGACCATCCTACTTAGGCCCTATCCCCTGCCCCATTCTTGCAACACCACTCTAAGGGGCACTTTAGCATGACAAATCCACCTAACCTGCACCTTTTTGGACTGCGGGAGGAAACCGGAGCTCCCGGAGGAACCCCACGTGGACACGTGAAAGTGCAAACTTCACAGTCACCCGAGGTCAGAATCTAACCTGGGTCCCTGGCTCTGTGAGGCAGAAGTGCTAACCACTGTGCCACGTGCTGACCCGTGATACCCTACTGACCATCCAAGTCCCAGCATTCAAACATCCCCTTCTCCATGATTTGTGACAGGGTCAGTAAAAGTGCTGGTGGGGCCTGGAAAGGGAAGATGCACTGCTGCAACTAAAGAAGAGGTTGTGAACTGTCTTCCCTTCAGTATTTTATAAGATTTAGTGCCAGGCACATCGTAAATATAAGAATCCATCACATGATCCTTACCACAGAAAGTTGAAAATATTGATAAATAGGGTGACACGGTAGCATAGTGGTTAGCACAGTTGCTTCACAGCTTCAGTTCTTTGTTCGATTCCCGGCTTGGGTCACTGTGTGTGCGGAAAGTTTGCACTTTCTCCCCGTGTCTGCGTGGATTCCTCCGGGTGCTCCAGTTTCCTCCCACAGTCCAAAGATGTGCAGGTTAGGTGGATTGGCCATGCTAAATTGTCCTTCGTGTCCATAAAGGTTGGGTGGGGTTGCTGGATTACGGGGATGGGGTGGAGGTGAGGGTTTAGATAGGGTGCTCTTTCCAAAGGCCAGTGCAGACTCGATGAGCTGAATGGCCTCCTTCTGCACTCTAAGTGCTATGATTAGACTGTTGAAATATGATTGGAAATAGCAAGAGGATAATTCAGCAGATGCTCTTGTGGTTATGTACTGGATAGTTAGAGTATTAAACACCAGGCCCTAGAAATTTGGTCACATGGCACCCATTTTTCAGGCACTAAGGCACCTACTAAGATCACAATTCGGTGGGGAGGAAGTGCCTGCCATATTGATGAAGGTAATTCCACTGTCATCAGTAATGCACATCGGGAACATTTAAATGGAACTTTTTGCAATACAGTTTTCCATTTTTGAATACCCTCATGCTGCATTCACCATCTGCTACACTTTTACAGCATAACAGTTAACAATTAACAAATAACATTTCATATCTACACAGTTAACCAGAAGGAAGGTCCAATATCTGCATATTTATAAGAATCATGCAGCACCAGGCAGTTGCTGGTTCCTTATTGCAGGCTGCTGCTAAACTGCAGTTTATTAAGTCTACCACTAGTTCACTTTGTGTAAATAGAGAAGGATTTGTTGGAGTTGTATCGTTGTTGGCTATCTCAGAAATAATTTGGCTGTAGTTATGGATGGCTCAGTAGGCTGCCTTTGGACCTGGCAAACGAGAAGCAGCATAGATCACAGCACAGAGCAGGAGGAGGTGGCACTCAGCAGGAAGCTGTATCACGACAATTGTTCAGGGAGCACTTCTGTAACATTCACCTTTGCACAGGAGAAACATTTTAGGCACCATCATTTTATCAAGAAGGCAGTCACCAAGCTTTTCAATTTTTATAACCAAAGCTGTAGCGGTGTGTGGTGATAGAACCACTGTAGTGATGTGTACTTGCAGTAGGGGGATGTATGCCTGTACCTGTAATACAGGTTCCTCCGGTAAGCCCCTGCCGGCTAGCTCCGCCCACAGGGAGCTTGTGTATAAATATGCATGTGAGTCACTCAGACCTTTAGTCTACAGTTGCAGGTGGAGGGACAGCATCGTACAACAATAAAGCCTCTATTGTACCAGTCTCTCGGCTTTGAGTACAATTGTTAGCGCTACAATTTATTGTTGTACTATTTCCCATTCACCATGGACATCAGAATCTAGCCTGACCGTCTGCAGCTGGATCCGCAGTCGCCTCATGCCAGAAAAGACTTTGTTCACTGGCTCGCAGTCTTCGAGGCCTACATCTCTTCAGCGGACCCTCCCCCAATGGAGGCTCAGAAAAAGCAATTCCTGTACTCCAGACTTAGCTCAAGTGTCTTTCCGCTAATTCGAGATGCGACTGACTACACCACAGCTATGGAACTGCTCAAGGAAAACTATGCACCGTCGGCGAACACCCTGTTTGCGAGGCATCAACTCTCTACTCGCGTCCAGCATCCGGGTGAGTCGATTGAGGACTTCTGGAGGGCCCTTATACCTCTGGTACGAGACTGCGACTGCCAGGCCCTCACAGCCACGGAACACTCTGACTTACTCATGCGTGATGCCTTTGTTACAGGCATTGCATCGGACGCCATCCGGCAACGACTGCTGGAAGGGGCCGCCCCCGACCTCGCGGCCGCAAAGGCCCTGGTGCTTTCCATGACGGCCGCCTCCCGTAGTGCGCGAACTTACTCCGCTAGCCACTCGGCCCACCCGACCTACCCCTCGTGGACCCCGCAAACGGCCCCCCCAGCAGCCGCCCCCGCGCACTATGCCTGCGCTGCCCGCCGCACCGCACCCCCTTTGCAGCGGTGTGTCAGTCCCGGACGGTCGCCGCTATCGCGCCCCCGGTCCCCTCGCCTCAGCCGCTCGCTCAATGGACCCCGCCGTCCGCTTCCCCCGATCCCACGTGCGATCAGTGGGCACCGCCATCTTTCGCCTCCCCCGCCACGTGCGCTCCATGGGCGCCGCCATCTTCATCCACCACCGCCATGTGCGTTCCATGGGCGCCGCTGTTTGGTTCCGACCCCACAACGTGCGCTCCATGGGCACCGCCATTTTATCCACAGGTACTGCAGATGCCGCCATCTTGTCTCCAGGTGCCGCCATTTTGTCCTCTCCCCGGGACGGGGACACGGGTCGCTACCACTCCTCGTCGGACTCATCAGACTCAACCGCCGATCGACCGCTGCTCGCCTCCGTTACGCTCGACCAGTCCCGTCCTCGCAACCTGGCACCCTCTTCCACATCGGTGCTGGTCAACGGCCACGTGGCCTCCTGCCTCATCGACTCCGGGAGCACCGAGAGCTTCGTCCACCCGGACACGGTAAGGCGCTATTCCCTTGCGGTCCATCACGCCAACCGGCAGATCTCTCTCTCCTCCGGGTCCCACTCTGTCCCGATCCGGTGTTTCTGCCAGGTTAAACATACTGGACAGGGCGTGGAATTCGACCATTTCCGTCTGTACATTCTCCCCAATCTCTGCGCGTCACTCTTACTAGGCCTGGATTTCCAGTGCAATCTCCAGAGCCTCACCCTCAAATTCGGCGGCCCCCTACCTCCCCTCACCGTTTGCGGCCTCGCGACCCTCAAGGTCGAGCCTCCCTCACTCTTTGCCAATCTGACCGCAGACTGCAAGCCCGTCGCCACCAGGAGCAGACGATACAGCACCCAGGACAAGGCCTTCATCAGGTCCGAAGTCCAGCGGCTGCTTCGGGAGGGTATCATCGAGGCCAGCAACAGCCCTTGGAGAGCCCAGGTGGTAGTGGTTAAGACCGGGGAGAAGCACAGGATGGTCGTGGACTACAGCCAGACCATCAACCGGTACACGCAGCTCGACGCGTATCCACTCCCCTGCATTTCTGAGATGGTCACTCAGATTGCACAGTACCGGGTCTTCCCTACTATTGACCTGAAATCCGCCTACCACCAGCTCCCCATCTGTAAATCGGACCGTCCCTACACTGCCTTCGAGGCAGATGGTCGTCTGTGCCAATTTCTTAGGGTTCCTTTCGGCGTCACGAATGGAGTCTCGGTATTTCAGCGAGAAATGGACCGAATGGTTGACTGGTACGGACTGCAGGCCACCTTCCCATACCTCGACAATGTCACCATCTGCGGCCATGACCAGCAGGACCATGATGCCAACCTTTATAAATTCCTCCACACCGCATCTCTCCTTAATCTCACGTACAACAAGGAGAAATGCGTGTTCCGCACAGACCGCTTAGCCATCCTCGGCTACGTAGTCCAAAACAGAGTTCTGGGGCCCGATCCCGACCGCATGGAGCTCCCAATCCCTCACTGCCCCAAGGCCCTCAAACGCTGCCTTGGGTTTTTTTATTATTACGCCCAGTGGGTCCCACAATACGCGGACAAGGCCCGCCCACTTATCCAGTCCACACATTTTCCCCTCTCGGCCGAGGCACAACAGGCCTTCGCCCGCATTCGATCTGACATAGCCAAGACCGGGATGCACGCAGTAGACGAGACACTGCTTTTCCAAGTAGAGAGCGACGCTTCAGATGTCGCACTTGCCGCCACTCTAAACCAGGCAGGCAGACCCGTGGCGTTCTTTTCACGCACCCTCCACGCCTCTGAAATTCGGCATTCCTCTGTTGAAAAGGAGGCCCAGGCAATCGTTGAAGCGGTGCGGCACTGGAGGCATTACCTGGCCGGCAGGAGATTCACTCTCCTCACTGACCAACGGTCGGTAGCCTTCATGTTCAACAACACGCAGTGGGGCAAGTTCACGAATGACAAAATCTTGCGGTGGAGAAACGAGCTCTCCACCTTTAACTACGAGATCTTGTATCGCCCCGGCAAGCTCAACGAGCCCCCAGACGCCCACTCCCGAGGTACATGTGCCAGCGCACAAGTGAACCAGCTCCGTGCCTTGCACGAGAGCCTTTGCCATCCGGGGGTCACTCGCTTGTACCATCCAATGAAAGCCCGCAATCTGCCCTACTCCGTCGAGGAAGTACGGACAGTCACCAGAGACTGCCAGATCTGTGCCGAGTGCAAGCCGCACTTCTACCGGCCAGATCGCGCGCGCCTGGTGAAAGTGTCCCGCCCCTTTGAACACCTCAGCGTGGACTTCAAAGGGCCCCTTCCCTCCACCGACCGCAACACCTACATCCTTAGTGTGGTCGATGAATTTTCTAGGTTCCCATTCGCCATCCCATGCCCGGATATGACGTCTGCCACCGTCATCAAGGCCCTGGATTCCATTTTTGCCCTGTTCGGTTTCCCCGACTACATCCACAGTGATAGGGGATCCTTGTTCATGAGCGATGAGCTGCGTCATTTCCTGCTCAGCAGGGGTATCGCCTCCAGCAGGACGACCAGCTACAACCCCCGGGGAAACGGGCAGGTAGAGAGGGAGAACAGGACGGTATGGAGGGCCGTCCAGCTGGCCCTACGGTCCAGGAACCTCCCAGCCGCTCGCTGGCAGCAGGTCCTCCCTGATGCGCTTCATTCCATTCGGTCGCTACTGTGCACCGCAACTAACAGTACACCCCATGAACGTGTTTTTGCCTTCCCTAGGAAGTCCACATCCGGGGTGTTGCTCCCGACGTGGCGCACGACTCCGGGCCCAGTCCTTCTCCGAGGCATGTACGGCACCACAAGGCGGAACCCCTGGTGGACAAAGTACGCCTCCTCCACGCCAACCCTCAGTATGCCTACGTGGAGTTCTCCGACGGCCGCCAGGACACAATCTCGCTCCGGGACCTGGCTCCCTCAGGTGCCGATCCCATGCCCACGCCCCTTTCTCCCCCCGCGCCAACCCCGGCGCCCCCCTATTTGTCCCCACCAGGTCCATCCCTCATCCCCCTGCCCACCCTGGAGAACACGGAAGATTGCGGCTCGCTCTCGGAGTCATCCAGCCAGCACCAACACCGCCAACACCTGCACCATCGTTGCCATCACCGCCTGTGCCGACGTCACCACCACAGCTTCGCCGATCACAGCGGAACGTTCGACCACCGATTCGGCTCAACCTGTAACCTGCTAACTGGATGGACTCTTGATTTTCCTTGTTTGGACCCTCTTGTAAATAGCATCCTTTGTATTAGAGTTACATGTCACCCCCGCCGGACTCATTTTTTTTACAGGGGGTGAATGTGGTGATAGAACCACTGTAGTTATGTGTACTTACAGTAGGGGGATGTATGCCTGTACCTGTAATACAGGTTCCTCCGGTAAGCCCCTGCTGGCTAGCTCCGCCCACAGGGAGCTTGTGTATAAATATGCATGTGAGTCACTCAGACCTTTAGTCTACAGCTGCAGATGGAGGGACAGCATCGTACAATAATAAAGCCTCTATTGTACCAGTCTCTCGGCTTTGAGTATAATTGTTAGTGCTACATGTTGAATTAGGGAATAGACGCTCTGTGGTCGCCATAGTCACCCTGGCTTTTCACCTTTTATACCACAGGGTCCTTTCAGGCTGATCAGGTGATATCAACTACATCTTCCAGTTCATAATATATTGATTTATCAGAGAGGTACCGAGGTTGGCTATGCCAAGAGGAAGAACTATGCCATCTCCTTCTGTTTGACAGAGTGCAGCAGGGTGGAAGAGGGCTACATGTCACCGACATGGCAGGCTTCCCCAATTTGTCATGGACTGTATGTCCCCCATCACTAGCCTACAATTCTTATCAATTGAAACATATTCTACGCTGATAACATACAGACAACATACAGTTAATGTTCAATCATAAGCAAAAACAACACAACTTACATTTATATAGAATCTTTTAGTGTAACATGTCCCCAGTACACTTTATAGATAAAATGTGAGACCGAGCCATGTAAAGGGATATTAGAACTGGGTGACCTAAAGCTTGCTAATTTTTAAGAATCATCTTAAAGATGCAATCGGAATGCGGAGACATTCAGGGTTGCACTTTTAGAGCTTTGTGGCCTAGAGAGCTGAAGGCGCATAAGAATATAAATTGGAGTAAGAATAAACAATAGAGCCCCTTACTACAGTCATGACTGGTCTCCTACCTCACCTTAAATTTGCTGCTCACTCTTCATGTGCTTTGATTTGCTGAGAGACCAAAATTATCTTTGCCTTGAATATGTGCAACAAAGGAGTATTTAAAACCCTCTGGGGTCTCCAGCCAAGAGATACAACCTCCACCTTCCTTGAACTAGTCTATGAACGGCTGTCATCTCTGGGCGAACCCTTGAATTGATCTTCTCGAACCAAATTAAATTTTCTCCAGATTGAGAAACCCTGCCATATCGCCGACCCACACTCCTGACTTCAGGGGTTCGAGTCCCTCCATCCCAGCAAAATCCGTCTCCAGGCTACTAGGGAGGAGAAGGCCAGAACATCGGCCTCCCTCCCCACTTTGGCCCCTGGATCTTCCGATACCCCAAATATTGCCAATTCTGGACTCGTAGTTACCCTTCCTTCCAGGACCTCTGGCATAACGTCCTCAAATCCCGGCCAGAATCTCCTCAATTTCGGACATGCCAAAAACATATGTACATGGTTCGCTTGGCTACCCCCACACCGCCCACATCTGTCCTCCACCTCCTCAGAGAACCTGCTCATCCGGGCTACCATCATGTGAGCCCTGTGGACCACCTTGAACTGGATCAGGCTAAGTCTGGCACAAGATGAGGATGAATTGACTCTCTTCAGGGCTTTTTCCCACAGCTCGAATTCTATCTCTCCACCCAGCTCCTCTTCCCACTTCCTCTTCACCTCCCTAATGGGGGCTCCTTCCCACTCCATCAGCTCCTTGTATATCTCCGAGACCCTCCCCTTTCCAACCTCTGATTTTAACATCACCTTATCTTGTAACCCCCTCAGGGGGAGGCGAGGAAAGCCAGGAACCTGCCTCCGGAAAAATCCCGTATCTGGAGGTACCGAAACCCGTTCGCGCCCGGCAACTCAAACTCCTCCTCTAATGCCTCCAAGGTCGGGAAACCCTCTTGAATGAATAGGTCCCCAAATCTCTCAATCCCTGCCCGTCGCCATCCCTTATAGCCCCCCCCCCCCCCCCCCCCCCCCCCCCCCGGGCAATCCGGTGATTGTTACACTGACGCCCCATCCAATCCCATTTGCTGCCTCCATTGCCCCCACACCCTAAGGGCTGCCATCACCACAGGACTCGTAGAGTACCGAGCCAGCGAGAACGTTAGAGGCGCTGTTAGTAAAGCCTCCAACCTCGTACCCTTACAGGATGCCGCTCTCACACCGACCCCTCCCCCACTACCCAGTTCCTGACCATCGATATGTTGGCCGCCCAGTAATAGTTAATAAAGCTCGGGAGGGCCAAGCCCCCCTCTCCGCGATCCCATTCCAGGAGTGGCTTCTTTACTCTCGGGGTTTTACCCACCCACACAAAACCCGATATCGCCGCGTTCATTTTCCTGAAAAATGTCTTTGGGATAAAAATCGG
Organism: Scyliorhinus canicula; assembly: GCF_902713615.1. Lineage (NCBI taxonomy): Eukaryota > Metazoa > Chordata > Chondrichthyes > Carcharhiniformes > Scyliorhinidae > Scyliorhinus > Scyliorhinus canicula. The sequence continues at coordinate 53,892,094 of NC_052149.1, read as the reverse complement.
GAGACATTGAAAAAAGAAGAGCAGCCTAGGAAGGACAGTTATCTTCACCGTCTGAACCCTCCCGCCAGTGTCAGCGGGAGCATGTCCCATGTGCGAAAATCCCTTTTCATTTCATCCACCACTTTGCCCAGATTTAACTTATGAAGCTGGCCCAATCCTTAGCCACTTGAATTCCCAGGTATCTAAAGCTCCTCTCAACCACTCTGAACGGCAACTCCCTCAGTCCACTTTCTTGCCCTCATGCCAGGATCACGAACATCTCACTCTTTCCCATATTTAACTTGCAACCTGAACATTGCCCAAATTCTCCTAGTATCTCCATGATTTCAGCCATTCCCCCACCGGGTCTGTGACTCAGAGCAGCAAATTGTCCACATAGAGAGAGACTCTGTGCTCTCTCTCTCTCTCTCTCTCTCTCTCTCCCCCCCCCCCCCCCCCCCCCCCCCAACCTCACTATTCCCTGCCAGGCATTTGATGATCTCAGGACCATTGCCAAGGACTCTATGGCCAGGGCAAACGGTAATGGGGAGAGCGGACATCCCTGCCTTGTCCCGCTGCAGAGACTAAAATACTCTGACCAGACTCAGTTGGTTCTTACATTTACCATCAGGGCCTGATATGACAGCCAGACCCACTCCATAAATCCCTGTCTGAACCCAAACCTGCCTAAAACATCCCATAGGTACTTCCACTCCACCCGGTCGAAGGCCTTTTCCATGTCCATGTCTATTACCACCTCAACCTCGCGCCTCTCAGCCGGCATCATTATAACATTAAGAAGCCGTCTAATATTGGACGTCAGGTGCCTGCCCTTCACAAATCCCATCTGATCACTTCCGGTGGCGGCAATGCGGAGCTAAGCCGCACATTCGGCAGCTCCCGCTGAAAACCAACTTTGGGGCTCTTTTCAGGGCCCCCAACGGAGCTGTGTCGGCAAATCCCGACATGGGAAGAGGACAGGAGTCGACCCCTACGGTCCTATGGTCCGGACCAGGAGTGGGGTAAGGAGAAAAACAGAGAAAGCCCCCCTGAAAAAGCGGGGGAAGGAAGACAAAATGGCGGCTGGCGGAGGCCTTGAGGAGCTGAGGCAGTGGGCTCAGGAGCAGCAGGCGACTCTGCTGCGCTGCTTCCAGGAGCTTAAGTTGGAGCTGCTGGAGTCGCTGAAGGTAACCAACAGGGAGCTGATGGAGACCCAGACAGCCCAGGGGGCTGCGATCCGGGAGCTGCTGCAGCAGGCCTCCGAAAGAGAGGATGAGGCCGTGGCCGTGGCGGGGAAGGTGGAGATGCACGAGGCGCTCCATAAAAGATGGCAGGAGTGGTTCGAGGAGCTGGACAACCGGTCGAGGAGGAAGAATTTGCGGATCCTGGGCCTCACGAAGGGGCTGGAGGGGTCGGACCTGGCGGCCTATGTGACGGTTATGTTAAACTCGCTGATGGGGCTGGGTCCTTCCAGGGGCCCCTGGAGTTAGAGGGGGCCCACAGAATTCTGGCTAGGAGGCCCAAGCCGAACGAGCCGCCGCGGGCGGTGTTGGTGCGGTTTCATCGGTTCGTGGATCGTGAGTGTGTGCTCCGGTGGGCCAAGAAGGAGCGGAGCAGCAAGTGGGAGAACACGGAGGTGCGAATCTTCCAGGACTGGAGTGCAGAGGTGGCGAGGCGGGGGGCCGGGTTTAACCGGACGAAGGCGGTGCTCCATAGACGGAGTGTGAAGTTCGGCATGTTGCAGCCGGCTCGTCTGTGGGTCACCTATAAGGATCGGCACCATTATTTTGAGTCCCCGGAGGAAGCGTGGGCCTTTGTGCAGGCTGAGAAATTGGACTCAAACTGAGGGTCTAGGATGGGGGATGCTGTATAATACTGTATTTGTATTTGCTTGGTTTAATGTAAGATGTGGGTTGGCCTTAGGGTGGGTGGGGTGATGTCGATTTGTCTTTTCTATATGGGTTTTTCTGTAGGGGTCTGGTGGACGGGTTCGGGCAGGGGGGTAAACGGGGAGTTCGGGGAGCTGGTGGGGGGGACTGACAATGGGAGTAGCCCTGGAGGAGGCGGGGCCGGGCAGGGCGAAAGCGCGGGCTTTTTTCGGGTTTCCTGCGCTGGGAGATGGTGGGGGCTGGGTCGGGGCTGAGAAGCGCGGGTCGTTGCTGGCTGTTTTCTTTTCCCGCGCAAGAGCGGAGGGTGGGTGGGGGGGGGGGAGGAGGACCCATTGACGGGCACGATGGAGGAGGGGTAGTCCCACGTGGGGAGGAGTCGGAGGTAGGGCGGGTGTCGCCGGGGTCAGCAGAAATTAGCTGGCTCACGGGAGTGCTATGGAGGGAGGGGCGCGGCTAGGAGAGGTCCTAGCCTTTGGGGGGGGGGGGGGGGCGGGGAGGTACCGGGTTGCTGCTGAAATGGTCAGGAAGGAGCTGGAGGACGCAGGGGGTGCTGGAGGGGGGGAGTTGCCGCCGTGGGAAACTGGCAGAGCGGGGGACGCTGGCCGGTGGTGGGCAAGGGATGGGGTATGGCTAATCGGCAGGGGTGGGGGGCAGGGAGCCCTCTGATCCAGCTGATAACCTGGAATGTGAGGGGGCTGAATGGGCCGGTCAAACGGGCCCGGGTATTTGCGCACCTGAAGGGGCTGAAGGCGGATGTGGCTATGCTCCAGGAGACACACCTGAGAGTGGTGGACCAGGTTCGGCTGAGGAAGGGATGGGTGGGCCAAGTATCTCCATCATTTCAGCCGGGCTGGATGAGAAGAGTCGGGGGGTGGCGATCCTGGTGGGGAAGAAGGTGACGTTTGAGGCGTTAAATGTGTTGGCTGACAGTGGCGGGAGATACGTAATGGTGAGTGGTAAGCTGCAGGGGGAGCGGGTGGTGTTGGTGAATGTTTATGTCCCAAATTGGGACGATGCGGGGTTTATGCGGCGTATGTTGGGCCGCATTCCGGACCTGGAGGTGGGGGGCCTGATCATGGAGGGGAGGGGACTTCAACACAGTACTGGATCCCCCATTGGATTGATCCAAGTCCCGGACAGGTAGGAGGCCGGCGGCGGCTAAGGTGTTGAGGGGATTTATGGACCAGATTGGGGGGGGGGGGGGGGGGGGGGGGGGGGTGGATCCCTGGAGGTTTGCGAGGCCAAGGGCCAGGGAGTACTCGTTTTTCTCCCACGTACATAAAGCCTATTAGAACATAGAACAGTACAGCACAGAACAGGCCCTTCGGCCCTCAATGTTGTGCCGAGCCATGATCACCCTACTCAAACCCACGTATCCACCCTATACCCGTAAACCAACAACCCCCCCCTTAACCTTACTTTTATTAGGACACTATGGGCAATTTAGCATGGCCAATCCACCTAACCCGCACATCTTTGGACTGTGGGAGGAAACCGGAGCACCCGGAGGAAACCCACGCACACAGGGGGAGGACGTGCAGACTCCACACAGACAGTGACCCAGCCGGGAATCGAACCTGGGACCCCGGAGCTGTGAAGCATTTATGCTAACCACCATGCTACCCTGCTGTCCCTACTCGAGGATTTTTTTTTTTGTCCTGAGCAGGGGGTTGGTTTCGGGGCTGGAGGATGTGGAATACTCCGCCATTACCATTTCAGATCATGCCCCGCACTGGTTGGACCTCGGGCTGGGGGAAGAGAGGGACCAACGTCCGCTCTGGCGCTTGGAGGTGGGGCTGCTGGCAGATGAGGAGGTGGCCGAGAGGGTTCGGGGGTGTATCGAGAGGTACCTTGAGGCCAATGACAACGGGGAGGTCCGAGTGGGGACGGTCTGGGAGGCATTGAAGGCGGTGATGAGGGGGGAATTGATCTCCATCCGAACCTATAGGCAGAGGGGGGAGCAGAGGGAGAGGGAGAGACTGATAGGGGAGATGGTGCGGGTGGATAGGAGATATGTGGAGGCTCCAGAGGAGGGATTGCTGGGGGAGAGGCGTAGCCTTCAGGCCAGATTCGACCTATTGACTACCAGAAAGGCGGAAGCTCAGTGGAGGAAAGCACAGGGGGCGGTGTATGAGTATGGGGAGAAGGCGAGCAGGATGCTGGCACACCAGCTCCGAAAGCGGGACGCGGCCAGGGGAATGACGGATAAGGCTGGGAAGGTGGTGCAGAGGGGAGTAGATGTTAATGGGCTCTTCAGAGACTTCTATGGGGAACTGTACCGGTCAGAACCCCCGGTGGAGGGGGGTGGAATGGGGCGCTTCTTGGACAAGCTGCGATTCCCGAGGGTGGAGGAGGAGCAGATGGAGGGACTGGGGGCGCCGATCAAGCTGGAGGAGGTGGTCAAAGGGATAGGGAGCATGCAGTCGGGGAAGGTGCCGGGGCCGGATGGGTTTCCGGCGGAATTTTATAAAAGGTATTTGGACCTGTTGGGTCCCCTGTTGGTTCGGACCTTTAACGAGCAAGGGGGGGGGGGGGGGGGGGGGGTGGGGGGGCTTTGCCCCCAACTATGTCACGGGCGCTGATTTCCTTGATCCTGAAGCGGGACAAGGACCCTCTGCAGTGCGGGTCATATAGGCCGACTCCGCTGCTAAACGCCGACGCTAAGCTGCTGGCAAAGATCCTGGCCACTAGAATAGAGGATTGCGTGCCCGAGGTCATTCATGAGGACCAGACGGGGTTTGTGAAGGGAAGGCAGTTGAATGCGAACGTGCGAAGGCTCCTCAATGTCATTATGATGCCGGCCATGGAAGGGGAGGCGGAGACTGTGGTGGCATTGGATGCGGAGAAGGCCTTTGATAGGGTTGAGTGGGAGTATTTGTGGGAGGTGCTGGAGAGGTTTGGGTTTGGGGAGGGGTTTATCCGGTGGGTGAGGCTGCTCTACGAGGCCCCGATGGCGAGTGTAGCCACAAATAGGAGGAGGTCGGAGTACTTTTGGCTGTACCGGGGGACGAGACAGGGGTGCCCCCTGTCCCCCTTGCTCTTCGCGTTGGTGATTGAGCCCCTGGCCATGGCATTGAGGGAGTCAGGAAACTGGAGGGGCCTGGTGCGGGGTGGGGAGGAACATCGAGTGTCGCTGTATGCGGACAACCTGTTGCTGTATGTGGCTGACCCAGTGGGGGGGATGCCGGAGGTGATGAGGATTCTTAGTGAATTCGGGGGTTTCTCTGAGCATAAGTTGAACCTGGGAAAAGTGAGTTGTTTGTGCTGCATCCGGGGGATCAAGAGGAGGGGATCGGTAGGCTCCCACTGAAGCAGGCAGGAAAGAGCTTCAGGTACCTAGGGGTCCAGGTGGCTGGGAGTTGGGGGGCCCTGCACAAGCTCAACCTCACAAGGTTGGTGGAGCAGATGGAGGAGGAGTTTAAGAGGTGGGATATGTTACCACTGTCACTGGTGGGGAGAGTGCAGTCCGTTAAGATGACGGTGCTCCCGAGGTTTTTGTTCCTGTTCCAGTGCCTCCCCATCCTTATCCCGAAGGCCTTTTTTAGGAGGGTCAACAGGAGTATTATGGGATTTGTGTGGGTGCATGGGACTCCGAGGGTGAGAAGGGTGTTCCTGGAATGGGGCAGGGATGGGGGGGGGGGGGCTGGCGTTGCCCAACCTCTGTGGGTACTATTGGGCTGCCAACGCAGCGATGGTGCGTAAGTGGGTAATGGACGGGGAAGGGGCAGCATGGAAGAGGATGGAGGTGGCGTCCTGTGTGGGCACAAGCCTGGAGGCGCTGGTAACGGTGCCCTTGCCGCTCCCTCCAACGAGGTATACCACGAGCCCGGTGGTGGCGGCTACCCTCAAAATTTGGGGGCAATGGAGACGACATAGGGGAGAAGTGGGGGGCTCGATGGAGGCCCCGATACGGGGGAACCATCGGTTTGTCCCAGGGAGCATTGATGGCGGATTTCTGGGTTGGCACAGGGCAGGGGTTAGGAGGTTGAGGGACCTGTTTGTGGAGGGGAGGTTCGCGAGCTTGGGAGAGTTAGAGGGGAAGTTTGGGCGTGTACTCCCAGTTTCTGAGACTCGTTAAAAGCCTTAACCAAGAGCGGCCCCAGTAACCCAGAGAACTTTTAATAAAATTCCACTGGCAATCCGTCAGGTCCTAGGGCCTTACCTGATTGCATCGCCCCCCAACCCATCTATCACCTCCCCGAGCCAAATTGGGGCCCCCCAGGTCTTCCACCAGCTCCTCATCTACCTTCGGGAACTCCAGCCTCTCTAGGAATTGATTCATACCCTCCTCCCCAGCTGGGGGTTCCGACTCATATAATCGACTATAAAATTCATGGAACACATCATTAACCGCCCCCGGGTCTATCACTACCTTCCCTCTCATTTCCTTTATTTTCCCTATTTCTCACGCCGCCTCCTGCTTCCTCAGCTGATGTTCCATCATCCTGCTAGCATTCTCCCCATATTCATATATTGCCCCTTTTGCCCTCCTCAGCTGTCCCTCCGCCTTACATGTGGAAAGGAGCCCAAATTCCATTTAGAGTCTCTGACGCTCCCTCAGGAGCTTCTCATTCGGAGACTCCGCCTATATCCTGTCCACCTGTAAGATTTCTCCTACCAATCTGTCCAGCTCCTCCCGCTCAGTTTTCTCACTATGAGCTGGAATCAAAATTAATTCCCCTCTGATAACTGCCTTAAATGCCTCCCATACGACTCCAGCCGCAGTCTCTCCCATATCATTGTTTTTTATGTACCCCTGGATGGCCTCCCTCACAAATCTTATCATCTGCTAACAGCCCGGCATCTAATCTCCACTGTGGGTGCTGAGACTTCCCCGTGCTTGCCCGCAGGTCTATCCAATGTGGCGTGTGGTCTGACACCACAATTGCTGAGTACTCAGTGACCTCCACCCCCGCTATCAGTGTTTTTTCCAGTACAAAGAAATCTATCCTGGAGTAGACCTTGTGCACATTGTAGTGGTCCTTACATGGGTATGTACAGAAGGGGCTGATGGGTGATGGAAAGACCACCAGGGGGCAGCAATGCCGTGGATAAAAGTAGGACGCTGACAGCCCTCTCCTGCTCTTTGGCTGATGTGACTGTGAGGAGAACAGGAACAGAAATTTAGCTCAGGGCGGCTAGTATGGTCAGGCCTAATTGCAGAGCATAGAAAAGTTGTAACCTTTTTACTAGTGCAGTTCTTTAAGAAAGAGCTCAAACTTCTGGATGACTCCGGGCCTTCTTCCAGAGCACCTGCTGTAAATGAGTTGAGCAGCACAGATTACCATCTCTACAGGTAACAAAACATGGTACAGGAGTGGCTTTAATTGAACAGCACTAGATAGATTAGGTTAGAGACCAGAAAGAACCAAAGCAACCAGCAAAAGCAACTCGACTGTGGAAGACTTCGCAGCATTTTGATTGCAAACAACTGCGCCTTCTTCCAGAGTTGCTGAAAACTACCGGTAATTTAAATAGTAACTGGAAAATGTATAAACAGCAGCTTCAGACATACATGGCAGTTACAGACCTAAATGCAGCCACCAACGAGAGAAAGATTGGAATATTACTCTCAACGGCAGGCGGTAGACATTTACAACTTCTTTACGTATGGTGATACTGAAGATAAAACTAAATATCAAGTGTAGGTTAAAGTCGGCAGCACGGTGGCCTAGTGGTTAGCACAACTGCCTCACGGCATTGAGGTCCCAGGTTCGATCCTGGCTCTGGGTCACTGTCCGTGTGGAGTTTGCATATTCTCCCCGTGTCTGCGTGGGTTTCGCCCCCACAACCCAAAGATGTGCAGAGTAGGTGGATTGGCCACGCTAAATTGCCCCTTAATTGGAAAAAATAATTGGGTAATCTAAATTTATTAAAAAAAAGAAAAAAAAAGTGTAGGTTAAAGGCCAACATGTTTGTTTCAAACACTAGCTTTCGGAGCACTGCTCCTTCCTCAGGTGAATGAAGAGGTATGTTCCAGAAACATATATATAGACAAATTCAAAGATGCCAGACAATGCTTAGAATGCGAGCATTTGCAGGTAATTAAATCTTAACAGATCCAGATATAGGGGTAACCTCAGGTTAAAGAGGTGTGAATTGTCTCAAGCCAGGACAGTTTGTAGGATTTCTCAAGCCCAGGCCAGATGGTGGGGGATGAATGTAATACGACATGAATCCCAGGTCCCGGTTGAGGCTGCACTCATGTGTGGAACTTGGCTACAAGTTGATAAGGTTCCCCATGGTCGGCTCATGAAGAAAGTAAGGAGGTATGGGATAGAGGAAAATTTGGCCAATTGGATAAGTAACTGGCTCACATAGAAGACGGGTGGATAGAAAATTTTCAGACTGGAGACCAGTTACCAGCAGTGTACCACAGGGATCAGTGCTGGGACCTCTGGTATTTGTGATTTTTATCAATGACTTGGAGGAGGGGGCTTAAGGGTGGGTCAGTAAATTTACTGATGACACCAAGATTGGTGGAGTAGTGGATGAGGTGAAGGGCTGTTGTAGGCTGCAAAGAGACATTGATAGGATGCAGAGTTGGGCCGAAAAATGGCAGATGGAGTTTAACCCTGATAAGTGCGAGGTGATTCATTTTGGTAGAAAAAAATTTGAATGCAGATTACAGGGTCAACGGCAGGGTTCTGAGGAATTTGGAGGAACAGAGAGATCTTGGGGTTCATGTCCACAGATCTCTGAAGGTTGCCACTCAAGTGGATAGAGCTGTGAAGAAGGCTTATAGTGTGTTAGCGTTTATTAACAGGGGGCTCGAGTTTAAGAGGGTTATGCTGCAACTATACATGACCCTGGTGAGACCACATTTGGAGTATTGTGTCAGTTCTGGTCACCTCATTATAGGAAGGATGTGGAAGCATTGGAAAGGGTGCAAAGGAGATTTACCAGGATGCTGCCTGGTTTGCAGGATAGGTCTTATGAGGAAAGGTTGAGGGAGCTAGGGCTTTTCTCTTTGGAGAGGAGGAGGATGAGGTGCGACTTAATAGAGGTTTATAAGATGATGAGGGGGATAGATAGAGTGGACGTTCAGAGACTATTTCCTTGGGTGGATGTAGCTGTTACAAAGGGGCATAACTATAAGATTCAGCGTGGGAGATATAGGAAGGATATCCGAGGTAGATTCTTTATTCAGAGAGTGGTTAGGGTGTGGAATGGACCGCATGCTGTGATCGCGGAGTTGGACACTTTAGGAACTTTCAAGCGGTTATTGGAAAGGCACACGGAGCACACCACGATGACAGGGAGTGGGATAGCTTGATCTTGGATTCGGACAATGCATCGAGGGCCAAAGGGCCTGTTCTCTGCTGTACTGTTCTGCTAGACGTTTCTGCTCAGCGATTCTACGTTGCCACACGTCCTGAAGGCCGCCTTGGAGAACGCTTACCCGGAGATCAGAGGCTGAATGTCCTTGACTGCTGAAGTGTTCCCCGACTGGAAGGGAACATTCCTGCCTGTTCATTGTCGCGCGATGTCCGTTCATTCGTTGTCGCAGCATCTGCATGGTCTCGCCAATGTACCATGCTTCGGGACATCGTTTCCTGCAGCGTATGAGGTAGACAACGTTGGCCGAGTCGCACAAGTATGTACCGCGTATCTGGTGGGTGGTGTTCTCACATGTAACGGTGGTATCCATGTCGATGATCTGGCACATCTTGCAGAGATTGTCATGGCAGGGTTGTGTGGTGTCGTGGTCACTGTTCTGAAGTTTGCTGCAAACAATGGTTTGTTTGAGGTTGCGTGGTTGTTTGAAGACAAGTAGTGGGGGTGTGGGGATGACCTTGGCAAGATGTTCATCTTCATTGATGACGTCTTGAAGGCTGCGAAGAAGATGTAGTAGTTTCTCCACTCCGGGAAAGTACTGGACGATGAAGGGTACTCTGTTGGTCGTTTCCCGTGTTTGTCTTCTGAGGAGGTCGGTGTGGTTTTTTGCTGTGGCGCATTGGAACTGTCGATCGATGAGTCGCGCGCCATATCCCGTTCGTACGAGGGCATCTTTCAGTGTCTGTAGATGTCTGTTACGGTCCTCCTTGTCTGAGCAGATCCTGTGTATACAGAGGCTTGTCCATCGGAGATGGCTTCTATAATGTGTTTAGGGTGGAAGCTGGAGAAGTGGAGCATCGTGAGGTTATCCGTGGGCTTGCAGTAAAGCGAAGTGCTGAGGTGACCGTCCTTGATGGAGCCGAGTGTGTCCAAGAATGCAACTGATTTTGGAGAGTAGTCCATGGGATGGAACTTATTGATGTAATCATGTAGTCGTTTCAGTGATTCTTCGCCGTGGGTCCAAAGGAAAAAAATGTAATCGATGTATCTGGTGTATAACGTCAGTTGAAGGTCCTGTGCGGTGAGGAGGTCTCGTTCAAACTTGTGCATGAAGATGTTGGCGTATTGAGGTGCGAATTTGGTCCCCGTGGCTGTTCCATGCGTCTGGATGAAGAACTTGTTGTCAAAGGTGAAGACGTTGTGATCCAGAATGAAGCGAATGAGTTGCAGAATTGCGTCTGGAGATTGGCAGTTGTCGGTGTTGAGTACTGAGGCTGTTGCAGCAATGCCGTCGTCATGGGGGATGCTGGTGTAGAGTGCCGAGACATCCATTGTGACGAGGAATGTTCCTGGTTCAACTGGTCCATGGGTGCTGAGTTTCTATAGGAATTCCGTCGTGTCGCGACAGAAGCTGGGCGTAACTTGTACAATGGGTTTCAAGACGCCCTCGATGTAGCCAGAGAGGTTCTCACACAGGGTCCCATTGCTTGAAACGATAGGACAGCCTGGTGTGTTGGCCTTGTGTATTTTCGGGAGGCAGTAGAGATCTCCAATGCAGGGAGTATGTGCGATGAGAGCACGTAGGGTGTTCTGAAGGTCTGGATCCAAGGTCTTGATCAGTCTGTTGAGTTGGCGGATGTGTTCCTTGGTCGGATCTGCAGGTAGCTGTCTGTAGTGTTCCTGGTTGTTGAGTTGTCGGTATACTTCTTCGCAGTAGTCCGTTCTGTTCAGTATGACGGTGGCCCCTCCTTTGTCTGCTGGTTTGATGACGATGTTGCGGTTGGTCTTGAGAGCGCGGATGGTGTTGCGTTGTGCTTGGGTGACGTTCGGGGCTGTCTTGTGAATGCGACTGATGAATCTGGAGATGTTTATAGATTCACTGGCGAAGGGCACCCTGCCGCATATGCTAGCACAAGCCTCAATCTCGCTGATAGCCAAGAACGACAAAGACCCGACAGAATGCAGGTCCTACAGACTGCATACCAGAGGTGGCAGCAGAAGACAAAACTGGCTTTGTCAAGGGTAGACAGCTAACATTGAACATCAGGCATCTGCTGAATGTGATGATGAGCCCATCCGGGGAGAGAACAACTGAGGTGATTATCTCCATGAACGCAGAAAAGGCTGGTGACAGAGTCGAATGGAAGTACCTCATAGAGGTCTTGGTTTGGGCTTGGAGCGGTATTAACCGTCTGGGTGAAACTCCTGTACAACCCTCCCACAGCGGGCATACGGCCAAATACCACCAACTCTAAGTACTTCCAGTTGCACAGAGGCACAAGGCAGGGATGCCCATTATCCCCACTGTTGTTTGCTATAGTAATCTGTCATGTGAGAGTTGTTTTCAGAACCCCAAAATGTATCAAGGAGTTCAACCAACCCTACACCTTTAATGGATTGTTGCCCAGGTGTAGTATTACAATTATGGACACGTGGTTTTTAAAACAAAACAATGTTCATTCCATGAACTCAAATTAACCTTTCAAATAAACATTGGATCTCTTAGCACCCCTAACTTCAAAGATAACCCCGAAAATAATACAACACTACCCAATCCTGCAAACTGCTCCTTTACACATCCAAAAGACTTAACAAATCCTTCAAACAGAAGTACATTAGATTTATATTCAATACTGAGACCTTTTTACAATTCCGATTTCACCAAAGGATTAAGAGATAGTCCTTCATGGCAGAGATCACCAGCAATGCAGCTCACAGCCACACCCAAGCTTTCATCAAACTCGAAACTAAAACTCCCAAAAAGCAGAAGTGAGCTCAGTTGCCCCCCCCCCTGTGACATCACTTCAGTAATATGATCAGCTTCATTTCTGAAAGGTACATTTTTTAAACATCCAATTCTTAAAAGCACTCTCACATGACAGATCGAACCACTGTCCATTGTGCTCCGGGTGGCAAAGAATTGGAAGGTGATCCAGCGAGGAGACAGAGAGCACAAAGTCTCACTCTACGCTGATGACCTGCTTCCATACAACTCAGACCCGCAAAGCAGCATGGAAGGAATCGTGGCGCTCCTGAAAGAGTTTGGAGCCTTCTCGGGCTACAAGCTCAACCTGAACAAAAGCGCGATCTTCCCGGCGAACCCGCAAGGGGGAGGGGCAGAACTGGAGAGACAGCCATTTAAACAAGCCCGACACAAATTCCACTACCTGGAGATCGAAATCGCTCATGACTGGACAGGGATCCACAAATGGAACCATGCCAGCCTGATGGAGGAAGTTAAAAAGGACCTGCAGAGATGGAACACGCTCCCACTCTTCCTGGCAGGGAGAGTGCAGATGATCAAGATGAACATACTGCCCAGGTTCCTCTATCTATTCAGCTCCATCCCAATCTACATCTCCAAGGCCTTTTTCAACTTACTAATTGAAAAAATCATGGCGTTTGTGTGTGAGGGGGGAGGGGGGGGGAAGAACTCAGGGATCCCAAAACCCACAAAGGTACGGCAGAGAGCGAGAACCATGGGGGGCCTAGCCCTCCCAAATGTACAATATTACCACTGGGCAGCAATCGCAGAGGGTAAATGGGTGGATGAAAGAGCCAGAAGCTGAGGGGTGCGTATGGAGGAGGGCCCCTGCAGAGGGACCTCTTTCCGGGCCTTACCCATGGCGGCACTTCCATCCCCACCAAATGAATACTCAATGAGCCCAGTATTGGGAGAAACACTCCGGTCATGGAACCAGCTGCAACGGCACTTCCGGCGAACCAAAATGTTCGACAAGGCCCCTATCTGCAATAACCACAAGTTCTCGCCCGGGACAGTGGACGCCACCTTAAAAAGGTGAAGACAGGATTGGGGGACGCTGACAGTTGGGGACTTCTACACAGACAACAGACTGACATCGCTTGAGGAACTAGCAGAGAAGTTCCAGCTAACGGCGGGGGGGGGGGGGGGGGGGGGCAAACTAAGATATGTGCAGGTCAAAACCTTCTTATGCAGGGAAACAAAAACATACCCACGACCACCACAACAATTGCTGCTGGAAGACCTACTGGACGCAGACTTCCTAGGGAAGATAAATTATGGAGACATATATGGACGACTAGTAAGGAGGGTTAACACCCGACTGGATGAGACGAGAGAAAAGTGGGAGGAGGATCTGGGGTTTGAAATAGGGTGGGGATTATGGAGCGAAGCACGGCACAGGGTCAACTCGCCACATGCGCAAGGCTAAACCTAATGTAGCTAAAAGTGGTGCACAGAGCATACTTAACTAGAACGCAAATGAGCAGGTTCTTCCCGCAGGTGGAGGACAAATGCAAATGGTGCCAAGGAGGCCTGGACAACCACGCTCACATGTCTGGTTTGACTTGCTCGATTTTGGACAGCCTTCTTTGATGCAATGTCCAAGGTGGTTGGGATGAGGGAGGAGCCTTGCCCGAAAGCAGCAGTCTTCGAGGTATCAGAACAGCCAGAGCTCTTCATGGGGAGGAGGGCTGACACCCTTGCCTTTGCCTTCTTAATCGCTCGCCGGATTATCCTGCTCGGCTGCCGGTCAGCAGCACCACCCAGAGCTGCAGACTGGCTGTCCGAACTTGTGGAAAATAAATTTGCCATTCGGGGGTTGGAAGAGGGCCAATAAGCCAAAGGAAGCGAGACGGTAGTTACGGTATAATAAGGGGGGGGGGGGGGGAATAGGGAGGTATGGAACCCAACCACGCCCAGTAAATAGCAAAATACACGGCACCACGCCAATCCAACTGGAGCAGGACACAAGAGCAGATAAGTGAAGAAGGCATGCCAGACAGCCAGAGGGGGAGGGGGGTCAGGAAGAAAAGGGGGAGAGGGGAGCAGGGGACCCAAATAGAGCCAAACACTGACTGGAAAATGAAAATCAAGAAGCTGTAAGCATTGTAAATAATTGAAGACAACCAATGTAAATAACAGAGCTGACCGATGTGTATATATTTCTCTTTATTTTTCTTCTGTTTTTAAATATATGTAGATGCTTATCTTTGTTCTATATAATATAAAACACCTCAATAAAAACATATTTTTAAAATGGTATGGTTCGCAGAATGTCAAACAGTGTTTGAAAAATTGAGGGCCACATTGTTAAGAGAACCAGTGTTTGTCTCCCTAATTTTTCCAGACCCTTAAAATGACCACGGATGACTTACAGTGATGTGCTGAGTGGACGCACATCAGATGGCTCTCCTCCAGACCAGAACCGCAAAGGCACTTTTAGTCAAATTGTGCCCCAAAAGTTGAAGACCGAGTTACCTCAATGGCAAGAAGAGAATAACCACGAACAAATGCCAGCAAACGGGAGCTTGAGGGGCTGAAGAGATAGCAGAAGTGGCGGAAAGGGCCATGAGCAGCTGGCGGACAATATGGCGGACCCACAAGGTGAAGGAGCCCTGGCCACTCAGGAGAGAGGGAGACCAACGATCCGAGCATCAGCCTCCCCCCGGCCCCCCACCACCTGAGACGGATGGAAGAACTTCCTTATGAATAAACTGACCGCCATGAAAGAGGCTGTGTTGTTCCTTGTGTCTTAATAATGCTCGTAGTCTCAAAGGTGGAGAAGGTGCTTTATTGTGAATTTGTTCTGTCTTTAGAGCTTAACTTACGGCTACCTCAAATTCTGCCTGCCTGTGTGTCTGTGTCTTGCTACCAGTTCTCCCTTCCGTGAAGTGTGTCCTCACTTCCTGTCCCTCTGTATTTATAGCTCTCCCGTGCTCCCTCTAGTGCTTGCTCAGTTGTATTGCATCTACACTGATACACAATCACCACAGAGGCGATCAAGATTGAAATCAAGGTGGCAGAGGTGAAGGCCACCGTGCAAAAGGTAATCGACGGGCTGGGGAAGAATGTGGAGACACAGGAGAAGATGATCTCCGACCTGGAAAAGGCCTCAACAGACCAGAGTGACAGAATTGTCGCCCTGGAAGCAGAAGTGAAAAGGTTGGTGGCGGCCCATGGAACTTAAAGGGGAAAGTCGAGGACCAAGAAAACAGGCCCCGATGACAAAACATTCATATCATGGGTTTGCCGAAAGGCATCGAGGGTAAAGATCCGACAGGCTACATTGCCCAAATGCTGGGTAACCTAGTCGGGAGAGAAAGTGTCCCCAACGCCCCCAAAGTTTTACAGAGCACACTGGTCCCTTAGGCCGAACCCCAAAGCAGCTGAGGGCTATCATCGCGAAGCTCCACCGATATCAGGATATTGAGAGGATCCTGTGGTGGTCACATCAGATGAAAGCAAGCACCTGGGAAGGACACAAAATCCAAATTTATTAGGCCATTGGGGCAGATCTAGCGAAACGCAGAGCCGAGTTCAACCAGGCAAAGTTTGCCCAGTAGAAGAAGGGGTACGTTTTGGTATGCTGTTCCAACTTGGCTTTGGGTCATGTCCAAGAAGAAAGAACATTGCTTTAACACCCGGGAGGAAGCAAATGAATTTGTGTGAACCAATGGCCTGGACAAGGGGCAGGTAAGGCAACCATGAGCATTGATCAGGGAAGGATGGCAAAAGAATCAAAGACTAATTAGACAGTGAGAATGTTTGCTCAGGACTGTGCTGCCTCACTCTGCTCAAAAAGAAAAGACCCGGTCACAGAAAGAAGCGAGGACAGGGTGTGGTAGTCACCACTGTTGTATTGTGTATACTGCATACGAGGGTATTACGGCAAGGCCCCTGTACTACAGGTACGGGGGTAGATCCCTGCCTGCTGGCCCCGCCCAGTAGGCGGAGTATAAATGTGTGGGCTCTCCGAGCTGCAGCCATTTCGGCAGCAGCTGTGGGAGGCTCCACATTTCTTCGTAATAAAGCCTCGATTATTCTCTACTCTCGTCTCGTCGTAATTGATCGTGCATCAATTTATTTTGGCAGAGCAAACCGCACTTCTACTGGCCAGACCGTACGCACCTGGTGAAGGCCTCCTGCCCCTTTGAACGCCTCAGCATTGATTTCAAAAGGCCACTCCCCTCAACTGACCGCAACACGTACTTTCTCAATGTGGTCGACAAGTACTCGAGATTCCCCCTCGCCATCCCATGCCCCGACATGACGTCTGCCACCATCATCAAAGCCCTTAAAACCATCTTCGCTCTGTTCGGTTTCCCCGCCTACGTCCACAGCGAACGGGGATCCTCATTTATGAGCGATGAGCTGCGCCAATACCTGCTCAACTGGGGCATTGCCTCGAGCAGGACGACCAGCTACAACCCCCGGGGAAACGGTCAGGTGGAGCGGGAGAATGGAACGGTCTGGAAGGCTGTCCAGCTGGCCCTATGGTCCAGAAATCTCCCAGCCTTCTGCTGGCAGGAGGTCCTCCCCGATGCCCTTCACTCTATTCAGTAGCTCCTGTGCACTGCGACAAACAAAACTCCCCATGAATGTCTCTTTGCCTTCCCTAGGAAGTCCACCTCCGGGGTTTCGCTCCCAACATGGATGGCAGCTCCAGGACCCGTTCTCCTCCGCAAGCACGTGCGGCTCCACAAGGCAGACCCGTTGGTTGAGAGGGTACAGCTACGCAAACCTGCAGTATGCCTGGCGTACCCCGATGGCTGCCAATACACAGTCTCCCTCAGGGACCTGGCACCAGCTGGGCCCCCACACACCCTCCGCCCCGGCGCCACCCTCCCTCCCCCCGGCACACCCCACCACAGCCCCCGCTCCTTGACGATCCGCCCTCCCCTTGGTCCACCCTCCCGTTAGTCCCACCCGTGGATGAAGATGAGGTCGTTACGCTCCCGGAGTCACCGACGACGGAACCGACGGCCTGAATCGCCACCACATCTGAGGCGCTCGCAACAACAGATCAAAAGCCCGACCGTCTAAATTTGTAACCTCTTTCTTAAATTTTAAACAACCTGTATGTAAATAGTTTCCACCACCCCTACTGGACTCTTTTTTAACAGGGGTGAATGTGGTAGTCACCACTGCTGTATTGTGTATACTGCATTTGAGGGTATTACGGTAAGGCCCCTGTATTACAGGTACTGGAGTTGATCTCTGCCTGCTGGCTCCACCCAGTAGGCGGAGTATAAATGTGTGTGCTCTCCGAGCTGCAGCCATTTCAGCAGCAGCTGCGGGTGCCTCCACATCTCTGCGTAATAAAAAAAGCCTCGATTACACTCTACTCTCGTCTCGTCGTAATTGGTAGTGCATCACGGGAAGGCAGGTGAGGGTTTAGAAAGAGAAAGCGGGCAGTCTGTGGGCATAAGAAAGGGGCTAAACCAGCCCTGGGAGGGGAGCCACCACACTAGCAGAAATAGCCAGTACCGGAAGGCAGACAGCAACAGGGAGCACGGCACGCTCCCTAACTGGGATGGAGCACCTGGTCGTGTGGGGGGGGGGGGGGGGGGAGACACAGGGACGTGGAAGGGAAATGCATAGGAGGAGATGGGGAAAGGGCAACATAGGGACTGGGGACAGGGGGGGGGGGGCGGGCGGGCGTAGAGAAGAGCACAAATTGAACAGACCTGGAAAATGAGTTGGTCTTTATATGAGCTTCGGCGGGTAAAGGACAGGTTGAGGAAACGAGATGGTGCCGCAAGCAGCCACATGGGAGGGTTCCTAAACAAAGCGAAACCCGGAATGCTTGGGTGCACCTGTATTGTGTACACACGGTCGCCACGTTGGGTGCCCTTTGGACAAAGGGAAACCCCGGAGCGCAGGGGCTGACCTCATGATGAGAACGGTGACTGCGGCCGTTTTGGACAGCCACCTAACAAAGGGAAACTCCGGAGTGCAGGGGCACATCCACCAGGTAAGTATAGTTGCAGAAGCAGGGGACAAAAAATCCCAACAGGATTATCACCTGGAATTTTAGGGGACTTAGTGAAAAGATCCAGGGTCTTTGCCCACCTGAGAAGTTTGAAAGCCGACATAGTCTTCCTCCAGGAGAGGCACCTGAGGAAAAAGGACCGACCGTGGGTAAGAAAGGACTGGGTGGGACAGACGTACCATTCATGATATGGGATGAGGGCCAGGGGAGTAGCCATACTAGGAAGAGGACAAGGTTCACTGCGACAAGGACGGTCATGCACCCAGTGGGATGGTACGTCATGGTCGGCGGTGTCCTGGACGGTGCAACGGTAGTTCTGGTAAATGCTTACATGCCCAACTGGGATGACACAGATTGCATAAAATAGACCATGGCAGAAATCCCCGACATTGACATGCACCAACTGATCATGGTCTTCAACTGTCTAGAGGACCCACTGATGAATCAATCAAACCCCAGATGGGTGAAAAGGAATTCACGTTCTTTTCACCGGTCCATAAAGCATACTCAGGATAGACTTCTTTGAGGTGGGAAAAGCGGTGCTTCCAGGAACAGTAAGGGCAGAATACAATAGTTATCTCCGACCACGCTTCACATCATGTGGATGTGAGGTTGGAGAAGCGCCGTGCCCAAAGCCCTGCGTGGAGTTTGGACCTACTGGCCCGATAAGGTCTTCTGCCAGAAAACATCACAAGCCACAGGCGAGTATGTTACTGATAACCAGAACGGGGAAGTCTCACTTTCCACATTCTGGGAGGCACTGAAGGTTCTGATTAGTGGAGCAATTATAGCCTCCAAGGCGCATGGAGGCAGGTAAGAGAGGGAAGCCAGGCAACAACTGATCGATTCCATTCTGGAGGTCAACAGAAAGTACTCTGCGTCCTGACTGTAGAGCTCCTGGCGGAGAGGAAATAGCTACAGATGGACTTTAACCTGCTATCCACCTGGAAAGCAGTGCACCAACTCCACCAGGCACTGGGGACCTTCTATAAACACAGTAAAAAGCTGGCCGCCTACCAGCTAACCAGCTGAGAAATCAGGCTGTCAAAAGAGAGATAGCTAAGGTGAAGAATAGCAGAAGCAGACTGGTAACTGAGCAAAAAGAGGTCAACTGAGCATTCAAGATCTTTTACCGAGAACTGTACACCTCCGACCCCCCCCCCCCCCCCCCCCCCGACCCCCGGAGAGGACACTGGGATGAAACGTTTCCTTGATGGACTTGACATGCCAGTCTTGGGGAACGATAGACTGGGATAACTGGAAGCACAATCGGACTGGGAGAGGTCATGGGGAGTATCAACACCATGCGGGCGGGGTAGGCGCCAGGACCTGATAGGTTCCCGGAGGACTTCAATAAAAAGTTTGCACCAGCCCTGGCCCCACACTTGCGGAACATGTTCTCAGACTCACTAGCGAGGGGCACCCTGCCACCCACAATAACACAGACCATGATATCGCTGATACCCAAAAAAGGCAAGGACCCGATAGAATGCGGATCAAAGAGACCCATTTTGCTGCTCAACGTAGATGCAAAGATACTCGCGAAAGTCTTGACCAAGAGACTGGAGAACTGTGTAACGGAGGTGGTTACAAAGGACCAGATGGGCTTTGTCAAGGGTAGACAGCCAACTGCGAATGTCAGGTGGCTGCTGAATGTAATAATGAGGCCATCCAGAGAGAGAATAACAGAGGTGATTGTCTCCCTGAACGCAGAAAAGGACTTCGACAGTCGAGTGGAAGTACCTCTTTGAGGAGCGGTTTGGGTTTGTGACAGGGTTCACCTTGTTGGTGAAACTCCTGTACCCCCCCCCCCCCCCCCCCCCCCCCAAGGCAAACGTTCGGACCAACACCACCAGCTCTGAATATTTCCAGCTACACAGAGGCACAAGTCAGGGATACCCACTCCTGTTCTCCCTGGCAATTGAACCCCTGGCAATCATCCTGCAAGATACAAAAAGCTGGAAGGGCATCCAAAGTGGGACAGAAAGCTCAGTGTTGCTTTATACGGATGACCTGCTCCTCTACATCTTGGACCCACAGAATGACCTGAAAACAATCGTGCAACATCTGAAAGAGTTTGGAGCCTTCCTGAGTTACAAACTCGACCTGGGCAAGAACGAGGCATTCCTGGTGAACCCGAATGGGGGACGTCAGAGCTGAAGGGACTACCATTTGTGGTGAATGTAATATGATAATTCACACTATGTCTTTGTAAGCGCAGTAGCGTTATTCGACCACTAGGGGGAGTAGCTCTGGCAATGCTCAGGAGATTGTACAGGGCTCCACCCTTGGCTCTGCCCATGACTCCTCCCCCTAGTGCTGCTGTAAATACCCTTGTCCAGAGTCAGCCTGCAGTTCACTGAGAGTTCATCAACGGGTAACTGGCTGGTTCTGTAGTAAGTCGATTAAAGCCTATATTCATATCGGAAACACGTGTCTGGTGAATTGTTGGTTCCATCACCATTCACACTAGCCCAGAACAAATTCCGCTAACTAGGGATCCAGATAGCCCATGACTGGACACGGATTCACAAGTGGAATCTGACCAGTCTGGCGGAGGAAGTTAAAAAGGACCGACAGATATGATACACTCCCGCTTCCCCTGGTAGGGAAAGTGCAGACGATCAAAATGAAAGTACTGCTTAGGTTCCTCTTCCTGTTTAGATCCATACTGATCTTCATCCCCAAGGTAGACAAAATGATGATGCCGTTTTTGTGTGTGTGGGGGGCTCTAAGAACCCTAGGATTCCTAAGTCGACACTGCAAGGAAGGAAAAACATGGACAGTCTGGCCCTGCTGAAATACAATGCTATCTCTGGGCTGCCACAGCCGAGAGGGTGAGGGGATGGATATGAGAACATAACACGGAATGGGTGAGGCTGGAGGAGCCCTCCTGCAAGGGAACGACCCTCAGTGCCCTCACCATGGCAGCGCTCCCATCCCCCGACAAAGTACATATCCTGCCCAGTGGTGATAGCCACACTGAAAACTTGGAATCAAATGAGGCAGCATTTTGGCTTAACCGAGATGGCCCCCATCTGCAGGAACCACAAATTTCCACCAGCCATGTTCGACGCCACTTTTTAAAATGAAGACAGGACGGGGTGGTGCCAGCAGTCAGGGACTTTCACATTGGGGGCAGACTCACGACCTTGGATGAACTGACGGAGGATCTGGACCTGCCGACAGAACAGGATCTCAGGCACCTCCAAATTTAACACTTTCGCTGCAAGGAGACGGCAAGACACCCCGGGGCCCAAAGAGATGCACAACTGGAGGAATTGATCAACACGGACAGTAAGGAGGGGGAACTGTGGGAACATACAGGGACGGCTGCTGGATAGGGCAAGACTACCACTAGACAAACCCAGACGAAAATGGGAGGACGAATTGGGGATGGAAGTGGGTTGGGGACTCAGGAACAAAGCACTTAGGGCCAACTCCACCTCATCCTGCGCTAGGCTAAGCCTCATGCCTTTCAAAGTGGTGCACAGAGCTCACCTAACCAGAACCCAAATGAGCAGGTTCTTCCCTGAGCTGGACGATAAATGTGAACTGTGCCAGGGAAGCCTGGCCAACTACGCCCACGTGTTCTGGACAAGTGCTTGCCAGGAAGGTGTGCTGCTGGGTTTTGTATTTTGGAGAGGAGAAAGCAGACTCATCGGCACCAGGTGAATCTTAGGAACCTGTTTTGGTGGAAGTCGGTTACGACTGGCCAACTGCCAACTGGTGGGTTGGTAGGGACAGTATTCTGCCTGACAACAATCATTGATTGGTTCCTGCTTGAAACTTATTGAGGGAACTTGGCAGAAGCCTCTACACCCTCGAAGGAAGAGGAGCTGTATTTCCCCTCTCTTTGCTACCGGTTGCCTGCTGTCTTTGTGAGTCTGCAGTGAACATTACAAGCTGAAGGAAAAGGAAGTACCCAACTGAAGGCCTAACTTGAGAGAAAGAAACTAACTGGTGATGTGTTAGGCAGGTTGGTTCGATGTGGACTGCACTCGATGCAGGGAAGTTAGAAACAGACGTCTAACACTGGAGAAGATCCAACACTGTTTTATTCAACGGTAGAACTGCTCTACATATTCGGCTGTGGGTCGACACTATACTGAACTGACTGGTGACCTTGTAGTAGCCTGACCAGACTTACTAGCTACCGCATGGTGTTTGCACTTGCTAGCTCGTGGATTCTGACTGTCCCAGTAGCTGGGTCCCGAGAGAGCGGGAAACCTAGTGCCCTCTGGCTTTATAGTGGTAGTGTCCTGTCTGGTGATTGGCTGTACTGTGTTGTGTGCTTACTGGTCATCCTATGTGTCAATCACTGCCTGTCTGCATCTCATTATATACGACTGGATATTATGACGACTGGAAGACATTCATCTGAATCAAAGATCCTTCTCCTTTATTTTATTATATTTTCTTTACCTCTCAACCACCCTTTTCCCTCTTTTTGTGAGGGTGGGGAATCAGATAGTAACAGCCAGTTGTATATTTTTGCCTATTTAATTATAATTGCTGTTAATAATAAAAGGTTACTTGTGTTTAAATTTTACAAACCATGTGACTATAGTTAATTTACCTCAACCAAAGCCACGGCGTATTAATATATAGTGTAATTTCACCTCCAGGTCAAGTGGAGCTGAATTTGACCACGCACTAGCCCTAGGGTGTTGTAACAGTCATCTGCGAATTTAATGATCATATTCCCCCATTCACATCTCCAAAGAACAATGAAAAGTACAGTACAGGAACAGGCACTTCGGCCCTCCAATCCTGCTCGACCATGGTACCTGACTAAATTAAAACTAAAGTAAGCACTTACGGAGTCCCTATCCTTCCATTCCCACCCTATTCAGATATTTGTCTAGATGCCCCTTAAATGCCGCTATCGTACCTGCTCCCACCACCTCCCCAAGCAGCGCGTTCCATATATTTACCATCCTCTATGTAAAAAACGTGTCTCGCACATCTGTTCTAAACTTTTCCCCACGCAATTTAAACCTATGTTACCTAGTACTTGACTCTCCTCCCCTCGGAAAGAGCATCTGACTATCCACTCTGTCCATGCCACTCATAATCTTGTAGACCTCTATCAGGTCGCCTCTCAACCTCCGTCGTTCCAGTGAGAACAGACTGAGTTTATCTAACCTCTCCTCATAGCTCATAAATGGACACTAAAAACAGCAAGGGACCTGGCAGCAATCCTTGAGGTACACCACTGATCATAGGTTTCCAGTCACAAAAGCAACCTCAACCATCACCCTACTCCTGCCGCTCAGCCAATTTTGGATCCAATTTTCCAAATTGCCTTGGATCCCATGGGCTCTTAGCCTTCTTGATCTGCAGGACCTTGTCAAAAGCCTCACTGAAGTCCATCTAGACTGCATCAACTGCACTGCCCTCATCTACACATCTAGTCACCTCCTTGAAAAATTCAATGAAATTTTTAGACATGATCTCGCCCAGATAAAGCCACGGTGACTATTCTAAAGTAAAAGTAATCTTTATTGTCACAAGTAGGCTTACATTAACACTGCAATGAAGTTACTGTGAAAAGCCCCTAGTCACCACATTCCGACACCTGTTCGGGTACACGGAAGGAGAATTCAGAATGTCTAAATTACCAAACCAGAGGAAACCCATGCAGACAGGGGGGGAACGTGCAGATTCCGCACAGACAATGACCCAAGCTGGGAATTGAACCTGAGACCGTGGAGCTGTGAAGCAACAGTGCTAACCACTATGCTACCTGCTGCCCACATATATCCTTGAATAATCCTTGCCTCTCCAAATGGGGATTAATTCTGTCCTCAGAAATTTTTCCAGTTATTTCCCTTCCACTGATATTGGACTCACTTGTCAGTAATTACCCGTGTTTTCCCTACTTTCCTTATTAAACATTAGCTGTCCACCAGTCCTCTGGCACCTCACCTGTAGCCAGAGAGAATTTAAAAATTAATGTCAGATCCCCTCCCTCATTTCTATACATACATTGTCCTTGTTCATAGAGAACACTGGTATGAAAACACTTTTTTAATACCTCGGGCACGATTTAATGGAAATATTTCTGAGTGTGGTTTTGTGGGGTGTATCTCGACAGCTGGATTGGCAAGATTGTGACCCATATTTAATGGCTGTTAGTGGCGGAAACAAGCCCCCATGTGCTTCTCACCATTACAGACTGTTTCGCCATCTAATTCATCAGACTCGCGCCTCAGCGTCTTGCCGCTAACGAGGGCGAGTTGCTTTTATGTGCTCCCTCATCACTCACTCCCAGCCAACACCACAAGCATGGCAGCGTGTAGACCTATGCCTCGCTTTGGGGATGCCGACCTAGCCAGACTTCTCGAAGCCGGCGATGTGAGACAGGACATCCTCGGCTGGATTCTCCAGAAATGGGGCTATGTCCCCACGCCGTAAAACGCTGGCGTTTCACTTTTGACTTTCCTCAGAAATATCTACAGCTATTTTCCTACCTTGCAGGGGCTGGCACGGCCCCGGAATGCTTCTCGCAGCTTCAGCTACGGACACGGGCCCCCACACTTCCGATCGCGAGTCCGCGCAAGCGCACGGTGGTGACCTGCAGCGGACGCTCCGTGCGCGATGGCAGACTCGGATCGCAGACCGACATCGATAATGTAGGCCCCTCTGAGATGGCGCCCGCGGAACCGAGCTGCCTGATCGCTGCCCTGGCCACCCATGAGGCCCCCCCCCGCCGGTGCTCGATTCCCCCCCCCCCCCCACCCCCCCATCTCCCACCAGGGCGGCCACGGACTGAGTCCGCAGCCGTCACCCGAGGTTTCCGACGGCCAACACATGGTTAGAACCACGCTGTCGGGAACTCGGTCAGTTTCGCCCGGAGAGTCGTGGGGGAAAGGGCATCTGTCAATGGACCCCTAGCCACGCCACATGGCAGACCTGGAGTCAGAGAGTCTGGGAGTTTATTGTCCCTTTGTTTTGGAGTACGCCTTGACAATAACAGATGTGAAATTCCACAGAAGAGTGCTGCTCAGGCATGTCCATTCAAGGGAGATCCTTGCTCATCAAAATCCAATTTGTAACTTTCCTGAAAGCTTCGAAGGACTTTTTTATTCATTTACGGGATGTGGGCATCACTGGTTAGGCCGGCATTCATTGCCCATCCCAAGTTGCCCTTCAGAAGGTGGTGGTGAGTTGCCTTCTTGAACCGCTGCAGTCCTTGAGGTACAGGTGAACCCTCTATGCTATTAGGGAGGGAGTTCCAGGATGTTACCCCAGCGACAGTGAAGGAGAGGCGATACATATC
Organism: Scyliorhinus canicula; assembly: GCF_902713615.1. Classification (NCBI taxonomy): domain Eukaryota; kingdom Metazoa; phylum Chordata; class Chondrichthyes; order Carcharhiniformes; family Scyliorhinidae; genus Scyliorhinus; species Scyliorhinus canicula. The sequence goes on along the minus strand of NC_052149.1, from coordinate 53,866,907 downwards.
CAAGTCAGTGGTGAGTGACTTGGAGAGGAACCTCCAGGTGGTGGGGTTCTCAGGTATTTGCTGCTCTTGTCCTTCTAGATGGTAGTGGTCGTGAGTTTGGAAGGTGTTGCCGAAGGAACCTTGGTGAGTTACTGGAGTGCATCCTGTAGATGGTACACATGGCTGCCAATGTTCGTCAGTGGTGCAGGGTTTTAATGTTTATTGAAGGAGGAGCAATCAAGCAGGCTGCTTTGTCCTAGATGGTGTTAAGCTTCTTGTGTGTTGTTGGAGCTGCATTCATCCAGGCAAGTGGAGAGTGTTCCATTGCACTTCTGACTTGTGCCTTGTAGACGGTGGACAGGCTTTGGGAGGCCAGGAGTTGAGTTACTCATCTTAGGATTCCTAGTCTTTGACCTGCCCTAGTAGACACAGTATTAATGTGGCTAGTCCAGTTCAGTTTCTGATCAATGGTAACCCCCAGGATGTTGATTGTGGGGGATTCAGCGATGGTAATGTCATTCAGTGTCAAGGAGCGGTGGTTAGATCCTCTCTTGTAGGAGATTGTCATGCCTGGCACTTGTGTGGCACGACTGTAACTTGCCATTTGTCAGCCCAAGCCTGGATATTGTCCAGGTCTTGATACATTTGGACATGGACAGCTTCATTATCTGAGGAGTTGCGAATGGTGCTGAACATTGTGCAGTCATCGCAAACATCTCCACTTCTGACCTTATAATGGAAGGGAGGTCATTGATGAAGCAGTTGAAGATGGTTGGGCCTAGGACACCATCCTGAGGACCTCCTGCAGTGATGTCTTGGAGCTGAGGTGATTGACCTCCAACCACCAACCATCTTCCTTTGTACCAGTTATGACTCCAACTAGCGGAGATGTTTCCCCCTGATTCCCATTGACTCCAGTTTAGCTAGGGCTCCTTGATGCCATACTCACTCAAATGCTGCCTTGGTGTCAAGGGGAGTCATTCTCGCCTCATCTCTGGCATTCAGCTCTTTGCAGATTGTGGTTGAATACAATTCTGCTGCTGCTGATGGCCCACAGCGCCTCATGAATGCTCAGTCTTGAGTTGCTAGATATGTTCAAAGTCTATCCCATTTAGCACGGTGGTAGTGCCACACAACACGATGGAGGGTATCCTCAATTGGAGCGGCACGGTAGCACAGTGGTTAGTACTCTTGCCTCACAGCTCCAGGGTCCCGGGTTCGATTCCCGACTTCGGTCACCGTCTGTGTGGAGTCTGCACATTCTCCCTGAGACTGCATGGGTTTCCTCCGGATGCTCTGGTTTCCTCCCACAAGTCCCGAAAGACGTACTGTTAGGTAATTTGGACATTCTGAATTCTCCCTCTGTGTACCCGAACAGGCGCCGGAATGTGGCGACTAGGGGCTTTTCACAGTAACTTTGTTGCAGTGTTAATGTAAGCCTATTTGTGACAGTAAAATTTATTATTATATGTGAAGATGGGACTTGGTGAGAATCAGGTTAAGTGTGTTTTTCCCTCTTGTTGGTTCCCTTACTATCTGCTGCAGTCCCAATCTAGCAGCTATGTCCTTTCGGACTCGGCCAGCTTGGCCTGTGGTGGTACTACTGAGCCACTCTTGGTGATGGACATTTAAGTCCCCCACCCAGGGCATGTTCTGCACCTTTGCTACTCTCAGTGCTATCTCCAAGTGGTGTTCAACATGGAGGAGTACTGATTCCTCAGCTGGTGACGGCCGATACGTGGTAATCAGCAGGATGTTCCCTTGCCCATGTTTAACCTGAAGCCATGAGGGCAACTCTGTCTCGACTGTATGCCACTGTGTCGCCACCTCTGCTGGATCTGTCCTGCTGGTGAGGCATATCCAGGAATGGTAATAGTGGTGTTTGGAACATTGGCAGGTATGATAGCTTAACTAGTCTGTGAGCTGTACAGGGCGGAGCTGGGGAATGAAGAGGGGGACATGTGACGGTTCTTAGATGAACTGGAATTTCCACAGTTGGAGGAAGAGAAGAGGCAGGCGCTAGAGGAACCTCTGGGCTGAGGGAGATATTGGACAGTATAAGGGGTATGAAGTCAGGGAAGGTCCTGGGGCCCGATGAGAGTTCGCGACGGACCTGGCACCACATCTCTTGGGAGCATTTAATGAGGCGTTGGAGAAGGGGGAGCTGCCAGAGACGATGACGCAGGCAACAATCACATTAATACTAAAAAAGAGAAAGACCCATTGGAATGTGTACGTATAGGCCCATATCATCGTTAAATATAGACATGAGAGTGCTGGCTAAGTTGGTGGTGGGAAGGATGGAAGGTTGTATTCCGGGGGTGGTTGCGGAGGACCAAACACGCTTCGTAAAGGCCAGGCAGCTTTCTAGCAATATAAGGAGGCTGTTAAATGTGATCTTGACCCTGTCGAGAGCTCAGGTACCGGAGGTAGTGGTGTCCATGGATGCGAAGAAGGCATTCGACCAGGTGGAGTGACAGTACCTGTTTTAGGTCCTGGGAAGGTTTGGGTTTGGGCCGAAGTTTGTGGCATGGGTGCACCTGTTATATGTGTCACCGAGGGCAAGTGTGCAGACTAATGACATGGGTTCATAGAACTTTGAACTATACAGGGGAGCCTGCTGTCGCCGGTGTTGTTTGCGCTGGCTATAGAGCCTCTGGCAATGGCTCTTAGGGGGTCGCCAGAGTGGTGAGGGAGTATGAAGGGATGAAGGGAACATCGGGTGTCACTATGTGCAGAAGGCCGACTATTCTATTTTTCGGACCCGCTGGAGAGGATGGGCCTGTTGGGGAAACTTGGGGCGTTCTCAAGATATAAGTTAAATGTCGGGAAAAGCGAAGGTCGCCGGTGGATGAGTCGATGTGGCAAGCCAATTTTTGGAGGATGCCATTTAAGGTGGCCAGAGACAGGTTTAGATACCTGGGCATTCAGGTCGTGAGAGAATGGGCGATGCTACACAAATGGAATTTCACAGAACTGGTGGAGGAGGTTAGGGAGGATCTGAAGAGGTGGGACACATTGCACTTGACTTTGGCAGGGAGGGTCCAAGTGGTGAAGATGAACATCCTGTTCACATTCCAGACACTCCCGATCTTTATAACTAAAGCCCTCTTTTGAAAGCTAGACACAATTATTTCGGACTTTGTATGGTCAGGCAAGGTGCCAAGGGTTAAGAGGTCCCTGTTACAGAGGCAACAGGAAGGGTTGGCGTTGCTGAACCTGCTACATTACTATTGGGCGGAGAACGTGGAGAAGGTGAGGTGATGGTGGGAAAGAGAAGGGGTAGAATGGGTTAGGATGGAGAAGGAATCCTGTAAGGGTTCCTGCTTAAGGGCTATGGTGACGGTGGTGTTGTCAAGGTGCCAAGCAGATACTCGGAGAGCCCTGTGGTGCAGTCCACAGTGAAGATCTGGAACCAGCTGAGGAGGAACTATAGGATAGAGGGGATCATAGAATTTCCAGTGCAGAAGGAGACCATTTAGCCCATCGAATCTGCACCGGGCCTTGGAAAGAGCACCCCACTTAAGCCCAGCCCATCTCCGTAACCCAGTAACCCCACCTAACCTTTTTGGACACTACGGACAATTTATCATGGCCAATCCACCTAACCTGCACATCTTTGGACTGTAGGAGGAAACCTGAGCACCCACGCAGAGAATGTGCAGACCACACACACAGTGAACCAAACCAGGAATCGAACTTGGGATGCTGGAGCTGTGAAGCAATTGTGCTAACCACTGTGCCACTGTGCTGCCCATGTCGGTTAATGCTGTTGTGTGAAAACCACGGTTTTGAGCCGAAGGAGATAGATGCATGTATAGGAAGTGGAGCGAAGTGGAGCTGGTTAAGGTAAGGGATTTGTATCTGGAAGAAGGGTTTTCCAGTATAGATGAATTGAAGGAGAGGGTAGAGCTCCCGAGAGGAAGTGAGTTTAGGTACCTGCAGGTCAGGAACATCGTGCAGAAGGTTTGGAAAGAGTTCCCCAAGTTGCCGAGGTACCTTTTGCTGGAGCGACTTTTGCTTCCAGTTGTGGAAGGGGAGGCAGGCTAAGAGACATATACAGGTGGCTGGGAAGACAGGGAGGTGACCGGGTGGTGAAGATTAAGGAGAAATGGGAGGGGGAGCTGGGAGGGGAAATAAATTGGTGAGTATGGAGTGAGGCGCTGCAAAGGGTAAATGCGACCTCGTGCGCAAGTATGAGTCTGATATAATTCAAGGTGGTACACAGGGTACATATGGTGTGGGCATGAATGAGTGGATTCTTTGAGTGTGAGAAGTATGGGTGGGGACCAGCGAACCACGCACATATGTTCTGGGGCTGCAAAACATTGGAGAGATTGTGGTTGGGAGTGTTCGCGGCACTAGCAAGGATAGTGAGGTCGAGCTGGACCCAATGGTGGCGATAATTGGGATATCGGAGAAGCCGGAGCTGATGGAGGGGAGGAGGGCCGATGTTGTGCCGCCATTCGCCTCTCTGATTGCCCAGTGACGAATTGGAATAGCGGTCGGTAACACCACCGGGGTCAGTGGCCTGGCTGGGTGACTTATATGACTTTCTTTGGCTGGAAAAGATCAAATATGAGTTAAGGGGTTCTACGGAGGGTTTGGAGGCAAGGTGGGGAATGTTCGTGGCCATGTATGAGGAGTTGTTCGTCGCAGGGGGTGAGGGGAGGAGGGGGCGAAAAAGGGGAAAATCTGTACAAACTGTATAGTTGTGTGTTGGGGAGTTTGTTTCCCGAACTGTGTGCGTGTTGTAACTTTTTATATATGTTTGGAATAAAATACAATTTTGAAAAAAGCTACGTAGCGGGTGGGGATAGAGTTGGGGTTGTTCTACTGTGTTGTATGCTATTTTTGTGTTTTGTTTTTTTATTATAATTGGAAAGTGGATTGGGTTGTGAAATGGAGGGGTTTTGTAATCGGACTATGGTCTGTGAATGATCATTGCTTGTGTTCTGTAAATACTTTGAAAATGCCTTGAATAAAAATATTTTAAAATAATATAGGAGCTGTGAACGGATATAGCCTATGTATGCACAGATCCTTTTTTCTGGATGCATGTGTGTGTTTATCACATACAGCATAGTCCAGTATGGTTGTGTCATGTCTATCATGGCTGCATGATTTGTACGCTTTTCAGAATTGCTTGATATCCTGCTTTGAGAAATGGTATTGCAAAGGAATGGGTGTACACTAACTCACCAGAGTTTATCAGTAAGGCCAGAAAAGAGCAGAATCCTAGTAGAAATTAGTTCCTTTTGTAGTCATAGAATCATAGAATTTACAGTGCAGAAGGAGACCATTTGGCCCATTGAGTCTGCACCGGCCCTTAGAAAGAGCACCCCACTTAAGCCCACCCTATCCCCATAACCCAGTAACCCCACCTAACCTTTTTGGACACTAAGGGCAATTTAGCATGGCCGATCCATCTAACCTGCACACCTTTGGACTGTGGGAGGAAATCTGAGCACCCGGAGGAAACCCACGCAGACAGGGGGAGAACATGCAGCCTCTGCACAGTCACCCAAGCCGGGAATCGAACCTGGGACACTGGAGCTGTGAATCAACTGTGCTAACCACTGCTACCATGCCGCCCCCCTGCTCATATTGCATTGTATTTGCCATCCAAAACCTGGAATTTCCAGATTCATGCACTCATTTGCTTGTTTCGATATGGTAAATAAGGAAAAATATATAAATACATCAGTAATAAAATCAAATGATGATTTTTATTGTGAAATCCATTTTTAGTAATTAATGAGAAACACGGCTGTAATGCTCATCCATGCATGAACAATGGAAAGTGTGTTTTGAAACCAGAGAGCACCCTTGGATATGTATGCATTTGCTCCTCGGGATATTCTGGAGACAACTGTCAGTGTGCATCTAGTAAGTACTTCACCAGAAATTTTAATATTTTTAGTTTATGCAAATGATAGATATTTGCTGGTCTCACCGTATTCCTTTTGAATTCTCGATTGCCTGTTCTTTTCTGAATTTTGTTTTGATGAAAGAAAATAGTTTCTAAATTGGCATTTTTATTTCTCTCTGCAGGTGCAAATACTTCTACGTCTTCATTTCTAACTTCTGGGTGCATTGTAGTATTGTTTCTTCTCATTATTATAGGTTGCCTTGTCTACTTGCATTTTTTCAAGGAAAGGTAAAGATTTTCTTGCAATTTAATGTTGCTCTTTTGGAGTGATTTCTCGTCAAGTGTGAGTGTGGAATTACAGTTTAATTTTTTCCTTCAACATTATAGGAGTCATGATAGCACAGAAAAAACAACAAAGATTCGAAAGCCGCATTCAAAAACATCATCCAAAGGTCCCAAGCACAAATCTCCAGATTCCAGTTACGACGATATTGAAATTCCTACAAAAAATGTTTGTAGAAAGCATTCTGATACCCTACAATTACATTAACTATTTATTAAGTACATTTGTGAAATTAACAGAAAGTAAGGGCTCCATCATTTTTCATAACATTGCAAGATTTTTGTTCAGGTGAATAGTATATGAAATGCCAAGCAAGTTCTTTGCAATATTTAAGCTTACGTAGTTCAAACTTCATTTAAAAAAGTAATTTTTGAGTCTTGATGAGTAAAATAATACAACTAAGCACTCAGCGCAAACAATAAATATGGCCACAGAGAACTCCTCAATGAGCCAGTAATGCAAATAATGATGTTAGAATAATACCGTACTGTATTCATCAAAGCTTCTTTATTCACACCACATTCTCAATTTTCACCTGGCATACACCCTCTTTTTTGCTAACCTACCAGACTTATGATACTAGACGAGTGCTTTAAACTAAAATCTACTCCAAAATCTTCCCAAGTCCTCTACATCCCTTCAACTAACCTACCCTTTTTTTTCATAACCTATGTCCAAACGAGACTTACACTGTCAGGGATCTCGTATTCCCAGAAACCTTGAGGGAATAAATGCTTCCCCGCTAGGGGCAACTTGAGCACTTCTGGTATAAAGCTCACTCGGTTTGGTAGGGCCAAGTGCTGTGTATCCAGGGTTCTTGAAATAAACCGTTATTATTTCACTTAACTCAGTGTGAACTCCCCCTTCTTACAAAACTTTTTATCTCATTGGATAGATCCCGTATATACAACATGATAGAGCATTTGCTATAAAATTGTATTTACAGCACTTATCCTAAGGAAACGTCCAATTTTTCTAGGATCAGAGACCCTTCCGTGCATACCTAATTTAGAAATAAAGGGCACGATCTAATGGAAAATTTTCTTTTTTTTAATATATTTTTAATAATATATTTAAAACATTAACATGGTAAAATAAACATTTCCCCACCCGACCCATTCCTCACACACCTCAACTATCTAACACCTATCCGCCTTCCCCCGGAATGCTGCATCTGCTCACATTTTAATTTTCTCCGAGAAAGTCGACGAACGGCTGCCACCTCTGAGAGAACCCCAACATTGACCCTCTTAAGGCAAACTTTATTTTCTCGAGACTGTGAAACCCAGCCATGTCACTGACCCAGGTCTCTACACTCGGGGGCTTCGAGTCCCTCCATATTAAAAGGATCCGTCTCCGGGCTACCAGGGAGGCGAAGGCCAAAACGGCGGCCTCTTTCACTCCCTGAACTCCCGGATCTTCTGACACTCCAAAGATCGCTACCTCTGGACTCGGCACCACCCAAGTTCTGAGCACCGTGGACATTGCCTTTGCAAACCCCTGCCAAAAGCCCCTGAGCTTCGGGCATGCCCAGAGCATGTGGACATGGTTTGCTGGGTGATGTACCATCAATTCGACTCAAGACACATTTAGGATCCGAACTGTGGCTTTAATCAGCTAGTTGTTAGCCCGGTGGTCGACGACCGAGAATGGTCGACCGCCGGGAACTCTGGGTACTTATACCCCACCTCGGAGGCGGGGCCTACTTGCCTCTCGACCAATTGGAGAGCAGTCACATGACTAGTCCCAACCAATCGGACGAGAGGCACATGACCAGCCAGAGCCTATGGAAAGCCAGTGCTCTGCACCAATGGCAGTGCTCATATCCATACCACCACATTCACCCCTTGTGGAGAAAGAAGGCGGGGGTGGGTGTGGAGAAAGAAGGCGGGGGTGGGTGTAAGTGGGAGAGAGAGGGGGGGGTCCGAGAACTGGTGGTATGAGCAACGAAAATCGATAGGGGTGAGCTGCCCACTGGCTCGTGGCAAAACAATACTACTACTACTAATAACAACAATATAACACAAAAATGGCCAATAAAAGTCACATGGCCGCATCAGATGGAGACGATCAGCCTGTTGGGTGCCCATGATCTGGTGTTCTGGAGGACCATCGCAGTGGAGCTGGTGGTCGAGCCGATGGTCGTCCTTGCCTCCGGGAGCGTTGGTCGTAGATGTTTCTCCGTACCCCGGGCCGGTGGTGGAGACGCTGTAATCGGGGAAGAGGGGGCATGTGCGCGGGGACGCGGGGGGTGCTGGGGGGAATTGGGGTTGGGGGGGAGGTGTTGGTGTAGGGGGAGAAGGCCGCACGCCAGCGGGTGCCAGGTCCCGAAGCGAGACCGCATCCTGCCGACCGTCGGGATACTCCACGTACGCATATTGCGGGTTGGCGTGGAGTAACTGGACTCGCTCAACCAATGGGTCGGACTTATGCACCCGCACATGCTTCCGGAGCAAGATGGGCCCGGGGGTGGCCAACCAGGTCAGGAGAGGGGATCCTGAGGACGACTTCCTGGGGAAAACAAGAAGACGTTCATGAGGTGTTTGATTAGTGGTAGTACAGAGGAGAGACCGGATTGAATGCAGGGCGTCGGGAATGACTTCTTGCCAACGGGGAATAGGGAGATCTCTGGACCGTAGGGCCAGCAGGATGGTCTTCCAAATAGTGCCATTCTCCCGCTCGATCTGACCGTTACCCCAGGGGTTATAACTGGTCGTCCTGCTAGAGGCTATGCCCCTGCTGAGCAGGAACTGACGCAGTTCGTCACTCATAAAAGAGGACCCCCGGTCGCTGTGGATGTACGCGGGGTAACCGAACAGGGAGAAGATGGATAGGAGGGCCTTTATGACGGTTGTTGTGGTCATGTCGGGACAGGGAATGGCGAAAGGGAATCGAGAGTATTTGTCGATAACACTCAAGAAATAAGTGTTACGGTTGTTGGAGGGGAGGGGACCCTTGAAGTCTATACTGAGACGTTCAAAGGGGCGGGATGCCTTGATCAGATACGCTCGTTCGGGGCGGTAGAAGTGCGGTTTGCACTCGGCGCAGACGTGGCAGTCCCTAGTGTTGGTCCTGACTTCCTCGACGGAGTAGGGCAGGTTGCGGGTCTTAATAAAATGGTAGAAACGAGTGACCCCTGGATGGCAGAGGTCCGTGTGGAGGGAGCGGAGGCGGTCAATCTGCGCCCTGGCGCAGGTACCGCGGGACAGTGCATCGGGAGGCTCGTTGAGCTTCCCAGGATGATACAAGATATCGTAGTTGTACGTGGACAACTCGATCCGCCACCGCAAGATCCTGTCATTCTTGATCTTGCCCCTCTGTGCATTGTCGAACGTGAAAGCTACTGACCGTTGGTCTGTGAGGAGGGTAAACCTCCTGCCGGCCAGATAGTGCCTCCAGTATCGCACAGCTTCAACTATGGCCTGTGCCTCCTTTTCCACCGAGGAATGGCGGATTTCGGAAGCGTGGAGGGTTCGTGAAAAGAAGGCCACGGGTCTGCCCGCTTGGTTCAGGGTGGCCGCCAGAGCTACGTCAGACGCGTCGCTCTCGACCTGGAATGGGAGGGACTCGTCGATAGCATGCATCGTGGCCTTTGCAATATCCGCTTTGATGCGGCTAAAGGCCTGGAGGGCCTCCATCGACAGGGGAAAGGAGGTGGACTGGATGAGGGGGCGGGCTTTGTCGGCGTAGTTGGGGACCCACTGGACGTAGTATGAGAAGAAGCCCAGGCAGCGTTTGAGGGATTTGAGGTAGTTGGGGAGGGGAAGTTCCATCAGGGGGCGCATGCGTTCGGGATCGGGGCCGATCACTCCGTTACGCACTACGTAGCCAAGGATGGCTAGACAGTCGGTGCTAAACACGCACTTATCCTTATTGTAAGTTAAATTAAGGTGTTTTGCGGTTCGGAGGAATTTTTGGAGGTTGATGTCGTGGTCCTGCTGGTTGTGGCCGCAGATGGTGACGTTATCGAGATTCGGGAAGCTGGCCCGTAAACCGTGCTTGTCGACCATTCGGTCCATCTCCCGTTGGAATACCGAGACTCCATTTGTGACACTGAATGGAACCCTGAGGAAGTGGTAGAGGCGCCCATCTGCCTCAAACGCGGTGTACTTTTGGTCACTCGCGCGGATGGGGAGCTGGTGGTAGGCGGACTTAAGGTCCACCGTGGAGAAGACTTTGTACTTCGCGATCCTGTTAACCAGGTCGGAAATACGGGGGAGAGGATACGCGTCCAGCTGCGTAAACCTGTTGATGGTCTGACTGTAATCGATGACCATCCGGTTTTTCTCCCCAGTCCGAACTACCAGCACTTGGGCTCGCCAGGGACTGTTGCTGGCCTCGATAACTCCTTCCTTAAGGAGCCTCTGGACCTCAGACCTGATGAAGGTCCAGTCCTGGGCACTGTATCGTCTGCTCCGAGTGGCGACAGGTTTACAATCTGGGGTGAGATTAGCAAACAAGGAAGGGGGGTCCACTTTGAGGGACGCGAGGCTGCAAACAGTAAGAGGGGGAATAGGGCCGCCGAATTGAAAGGTCAAGCTCTGCAGGTTGCACTGGAAGTCCAGGCCCAAGAGTGCCGGAGCGCATAGAAGGGGGAGAATGAGGAGTTTGAAATTTTTGAAAACCCTCCCCTGGACCGTGAGGTCCGCAATGCAGCACCCGGTGATTTGGACGGAATGCGAACCTGAGGCCAATTCAGTTTTATGTTTAACTGGGTGGATGGGGAGCGCGCAGCGTCTTACCGTGTCGGGGTGGACGAAACTTTCCGTGCTCCCGAAGTCCAGCAGGCATCTTGTTTTGTGTCCGTTGAGCTGAACCGTTGTTGTAGTCTTGGCGAGCGAGCGTGGTTGGGACTGGTCGAGCTTGATGGAAGCCAGTCGTGGTGAGAGTTCCAGATCCTCTTCAGTGGTAGAGTAGTCGCTTGCAGGGCCTTCCGAGTTGGCCCAAGATGGCGGCGCCGAGGACCCGCACATGGAGTCGGGGTCCCAAGATGCCGGCACCCAGGACCCGCACATGGCGTCCGGGGCCCAAGATGGCAACGCCCGTGGGAGCCTCTTGGTGGCTGGGGGCAGTGTCAGCGGCGTCCGCGAGCCGGTCGGGGCAGCTGGGGTCGCGGGTCGGGAGAACCGTGGGGCCGTTGCGGGAGCCGGGAGGCGGGCCGGAGAGGTTGGTGCATGGCGTGGGGCCCTGGGAGGGCCCGGGGGGGGGGGGGGGGGGGGATCCACGGTCACTGCGCAGGACAGCAGCGACCGACTTGGTCTGGCAGACCACCGTGTATTGGCCCTTCTTCCCACAGCTCTTACACAGAGCGGAGCGGGCCGGGCAGCGAGGGCAGGGGAGCTTTGAGAGGCCACAGAAATAGCAACGGGGCCACGCTAGTTTGTCGGAGCGACCTGCGGCGCAGGCTTGGGGGGGGGTCGGAGTCCACGGAGCATGGGGGTGGCGCATGCCATGAAGTCCAGGGGGTTGCTGCGCGGCCGGGGGCGTATGCGCGGGCGTTCAGGTCAGCAACCTCCAGGGAGGTTGCAAGAGTCCGTGCCTCAGCTAGGCTGAGGGTGTTCTTCTCTAGCAATCATTGGCGGATAGAAGGAGACTGTATGCCAGCAACGTAAGCGTCTCTGATTAGAAGTTCCATGTGCTCCGTCGCCGAAACTTGGAGACATGCGCACGTTCTCCCTAGAGCTGCGAGGGCCTGGTAAAACTCATCGAGGGACTCACCAGGGAACTGTTGTCTGGTCGTCAGGAGATGCCGTGCGTATGCTTCGTTGACCGGCCGGAGAAAGTGTCCTTTGAGAATCTCCATGGCCGCATCAAAGTCGCTTTCGTCCTCGATCATTGCGTAGACCGATGTGCCCACACATGAGTGGAGGATGTGGAGTTTCTGCTCCTTGGTGGGCTTGCCGGCTGCAGTCGTCAGGTAGCTATTAAAACACGCCTGCCAGTGTTTTAAAATTGCAGACGCATTTGCAGCATGCGGGCTGGTACGGAGGCAGTCAGGCTTGATGCGAAGCTCCATTCCAAAATTCTAGCTGATTATATTGATGTACCATCAATTCGACTCAAGACACATTTAGGATCCGAACTGTGGCTTTAATCAGCTAGTTGTTAGCCCGGTGGTCGACTACAGAGAATGGGAACGCTGGGCACTTATACCCCGCCTCAGAGGCGGGGCCTACTTGCCTCTCGACCAATTGGAGAGAAGTCACATGACTAGTCCCAACCAATCGGACGAGAGGCACATCACCAGCCAGAGCCAATGGGAAGCCAGTGCTCTGCACCAATGGCAGTGCTCATATCTATACCACCACACTGGGCTCCCGCGCACCTCACATATCTATCTTCTACCCCGAAAAACGTGCTCATCCTCGCCGCCGTCATGTGTGCTCGGTGGACCACCTTAAATTGTATTAAGCTAAGCCTGGCACATGAGGAGGAGGAGGAATTAACCCTGCTTAGGGCGTCTGACCATAGACCCGCCTCTGTCTCTCCTCCTAGCCCATCCTCCCACTTGCCTTTAAGCTCCTCCACCGGGGTTTCCTCCGCCTCCAACAGCTCCTGGTAGATATCCGACACCTTCCCCTCCCCCATCCAGGTACCAGAAACTACTCTATCCTGCATCCCCCTTGGCGGCAGCAGCGGAAAGGCCGGCACCTGCTTTCTCAGCAAGTCTCGCAGTTGCAAATATCTAAAACCATTCCCTGACGGCGGTTTAAATTTATCCTCCAGTGCCTTCAAGCTGGGAAAGCTTCCATTTGTAAACAGATCCCCCATCCTTCTAATTCCCACCCTCTGCCAGCTCTGGAACCCGCCATCCAGCCTGTCCGGTACAAACCTGTGGATGTTACAAATTGGGGTCCAGACCGACACACCCTCCACCTTGTTATACCTCCTCCATTGCCCCCAGATCCCCAGTGCCACCACTACCACCGGACCTGTGGAGTATCGGGCCGGCAAGAATGGCAGAGGTGCCGTTACCAATGCTCCCAGACCGGTGCCTTTATATGACACCGCTTCCAACCACTCCCATGCCGACCCCTCAGCCATGATATGTTAGCCGCCCAGTCGTAGTTGCAGAGGTTCGGCGGCGCCAGCCCACCCTCCCCCGACTGCGCTCCAACCACATTTCCTTCACCTTTGGGTTTTATTCGCCCAAACAAAGCCTGAGATGATCTTGTTCACCCGCTTGAAAAAGGCCTTAGGCATGAAGATGGGGAGGCACTGAAAGACAAACAGAAATCTAGGGAGGACCATCATTTTAACGGTCTGTACCCTCCCCACCAGTGACAACGGGAGCATGTCCCACCTCTTAAAGTTCCCTTCCATTTGCTCTACGAACCGGGATAGATTAAGCTTATGCAGTGCCTCCCATTTCCGAGCCACCTGGATTCCCAGATAGCGAAAGCTCTTTCCTACCATTCTAAGCGGCAGCTCTCCCAGTCTCTCCTCCTGCCCTCTAGCCTGAATCACAAACACCCTGCTCTTCCCCATGTTCAATTTATACCCCCAAAAATTGCCAAATTCCCCCAAGATCCCCATAACTTGCCCCATCCCCTCCAACGGGTCCAAAATGTACAAAAGCAAATGTTCCGTGTACAGCGAGAGCCAGTGCTCCACCCCCGCCCACCCCGAACCAGCCCCTGCCCTTAGCGCCGTGGCCAGTGGCTCTATAGCTAGAGCAAACAGTAACGGGGAGAGGGGGCACCCTTGCCTCATTCATCGATGTAATTTAAAATGCCCCGACCTCAGCCGGTTCATACGTACGCTCGCTACAGGCTGCTGGTAGAGCAACCGCACCCAGCACTCACCAAACCCAAATCTTCCCAGCACCTCCCACAGGTACTCCCACTCCACCCAATCAAAAGGTTTCCCCGCATCCATCACTACCACCACCTCCGCCTCTCTTCTTTCTGATGGCATCATAATAACATTTAAAAGCCTCCGAACGTTGGCCTTGAGTTGCTTGTCCTTAACGAATCCCGTCTGGTCTTCCCCTATCACCCACAGAACTCAGTCTTCTATCCTTGTGGCCAATATCTTAGCCAACAACTTGGCCTCCACATTCAAAAGCAAGATCGGCCTATATGACCCACACTGCTCGGGATCCTTCTCCCGTTTAAGAATAAGTGAAATCGAGGCCTGCGACATTGTCGGGGGGAGGATTCCCTTCTCTCTAGCCTCGTTAAATGTCCTCACCAGAAGTGGGCTCAACAACTCTGAGAACTCTTATAAAATTCCACCGGGTAGCTGTCCGGCCCCGGAGCTTTGCTCGACTGCATGTCCTCCAGCCCCTTGATAACTTCCTCAATCTCAATTGGGGCCCCCAGCCCCTCCACCAGGTCTTCCTCTACCCTCGGAAACCTCAACTGATCTAGAAATTGTCTCATCCCCTCCACTCCAGCGGGGGTTCCGACTCATATAATTTACTGTAAAAATCCTTTAAAACTTTGTTCAACCCCCTGGGTCCAAGATCGTGTTACCCTCCCTATTCTTCACTCTACCAATCTCCCTGGCCGCCTTTCTCTTCTTAAGCTGTTGCGCCAACATCCTACTCGCCTTTTCCACATACTCATAAACCGCCCCCTTTACCTTCCTCAACTGTTCCACTGCTTTCCCTGTGGTCAGCAACTCAAACTCCATTTACAGCTTCCGCTGCTCCCTCAGGAGCCCCGCGTCCGGGGTCTCTACGTATCTCCTGTCCACCCGGAGTATCTCCTCCACTAATCTCGCCCTCTTTGCCCGTTCCCCCTTTTCCCTGCGGGACCGAATCGAAATTAGCTCCCCTCTAACAACCGCCTTCAGAGCTTCCCAAACTGTCGCTGCAGATACCTCTCCCATGTCATTTGTTTCCAGGTAGTTCTGGATGGACTTATTCACCCGTCCGCAGACCGCTTCATCCACAAGCAACCCACATCCAGTCTCC
The DNA here is from genome assembly GCF_902713615.1 of Scyliorhinus canicula. Classification (NCBI taxonomy): domain Eukaryota; kingdom Metazoa; phylum Chordata; class Chondrichthyes; order Carcharhiniformes; family Scyliorhinidae; genus Scyliorhinus; species Scyliorhinus canicula. The sequence goes on along the minus strand of NC_052149.1, from coordinate 53,851,793 downwards.
ATAACAGACGTTGCCCTCTCTCCTCACTAACCCACAAATACACCCAATGCAGGGTATGATCTGACACTGCAATTGCTGAGTATTCCGTCCCCGTCACCTTCGGTATTAGCGCCCTGCTCAGAACAAAAAAGTCAATGCGGGAGTAAACCTTATGGACATGAGAAAAAAACGAAAACTCCTTCGCCCTCGCCCATGTCAACCTCCATGGGTCTATACCCCCCCCCCCCCCCCCCCCCCCCCCCCTCCCCCCAATGATCAGGTTATGTGACTCTAAGTCCTGGATTTTGCCTAGCACACGCCTCATAAATTCCACGTCGTCACAGTTCGGAGCACATATATTCACGAGCACCACACGTCGCCCCTCTAACCTGCCACTCACCATTATGTACCTACCCCCCCCCCCCCCCATCTGACACAATCCTCCCAGCCTCAAATGCCACTCGCTTACGAATCAAAATTGCTTCCCCCTGGTCTTTGAGTCCAGCCCTGAGTGGAACACCTGGCTGACCTATCCCTTCCTCAATCTTGTCTGATCTATGACCTTAAGATGTGTCTCTTGTAGCATTGCCACGTCTGCCTTCAGTTGCCTTAGATGCGCGAACACGTGAGCCCTCTTGACCGGCACATTCAGCACTCTCACGTTCCACGTAATCAGCCTGGATGGGGGCCTTCCACCACCCCCCCCCCGCTTAACAGAGAGCTTTCTAACTGTGGTGGTGAACGGGAATTGCCGAGTGTTTCCCAACGGCTGACCCGGCAAGGCTGTCACCAGTATCTAACGTTAATTATATAACTTAATGATGCCCCATAGTCTTCACGCTGGAACTGGCTGCCCCGCCAGCTGATTCGCCTGGATCGCGATTGGCAGCTCCCCACTAATAAGGGGGCAGACAGCAACTCTTGAACAAATCTCACAGAGCAAACCCCAGACAGCACGTAGCCATGCCACCACGCAGGTCTGCCCCACGTCTCGGTGATGCCAACATGGCCTGATTGTTGGACACAGTGCAGCCCAGACGGGATACCCTGTTCTCCCGATGGGGCTGGTCAACAACAGGGCAGCCAGTGCCACCTGGGAGGCACTGGCAGCAGCCATCAGCACAGAGATTACCATCTAGTAACACAAGAAGTTCAACGCCCTCCATCGGGTCACACTGGTTAGTTGGCATCGGCTCCCTGCCACCGGTTCCATCTGCCACCCCTTGGCTGCTGCTCCTGACGACACTGCGGTTGGCAGCGCACCACCACCCCTCCCCCCTGTCGTGTTATTCGCCCTGGGGTAACATGGACTGCAACACAATGCAGATAGACTATAAAGCATACACCAAATGAAGGCTCTGGTTCAATGTGATTTATTGAACTTCTGTAACAATGCACACAGCTGGCTGTGGGTTGACTCTCTACTACTCTATGTAAACTAACTTTAACTATCTAGACCAGGCTAGCTCTGATCCACGTGTAGAAGGTGCTGATTGATATGTACACCCTGACTGTCACTACAGTTGTCACCAGTGGAAAGAGGCGGAGTGCTGATGCCTCATGTGTTTATAGTTGGAAGCCCCCCTCTGGTGTTCTGTCTGGTGATTGCTTGTGTTCTGTCGTGTATGTTGATTGGCTCACCTGGGTGTCTGTCACTGCCTGCTTTTTCCTCATGATGTGCATGGGTGCATATTATGACACCCCCCCCCCCCCCCCAGCTCAATACCAGGCCTGTGCCCCAGCACACCAACCTGTGCACCGCACCCATGCCCAGCGATGGTGCCCATCCTGATCCCCACCATAGCTTCTGAACCCTGCGATGCAGGAAGCCTGCTACTCCTGATGCCTTCTCTCTGTCCCCTCAGAAGAAGTTGGCACGGGATGACAGACGGGAAAGAACCCATTTGGGCAGTGGGGTGCCGAACATCAGAATCCTCAGATTCAGAAACAGCTTCTTCCACGCTATTACCAGACTCCTAAATGACCTCTTATGGACTGTTCTGATCTCTTCACTCATCTTCTCTACTTTTTTTAATAAACATTTTATTGAGGTATTTTGGTATTGTAACAACAAAATAAACAATGTACATGAAACTATAAACATAGTGCAAAAGCCGTCTCCCTTCCTTACAGGTCCCACCTTTATTAACCCCCTACCCTAAACTAACCCCCCCCCCCGCTTCTGCTGACGATTAATTTTCCGCGAAGAAGTCGACGAACGGTTGCCATCTCCGGGCGAACCCTAACATTGATCCTCTCAAGGCGAACTTGATTTTCTACAAACAGAGAAAGCTAGCCATGTCCGATAGCCAGGTCTCCGACCTCGGGGGCTTTGAGTCCCTCCGTGCTAGTAATATCCGCTTCCGGGCTACCATGGAAGCAAAGGCTAGAACGTCTGCTTCTTTCTCTTCCTGCTTCCCGGGTCTTCCGACACCCGGGAAATCGCCACCTCTGGACTCAGCGCCACCCTTGTTTTGAACACCGTGGACATGACATCTGCAAACCCCTGCCAAAATCCGCTAAGCTTCGGACATGTCCAGAACATGTCGCTGGTCCTCTCGTACATTTTGCACAACTATCTTCCACCCCAAAGAATCTGCTTATCTGGGCCACTGTCATGTGAGCCCGATGAACAACCTTGAATTGTATCAGGGTGAGCCTGGCACATGTTGTGGACGCGTTGACTCTACTCAACGCATCAACCCATAGACCATCCACTATCTCTCCTCTCAGCTCCTCCTCCCACTTGCGCTTCTGCTCCTCGGCCTGCATCTCCTCTAACACTATAAGTTCCTTGTAAATGTCAGAGACGCTCCCTCCTCCTACTTCCTCTGGAAACTACCCAGTCTTGAATCCCCCTTAGCGGTAGGAGCAGGAAAGTTGACACCTGTTTACGTAGGAAGTCCCGCACCTGCAGATACCTGCAGCAAGGTAGCATTGTGGTTAGCACAATCGCTTCACAGCTCCAGGGTCCCAGGTTCGATTCCGGCTTGGGCCACTGTCTGTGTGGAGTCTGCACATCCTCCCCGTGTGTGCGTGGGTTTCCTCCGGGTGCTCCGGTTTCCTCCCACAGTCCAAAGATGTGCAGGTTAGGTGGATTGGCCATGATAAATTGCCCTTAGTGTCCGAAATTGCCCTTAGTGTTGCGTGGGGTTACTGGGTTATGGGGATAGGGAGGAGGTGTTGACCTTGGGTAGGGTGCTCTTTCCAAGAGCCGGTGCAGACTCGATGGGCTGAATGGCCTCCTTCTGCACTGTAAATTCTATGTAAATTATATGTAAATTTGTTTCCCCTCGCCAACTGAAACATCTCTTCCAGCGGACTCATACTCGGAAAGCTCCCCTCTATAACCATGTCCGCCATCCTCTCAGTGCCTGCTCTCCGCCATATCCCATGCTGGGAGGCTGGGAGGGCCGAAGGGCCTGTTCCTGTGCTGTAATTTTCTTTGTTCTTTTGTTATATCCGTACACCACCATCCATACTTCCTGGGGCAAACCTGTGATTATTACAGATTGGGGACCAGATCGATGCTCCCTCTGCTCCCACATGTCTCCTCCATTGTGCCCAGACTCTCAGGGCTGCCACCACCATGGGGCTGGTGGAGTACCGTGCCAGCGGGAATGGCAGAGGCACAGTTACCAACGCCCCCAGACTGGTGCCCTTGCATGAAGCCGCCTCCATATGCTCCCATGCCGACCCCTCCCCCACTACCCATTTCCTGATCATGGCTATATTCGCCTTCCAGTAATAGTTACTAAAACTTGGCGGCGCCAGCCCACCCTCTCCCCGACTCCGCTCAAACATTACCATCCTTACTCGCGGGGTCTTGCCCGCCCAAACAAGCCAGTGGTCACTTTGTTGATCAGTTTAAAAAAGGACCGCGGAGTAAAGATGGGGTGACACTGAAATACAAACAAGAATCTTGGGAGGACCGTCATCTTCACCGCCTGCACCCTCCCAGCCAGTGACAACGGAAGTGCATCCCATCTCCGAAAATCATCCTTCATTTTATCAACTAGTCGGGCCAGATTTAATTTATGAAGCCGGTCCCATTCCCACGCCACTTGAATGCCTAGGTACCTAAAGCTTCCCCCTACTAATCTAAACGGCAGCTCCCCCAATCGCCTCTCCTGTCCCCTCGCCTGGACTGCAAACATCTCACTTTTCCCCATGTTTAGCTTATACCCCAAAAACCGGCCAAATTCCCCCAAAATCCTCATGATTTCTTCCATCCCCTCTATTGGGTCCGATACATACAAAAGCAGGACGTCTGCATTGAGTGAGACGCTGTGCTCCACCTTTTCCCCCCCCCCCCCCCCCCTCCCCCCAACCAGCCCCTTGAGAGGCTCAGAGCAATTGCCAACTGTGGTGAATTATAAACACTAATAATCCACACTGTATTGTACAACATGTGTTGAACCTGTACCTTGTACTAGATCATGTGTAGTTGCGCGGCTCTACCCATAGGGGGAGATGAGGAGCTTGTACTGGGCTCCACCCTTGTCTCCGCCCATGGCTCCGCCCATGGCTCCTCCCCCTAACCGGAAGTATAAAGGTTGCTGTTGTGAGCCTGCCTGCCAGTTCACCTTGAGTTCATCTCGTCACAGGCAGGCTCTGTTGTAAGACGATTAAAACCACTGTTCGCTTCTAACCACGTGTCGCGTGAATTGATGGTCTCATCACCAACAGCTCTATCTCTTGCGCGAACAACAGTGGGGAGAGGAGGCATCCCTGCCTCATCCCCCGGTGCAGTCTAAAATAGTCCGATGTTGTCCTATTCATCCGTATGCTTGCCACAGGAGCCTGATACAGCAACCTGACCCAGCCAATAAAGCCCCGCCCAAATCCAAACCATCCCAGTACCTCCCACAGATAATCCCATTCTATCCGATCAAAAGCCTTTTCTGCATCCATTGTGATCACTACCTCCACCTCCCTACCTTCCGGGGGAGCATCATGATCACGTTTAACAACCTTCTCACATTGGCCACCAACTGCCTACCCTTAACAAACCCTGTCTGGTCCTCCCCAATAACATCCGGAACATAATCCTCAATCCTGGAGGACAAAATTTTGGTCAGGAATTTGGCATCCACATTCAACAGGAATATCAGCCTATGGGACCCACGCAGCTCCGGGTTCTTGTCCCGCTTCAGAATCAGCGAAATCGTGTCCTGTGATATCGTCGGGGGCAGCACCCCTCTTTCCCTTGCCTCATTGAACATCCTCATCAACACCGGCCCCAATATCCCAGAGAGCTTTTTATAAAACTCCGCTGGGTACCCGTCCGGCCCCAGGGCTTTACCTGACTGCATGGCCTTCAGACCCTCCACTATCTCGTCCAACCCAATCGGGGCCCCCAGACCTTCTACCACCTTTGGGAAATTCAGCCCCTCCAAGAAGGGCCTCATCCCCTCCAGCCCCAGAGGAGGTTCCGACCTGCACAGCCGACTGTAGAAATCCCTAAACGCCTTATTCACCCCTGCTGAATCTCCAACCAGGTTCCCATCTCCGTCATTTACTTTCCCTATCTCCCTGGTTGCCTCCCTCTTTCTAAGCTGCTGTGCAAGCATTCTGCTGGTCTTCACTCCATGCTCATAGATCGCCCTCCTCGCCTTTCTCAGCTGCTCCACTACCCTCCCTGTGGTTAGCAAGCTGAACTCCGCCTGTAGCCTCCGCCGTTCCCTTAAAAGCCCTGCCTCTGGGGTCTCCGAATACCTCCTATCGATCTGTAGTATCTCCTTTGCCAGTGGGTCCATCTCTGCCCTGTTCACCTTCTCCCTATGGGCCTGCATCGAGATCAGCTCCCCTCTGACCACCGCCTTCAGTGCTTCCCAGACAACCGCTGCTGAAATTTCCCCCGTGTCGTTGACCTGCATGTAGTTCTGAACACATTTCCTCAGCCGCTCGCACACCCCTACATCCGCCAAAAGTCCCACATCTAATCTCCATTGCGGGCGCTGGTTACTGTCATTACTAACCTGTAGGTCAACCCAGTGCAGAGCATGGTCTGAGATTGTAATCGCCGAGTTACCCGTTTCCACCACCCCTGCCAGTAAGGCCCTGCTCAAAATAAAGACATCAATCCGGGAGTACACTTTATGCACGTATGAGTAGAAGGAGAACTCCTTCACCCTCGGCTGCCCAAATCTCCATGGATCCCCCCCCCCCCCCCCCCACCTGCTCCATGAACCCCTTTAGTTCCTTCGCCATTGCTGGCACCCTGCCCGTTTTCGAGCTTGACCAGTCTAAGCCAGTGTCAATAACTGTGTTGAAGTCCCCTTCCATGACCAACCTGTGCAAGTCCAGGTCCGGTACCTTCCCCAGCATCCTCTTTATAAACTCCACATCATCCCAATTTGGCGCATACATATTTACTAATACCACCTGCACTCCCTCCAGTTTCCCACTGACCATAATGTACCGGCCTCCCACATCCGAGACTATTCTACCCGCTTCAAACTTCACCCGCTTATTGATCAGGATCGCGACCCCTCTAGCCTTTGAGTCTAGTCCTGAGTGAAAGACCTGACTGACCCAGCCTTTCCTCAATCCAATCTGGTCAGTTACTCTAAGGTGCGTCTCCTGCAACATTACCACGTCCGCCTTCAGTCCTCTAAGATGCGCGAACACGCGTGCCCTCTTGACTGGCCCATTTAACCCTCGAACATTCCAGGTGATCAGCCTAGTTGGGGGGCTCATTGCCCCTCCTTCGTCGATCAGCCATCCCCTTTTTTGGGCATGCTCTACGCCTCCACCGGTCCACCCCCAGGCAGCCTCTGCCCCCAATCTCCTCTCTGTCCCTTAGCCCAAGTCCTTCCCTCGTCAGCAGAACATTAACCCCCCCCCCCCCCGTAACAACACTCTGTAACCCAACTCCTATAATAAACCGAACATATGCACAACCCCCATTGCGCTTCCGTGAGCTAGCCCACCCAGCTAGCTTGGTGGCCCCCATCCCTGGCGCTGGATAGTCTGCCACCTATTCTCTCCCCCCATACACACATACTCCAACATCAAACAATCCTCACGCGATTGCCCGACAGAAAGACACCAAGATCTAAACAAGCACACCTCCCTCCCCCAACAGTACAAATGAAAACCTTAACTCACTCAGCTCTACCGCTGGTTCCAAATCAATGCAAAAGGCATTACAAACAGCTTCCACAAAACTAAAAAAATAGAAACTTTTTTTAAAAAAAAGAACAGAAAAACAAAACAAAAAACAAAACAAGAACATTGCAGCAAAGTTCAAAAGTTCTCAGTCCACCACCAGTCCTTTCCTTTTTGCGAAGTCCAGCGCGTCCTCAGGCGACTCAAAATAAAAGTGCTGTTCCTCATACGTGACCCAGAGACAGGCCGGATACAACAGTCCGAACTTCACCTTTTTCTTAAAAAGGATTGACCTAATCTGGTTGAAGCCTGCTCTTCTCCTGGCCACCTCCACACTCAGGTCTTGGTAAACCCGCAGGATACTATTTTCCCACTTACAGCTCCGTGTCTGCTTGGCCCACTGGAGAATGCACTCCTTATCCAAGTACCTGTGGAGTCTCACCATCATTGCCCTCGGCGGGGTCTCCCATTTTGCAGCTTCCTCGCAAGCGCTCTGTGAGCCCTGTTCACCTCCAAGGGTCGAGAGAATGTCCCATCCCCCAGCAGCTTCTCAAACATATCTGCGATGTATGCCCCAGCGTCCGCTCCTTCGGACTCCTCCTGGAGCCCAACGATTCTCAAGTTCTGCTGGCGACACCTGTGCTCTAGGTCCTCCACCTTCTCCAGGAGCCTTTACTGCTGGTCTCTCAGCATCCCCACCTCCAACTCCACCGTAGTTTGATGTTCTTCCTGCTCAGCCAGCGCCTTCTTTACTTTCTGGATCGCCGATCTTGGGCGTCCAATCTAAGCTCCAGCCGCTCAATTGACTCTTTTATCGGGTCCAAGCAGTCCCGTTTCTGCTTAGCAAAGGCTTCCTGAATAACTTGCATCAGCTGCTCCATTGACCACTGGGTTGACAAACCAGAGGTCCGGTCCTCCGCCATGCTGTCTCCTGCTGCAGCTTCAGCCCAAGTCTTCCCTGACTTTCTGTTTCTACCTTTATGAGCACTTCTAGTCCTTCTCTTCATGCACCGATGTGGGAATTCAGTACACATTTGCCTCCATCCTCAGTTTTACAATTCAGGTCCAAAAGTCCGACCAGAGCGGGAGCCACCAAATGTGCGACTTACTTCTTCATAGCCGCCACCGGAAGTCCACTCATCTTCTCTACTGAGTAGTACTGCACTCCATATGCTTCACCCGGTACCTGTGTCTATGTATTTACATTGCATATTTATGGACGCCTTATGCTTTTTGTCATGGATGAAATGATCTATTTGCAAGCAGTACAATACTTTTCACTGTACTTCGGTACATGTGACAATAAACAAATCCATTCTAATCTCACCCCCGACAAGGAATGGGCCCTGGAGGTCGTGGGGGTGTCTGAGGACAGATTGGTCACTGACGTAGAGATTGGCCTGCGCTGGAAAGGTGAGTATCCACCACCTTCACCTGGATGACTGTCACACGTGTGTTGTTCATGCCTGACATAATGATCCTTCCATGACCACATGTCCACTCTCCCTCAGGATCTCCATCCGATGGTGCCAGCCCATCCAGGGGGCAACCCCCCCCACATCCCAAGAGAATGGACGAGAGCTCCTAGGATGCCACCTTGAGACCCCACCCTCCAGCAGCGCAGACACACACACCTCGATGGGCGAATGTAGCGGGCAGGGTCTGGGGCTCAATCTGATGAGTACCACACAGTTGCTGATGCAACTGGAGGCAGGAATGTCCGGGGGGGGACAGCAGTCAGAAGTCTGCTGGACCCCAGGACCCAACTGGGTCCCAGTCAGGAGCTGAGTCTCTGCACCAGGTTATCCTGGAGCTGATGCAGACGATAGGGTGCGGCCGTGAGATTCAGAGGGGGATGTTAGTGACACCCCAGCGGGTCCATAGTCGGTTGGAGGAGTCCCAAAGGCTGCGGGCTCAGGAGTCAACACTGCTAGGGCGGCAACCTCAGTGGAAAGCCTGGAGCATGACATCAGCACCATGAGTGGTGTCCAAGGTGTTGCTCAGTCAGTCACGGCCATGGCTGAGGGCCTTGACAGCATGTCCCAGTCGCTGGGGGACGTGTCCCAGTCTCAAGTGGGCATTGCCGAGGCGCTCCAGAGCACGTCGCAGTCGCTGAGAACCATGTCCAAGATGCAGGCGGACATTAGCGAGGCACTGCAGAACCTGGCCTCATCACATAGGGGCATCACTGAGGGCATCGACACCATGGTGCAGAGAATGGGGAGCTGGATGATACAGCAGCTTCCTGAGCACAATCCAGCTGCCCCTCCATCCCAAGGTAACCTCCCCCAGGCCCTACGGCCATCAACTGGGAGGAGGGAGCACTGGAGACCAATTCGGAGCTTCCCTACAGGGAGAAGACGATGGTCACCAGCTCTTCCAAGTCCCCGCCCCCCTCCTGACAACGGCACGTCTTGGGGTCCGTGGCGAAACAGGATGGCATGACGATACGTGTGCCACCGGCAAGTTGGTTGGGACCCGCAGGCACCAAGCCCTCTAGAGGACACCCACCAGGGGCATCACAGGACACGGTAATCAGCAGGCTGCCTCCACCTCTGATGCGCATACTGGGTACACACTTAGACGTAGTACCAGAGCATGGGGGGCTGAGAAGATTGAGGATCACTGAGCGGGCACTGGGGGGGGGGGGGGGGGGGGGTAGGTGGCCGGAAATGGGAGATGGCACCATCGGTAGCTTGGAACTGTTAGGGTCATGATTGTGCACCATTAAAACCCGTTACACCCACGAAATGCGTAGCCTCTGTCATGTTATTCTGCACTGTGGGCCGGCCTGCATTTCCCTCCCATTTGCCCTCTGCTCTCCCCCAGCCCCAGCCCCTGGGCATAGTAGTCCTAGATTTGCCTCCCCCCCCACCCAATGCATACCACATGCAGGTGATGAGTATGAGCTGTCAGGGGACAGACAATGGCACAGATGAGCACCAGAGCTCACCTCACAGCAGGTTATCAGCATCCTTCTGCTTTGTATATTGACCCGCTGACAAAACAAAGAACAATACGGCACAGGAACAATCCCTTCGGCCCTTCAAGCCTGTACTGGTCATGATACCAACCTTGGCCAAAACCCTCAGCACTTCCTAGTGCCGTATAACTCTATCCCCTTCCTATCCATGTGTTAGTCAAGATGCCTTTTGAACGGCGTTAATGTATCTGCTTCCACAACCTCCCCTGGCAACGTGTTCCAGGCACTCACCACCCTCTGCGTAAAAAACCTGCCTCGCACATCTCCTCTAAAGTTTGCCCCATGTACCTTAAACCTATGCCCCCTGGTGACTGACCCCTCCACCCTGGGAAAAAGCGCCTGCCCATCAACTCTATCCATGCATCTCATAATCTTGTAGACCTCTATCAGGTCACCCCCACCCAACGTCCGTCTTTCTAATGAAAACAAGAGTCTATTCAGCCTCTCTACACAGTTAACACCCTCTGGACAAGCAGAATCCTGGTAAACCTCCCCTGCACCCTCTCCAAATGCCTCCACATTCTTCTGGTAGTGTGGTGACCAGAATTGTGCGCAATATTCCAAGTGCGGCCGTACCAAGATCCTATACAACTGTCGCATGACTTGCCAGTTTTTATACTCAATGCCCCGTCCAATGAAGGCAAGCATTCCATATGCTTTCTTAACTACCTTATTAACTTGTGTTGCCACCTTCAAAGATCTGTGGACCTGCATGCCCAGATCTCTCTGACTTTCTATGTTCCTAAGAATTTTACCATTTACGGTATATTTTCCCTCTATTTTAGACCTACTAAAATGCAATACTTTACATTTGTCTGGATTAAACTTCATTTGCCATTTCTCTGCCCAAGTCTCCAACCTATCTATGTCCTGCTGTATCTCCTGACAATCCTCAACACTATCTGCCACTTCACAAACCTTGGTGTCATCTGTGAACCTACTAATCAGACCAGCTACATTTTCTTCCGATTTGGTTATGTGCACCACAAACAACAGAGGCCCAAGCACCAATCCCTGTGGAACACCACTAGTCACAGCCTTCCATTCAGAGAAACACCCTTCTATTGTTACCTTCTGCCTTCTGTGACGGAGCCAGTTCTGTATCCATCTTGCCACCTCACCTCTGATCCCGTGTGACTTCACTTTTTATACCAGTCTGCCATGAGTCACCTTGTCAAAGGCTTTATCGAAGTCCATGTAAACAACATCCACCACACTTCCTCTTCAATCATCTTTGTCACCTCCTCAAAAAACCCGATCAAGTTAGTGAGGCACGGCCTCCCCTTCACAAAACCATGCTGTCTATCACTAATGAGTCCATTTGTTTCGAAATAGGTATAAATTCTGTCCCTGAGAATTCTCTCCAATAATTTACCTACTACCAATGTGAGGCTCACCGGCCTATAGTTTCCTGGATCATCCCTGCTGTCTTTCTTTCTTTTATAAATTTAGAGTATCCAATTCATTTTTTTTTCCCAATTAAGGAGCAATTAAGCGTGGCCAATCCACCTACTCTGCACATCTTTTGGGTTGTGGGGCGAAACCCATGCAAACACGGGGAGAATGTGCAAACTCCACAAGGACACTGACCCAGAGCCCGGATCGAACCTGGGACGACTGTTCCCACCTTTCTAGACCATATAAAAGTCTCCTTTTTCATTTTGACGAGGTTCACAATATCCCTCGTTGACCACGGTGACATAAACTTCACATACTTATCCTTCATTCTCTCAGGAACGTGACTTTCCTGAATTCTAATCAACTGTCGCTTGAAAGCGACATGTGCTGAGGGGCATGGTGGGTGGGAAAGGAATGAGATAACGGACGAAGCCACATCCTATGTGAAGCGAATGAGGATGAGGGCCTCCCTGGCCCTCTGGACATGTCAGATGAGTCTCCTGCGGCACATGCTATGCGACATCTCTTCGAATGACCAGTGACACCTTGGGCCATCCCCGGCCTCCCCCTCAGGGTCTCTCCCAGGCCTGATGGGGGGCCGGGTCCTCAGGGCGACGGCAGTTGCTGCTGGGTCTGACATCTGTAAGGGATTGGAGTGGGCGAGAGGCTGACAATCAGTGAGGCCTTCCACCCCTGCACCCTCAAATCCCCCAAGCCTCCTTCAACCTTACATTCCCTGCCATCTCTCAGGTGCCAGCCAACGAGCCGGTTATTCTGGAGGGCCCCTGGGCACCGGAACCCAAGACCCCCGCCGGGAACCATAGTGGGACTGGGCTCAGGTAACCCCCCCCCCCCTTTCGTGATTCACACATCGCCCTCTGGCTGTGGGATATCCCCACTACTGCTGCCTGGCTATTGGGTGTTCGATTGTTGGCTGCTGCCCCTGTAGTGTTGGTGCCTCCAGTGTTACGGCGATGTGTCCAGGCTTCACAATCTGATTGGGATGCTAGGCAGTGATGTGCCATCAATTAACACAAGATGAGTAGTGAACGAAACTGTGGCTTTAATAAGCTAAACAGAAAGCGTCCTGGCCACTGATCCCGAATGGGGCAGAGCCGGAGGTCAGCCACCTTTATACCGAGCCCGAGGGGAGGCGGAGCCATCAAGCAGTGGTTTACCACAATACATGTAGTACAGTAACAGTTTACCACAATACATATAATACACTAACAGTGGTTTACCACAGGCAGTAACGCCTGCCTTCTGGGCGGCACAGTGGCGCAGTGGTTAGCACTGCTGCCTAACGCCGCTGAGGACCCGGGTTTGATCACGGCCCCGGGTCACTGTCCATGTGGAATTTGCACATTCTCCCTGTGTCTGTGTGGGTCTCACCCCCACAACCCAAAAATGTGCCTGGTAGCTGAATGGACCATGCTAAATTGCTCCTTAATTAGGAAAAAAAAGAATTAAATTCAATTATCACCTGCCTGCGACATGGCAGGTTTACCCACGGGTATCTACATGGGAGCTGTGAGGTGCTCACACTACTAACATTGCCAATTCCCTGCTAGCGATAGCTTTCAGCTGTGCGGTCAGACGCTGCCCATGGCCAGTGGGGATTAAAGTGACCTTCACCATTTTTCCACGGATGGCGTCTATCTTGGGAGTGTTCGGTGGGATGGACCGGCAGCAGCTGAGGTTACCCCTGGTATGGGTACACAATATCTTGGGGGTGGCATATCGGACCCGCGGGTGCTCAGCCCCTTCCCAGCCCAGCTGTGGGCAACCCCACACTGATGGCAGTCAACCCCCCCTCCTGTGCAAGCCTGCTGTTTCCGATTTCAGAATCTAACTGGATGGCTCAGATTCACGCCCCACGCAACACGGCCGTTATATCACGGCCAAAGAATATGAGGAATATGTCCACGGCTTAAGAGAGCCAAAGGTTTGAACCGTGGTGGGTGCAATGGGGGTGGACCAAAGAAAACCATGGGCAAGAACAGGTATGAATAGGAGCAACCTGGTGAATTCATTTTTCAAAATATCATGAATTAAGACATTTTCTTAAGTTTCAAATTGCTGAATATTGCTTCATAACTATATATAATTATAATCTTTATCTATTTCCAGGAAGATTGCAACTCTGCATACGGAACAAGAAAGGTATGCCTAATGAAAGCTACAAAATATTCCAGTACTTAAGGAATTGTAGCCACGGTAAAAGTCTCATTCTGAATAGACATTCTTAAGCTAAGAATTTTAACTGTATTCACCATGCATTTTAATATTAATTGTTCGAGACCTCTGGTGAGACTTGGAGGAGGGTGTATCGCACAAAAGGTGGCTTCCACTAAGGTCCCGGTACTGCCTCCCTCCCTAACAGCACAGTGGATGTATCTACACCTCAAGGACTACAGTGGTTCAAGAAGACAGCTCACCACCACCTTCTGAAGGGCAACTAAGGATGGGCAATAAATGCTGGCCTAACTAGCGATGTCCACATCCCATAAATTATTTTTTTTTAAACTGATCCTACGGACGAGATCTACGGTCTAGGAGGGTGGGGACAGTCGAAAATCTTGAGTATAAAGAAAGTAGGAAGGTACTTAAGCGGGAAATTAGGATAACTCGGAGGGGTCATAAAAACCCTTGGCAAGTAGGATTAAGGTGAATCCTAAAGCTTTTTATTCATATGTAAAAAGCAAGAGGGTGGCCAGAGACAGGATTGGACCACTTAAGGACATTGGGGAATCTATGTGTTGAGCCAGAGGAAATGGACGAGGTACTAAATGAATACTTTGCATCAGTGTTCACCAAGAAAAAGTATTTGTAGAAGATGATTCTTGGGTAGGGTGTGGGGATAGTCTGGGTCATATTGATATCAAAAAGGAGTAGGTATTGGGTGTTTTAAAAGACATTAAGATAGATAAGTCTCCTGGGCCTGATAGGATTTACCCCAGAATACTGAGGGAAGCAAGGGAGGAAATTGCTGGGGCCTTGACTGGCATCGTTGTATCTTCATTGGCAACAGGTGAGATCCCAGAGGACTGGAAAATAGCTAATGTGGTAGCACTGTTTAAGAAAGGTAGCAGGAATAATCCAGGGAACTATAGGCCAGTGAGCCTCATGTCAGTAGTAGGTAAATTATTGGAGAGACTTCTCAGGGACAGGATTTATACCCATTTTGAAACAAATGGACTCATTAGTGATAGACAGCATGGTTTCGTGAAGGGGAGGTCGTGCCTCACTAACCTGATTGGGTTTTTTGACGAGGTGACAAAGATGATTGATGAGGAAGGGTGGTGGATGTTGTGTACATGGACTTCAGTAAAGCCTTTGACAAGGTACCTCGTGGCAGACTGGTATAAAAGGTGAAGTCACACGGGATCAGAGCTGAGGTGGCAAGATAGATATAGAACTGGCTCCATCACAGAAGGCAGAAGGTAACAATAGAAGGGTATTTCTCTGAATGAAGTGTGTGACTAGTGGTGTTCCACAGGCATTGGTGCTGGGCCTCTGTTGTTTGTCGTATACATAAACGATCTGGGGGAAAATGTAGCTGGTCTGATTAGTAAGTTCGCGGATGACGCCAAGGTTGGTGGAGTGGCAGATAGTGTTGAGTATTGTCAGAGGATACAGCAGGACATAGATAGGTTGGAGACTTGGGCAGAGAAATGGCAAATGGAGTTTAATCTGGACACATGTGAGGTAATGCATTTTGGTAGGTCTAACTAGAGGGGAAATATACAGTAAATGGCAAAACTCTTCGGGATATGGAAAGTCAGAGTGATCTGGGGGTACAGGTCCACAGATCTTTGAAAGTGCCAAGCAAGTGGACAAGGCATGTGGAATGCTTGCCTTCATTGGACGGGGCATCGAGTATAAAAACTGGCAAGTCATGCTACAAGTTGTATGGAACCTTGGTACGGCTGCACTTGGAATATTGCGCACAATTCTGGTCACCACACTACTAGAAGGATGTGGAGGCTTTCGAGAGGGTGCAGACGAGGTTTACCAGGACCACGGTGTTAGCTATGTGGAGAGGCTGAATAGACTCGGACTGTTTTCATTGGAACGATGGAGATTGAGGGGCGACCTGATAGAGGTCTACAAGATTATGAGGGGCATGGATAAAGTGGATGGGCAGGCACTCTTTCCCAGGTTGGAGGGGTCAGTTACTAGGGAGCATAGGTTTGAGGTCCGTGGGGCAAAGTTTAGAGGAGATGTGTGAGGCAGGTTTTTTTACACAGGTGAGTGCCTGGAACGAGCTGCCAGGGGAGGTTGTGGAAGCAGATACATTAACGGGGTTCAAGAAGCATCTTTACAAATATGTGGATAGGATGGGTATAGAGGGATATGGCTCGAGGAAGTGCTAAGGGTTTTGGCCAAGGGTGGTATCATGACCGGTCCAGGCTTGGAGGTCTGTTGGGCTTGTTCCTGTGCTGTATTGTTCTTTGTAAAACTTTGGGTTTTAACCTGGTAGCTTACCATGGGGAGGATGGTTAAGGTGCTGAGAGGATATCTAAAGCAGCATTGAAGAAGGCTGCAGGGAAGAAATCGTTGACGGGTAGCCTGGTAAAGGAACTCAAGGGAGACAAGATGGCGGAGGATACGGCTGCACCTATCATGCTGGAAACCTTGCAAAGGGCAATGGCGCAGGAGCTGGAAAAGTTCAGAAGACAGATGGATGGTAGATTTGAGCGGCAAGGCAGGGGACTTAAGAGGTCGTTCAAAGCCACTGGTGAGGAGACATTGGGCCCACTCCAGAAGCAGCTTGACAAAACTGCAGGGTTGTGAGGGAGCAGGCTGAGACGTTAAAGGATGTTGAGGAGGCCCTGTCGAACCATGAGGACCGACTGGTTTAGTTGGAGGCTGAAATGCAGATTCTGGCGGATTAAAACAAGGGCCTGAAAGCCAAGGTAGATGAGCTGGAGAACAGGTCGAGGCGTATGGACCTGCTGGAGGGTACGAACCGATCAAACAATCTTTGGCGATGTTTTCTCGGCTGGTGGCAGGGATGATGTGTTTGCTCTGCCGGATTTTATTAGGGCACAGCAAGTCCTGCGACAGAAGCTGAGGACGAATGAGCCACTACATGGGGTGATTGTTTGGTTTCAAAACTACCAGAGGAAGGAACGGGTCCTGGAGTGGGCCAGGCAGCATCAGAATATCGACTGGGACAACAACATTATGCATATTTACCAAGACATCAATACCAAGTTGGTGAAAAGGAGGACAGCCTTCAAGAGGGTGGATGCGGTGCAGTACCCGGTGAAGCTGAGGGCGAGGTAGGGTTTGAAGGACCATTACTTCGACTCACTGGAGCAGGCAGAGGCCTTTGTCAAGGAACAAGGACTGGGAATGGTTTGAGGAGGGTTGTTGGGTGTCTTTTTCTATCTGGACAAGCTGGGCTGGTGTAATTGTAAGTATTGTAATAATGTATGTTATGTTTGTCGGGTTCTTTGTGGCCATGTCATTCGTTTGTTGATGATGGGGGAGATTTTCTACTCTGTTTTCTCTTTTTTCTATAGGAGATTAGGTCCATGGTGGATGATAAGATGAGGGATATGGGCAGGGGGCAGTGATCACAGGCCTTGGGTTTAGTGATGTTTGGGGTTGGACCTTGGGGGTGGTCACATTGCTTGGAGTTAGGCTAGTTAAGAGGAATGTTATGGGGTTGGGTCTGCGACAGTTAGACAAGGCTCGATGCGTCTAGTGCGGTCGGTTGGGAGAAGAACAGGGTTAATAGAGGTGGCATGTTGCCTGCTGATCTAGTGGGGGAGGGAGGAGGGACTTAGCAGCGATCAGAAGTTTTTCTTTGTCTCATCTTTGAGGTGGGGCAGGTCGTCACCTACGTTGTCCAAGAGTATTGTTGAGGACTGTATGACCTACCGCAGTGGTAATGGCTGACTTGAGGTTGTGGGGGGTTGAAGCCCCTGACACAGCTGGTCACCTGGAACGTACGGTGTCTGGGGGGTCTTGTTAATAAAGCAAGGGTTTTTGCCCATCTAAAGGGACACACAAGAGATACACATGCGAGAACGAGACCAGATCAGGTTCCAAAGGCCTGGGTGAGCCTGATGTTCCACTCGGGCTTTGACAGTAATGAAATGAATGAAAATTGCTTATTGTCACGAGTAGGCTTCAATGAAGTTACTGTGAAAAGCCCCTAGTCGCCACATTCCGGCGCCTGTCCGGGGAGGCTGATACGGGAATCGAACCGTGCTGCTGGCCTGCTTGGTCTGCTTTAAAAGCCAGCGATTTAGCCCAATGAGCTAAATCAGCCCCTAATCAGTAGGGCCCGGGGGGGGGGGGGGGGGGGGGGGGGGGCTGCGATCCTAATCAACAAGTGGGCGCAGTTCCACGTGGAAAAGGTGACGGCAGATCCAGGGCGGGAGGGGGACAAAATGTGACAGTGGTAGGAGTCTTGGTGGAGAAACCAGTGGTACTGGTGAACGTATATGCCCCAAATCTGGGCAGTGTGTCATTCATGAAGCAGTGGGTGGCGGTGGTGCCAGACCTGGACACTCACCAGCTTATTATGGGGGGGTGATATGAACTTTGTGCTGGACCCGAAGGCAGAACGATCGATGCCGAGATCACTGTCCACGGGAGGATGGTAAGAGTATTGTTCATGGAGCAGGTGGAGGGCCATACCCATGGAGGTTCACGCACCTGGGGGAGAGGGAATTCTCATTTTTCTCCACAGTACACAAAGTGTATTCGCAGATTGATTACTTCCTTATGAGTCAAACACTGCTGGTTGGGGTTAGGGCGGCCGAATATCTCGATCACGTCCCGCATGGAGAGGGTCTGGTGCGGGGAGTGGGTGAAGAGCACTGCAGGGGTTGCCGGTTAGATGTAGGGCTGTTATCAAACTTGGGGGTCTATGTGAGGTGTTCGAGGGCCATAATGGAACACATTGCAAATAATGATAATGGGGATGTTTCACCCTCAAATCTGTGGGAGGCACTGAAAGTGGTGATCATGGGAGAGATTATAGCAGTTAAGGCGGATGCGGAAGCTATAGAGGAGCGACATGAATTGGTGGATACGATTTTAAGCATGGATCATAGATGTGCGAGGGATCTGACCCCAGGACTGTTGGTGTGCAGGAAGGAACTGCAAATGCAGTTCGGCTTGATGTCAACGGACAAAGCGATGTGGCAGTTGAGGTGGGCAAAAGGGGAAGTTTGCAAGTATGGGGAGAAGGCGAGTCGGCTCTTGGCACATTAATTAAGGCAGCGGGAGGTGGATAGGAAGATTGTTCAAGTTAGGAATTGGGATGTAAGTTGGTCTGCGATCCGAGAAGGTGAATGGTATGTTCAAGGCTTTTTATGAGAAGTTATATCAGTCGGAAGCATCAAAAGATGGGTGAGAGATGGTGAAGTTTTTGGGGGGTCTGGAGTTTCCCAAGGTGAGGCAGGAGGCGTTGGAGGCTCCGCTTTGTTTGGAGGAGATCCAGAGCATTGGAACAGATGCAATCAGGGAAGGCACCAGGGCCGGATGGGTTTCCGGTGGAGTTCTATAAAAAGTCCAAGGATCAGTTGGGTCCACTGTTGCTGGGCATGTTTAGAGACTCCTTGGAGTGGGGCGCTTTCCCGGGGACATTGGGGCAGGTGTCTAGGTATGTCACTACTCTTGAAGAAGGACAAAGACCCCACGGAGTGTGGATCATACTGTCCGATTTCCCTGTTGAATGTCGATGCCAAATTGCTGGCCTTGGTGTTGGCTTTAAGACTGGAGTTGTGCCTCCCGGACGTGATAGGAGAAGTTCGGACGGGGTTTGTGAAAGGGCGGAGGTTGATCACGAATATACGGCGGTTACTTAATGTGATGTTTACTTCTGCAACCAGCCCGGAGCCGGAGATCATTGTATCTCTGGACGCGGAGAAGGCGTTTGACCGGGTGGAGTGGGTATTTTACTGTATTCAAGAAATTTGAGCTAGGTCCGGGATTTGTGTCCTGGGTGGGGCTGCTGTATGCTAGTGTCTGTACTAATGATATGACCTCTGAGACTTTTAGGCTACATCAGGGCACGAGGCAGGTCTGCCTGCTGTCTCCTTTACTGTTTGTAAAGGCAATTGAGCCATCGGCTATGGCGTTGAGGACCTTGAAGAAATGGCTTGGGATAGTTAGAGGGAGGGGTGGAGCACAGGGTATCATTATATGCTAATGATTTGCTGTTACACGTAAGGGATCTGAAGCATCTATTGGGAACATTATGGGGATAATGCTCTGCCAACATTTTGAATTGGTAGCAGTTTCACAGCAGGCTCTCATTTGTACTAATCACACTCTTTGACCCGCAAGGCTGGATGCCACATTTAGTGCATGGAGGGAAAGAGGGTTGGAGAAGGTGGGGGATCTACCCTTGGAAGGGCAGTTTGCCAGTTTGGAGGAGCTAAAGGAGATGTATGGGCTAACGGACGGGTTCAGGTACTTCCAGGTGCAGAGCTGGGTTCAGTGGTTGCTGCCAGCCTTTCCGGTGGTACAGCCACCTACCTTAGTAGAGTGAATTTTATCATACGCGGGATCGGTGGAGGGTATTATGTCCGGAATGTACCAACAAATAGTCAGAAAGGAGTTGAGTTCAGTTGAGGGAGTGAAGGCTGTGGTGAATCATAATAGCATAATTCACACTGTTATCACACATGTTATACCATGCCTCTGTAAGCTCAGCACACGAGCAGTTGCGCGGCTCTGCCCCTAGGGGGAGGTGTACTGGGAATGTACGGAAGTTTGTACTGGGCTCCACCCTTGGCTCCGCCCATGACTCCTCCCCACCCACTGGTTGTATAAAGCTTGGCAGTCGGAGCCTGCCTGCCAGTTCATCTAGAGTTCATCGTGTCACAGGCAGGCTCTGTTGTAAGACGATTAAAATCACTGTTCACTTATAGCCACGTGCCGCGTGAATTGATGGTCTCATCAATTTAATCGTCTTAAGAAACAGTAAGGAACGACTATGGAATCAGCCCTCAAGCCTGATCGACTGGAACTCGACCCACAGGATTCAGAGGCAAAAGAAATCTTTTCACATTGGCTCCGATGTTTTAAGGCCTACCTGGCTGAAGCAAGCTCCACAGAAACGACGGAGGAGCAGAAACCCAGCCTACTGCACGCAAGGGTGAGCCATCGTATATCTACTCAGTTAAATTGTACCTGCTCATATACAGAGGCCCTGGCCCTACTCGGCAAAATGTACGTGAGGCCCGTCAATGAGGTCTATGCACGCCACGTTTTTACTAATCGCCGCCAGCGCCCCACAGAATCGCTAGAAGAATTTCTAAGAGACTTAAAAACCTTATCCCAGGACTGTAATTACCAAGCAGTAAATGCTGCTGAACATAGAGAACTTGCTGTCCGTGATGTCTTTGTTACAGGCCTTAGATCAAATTACGTGCGCCAGCGACTGCTGGAGAAAGGGGCTCAAAATTTAGAAGATACTGTTGAACTCGCTACAACTATGGAGGTCTCGTTTCGTAGCCTCACCTCGTTTCCTGCGGACTCCGCGACCCCGTCATGGGCCCCCGACCAGCGACTGCCCCAGACCTGCGCCGTGCGGCCGCCCAGCCACCATGCTGCCCCAGCCTGCCACTTTTGTGGCCAGTCCCAGCACCCGCGGCAGCTCGGCCCGGCCCGCAACGCGACCTGCAGCAGCTGCGGGCGAAAAGGTCACTACGCCAGAGTGTGTCTGGCAAGGAAGGCCCCAGCCCCTAACCCTCCCGCGGCACAAAGCAACCGCTCTCCGCACTCGCAGGCCCGCAGGCCCCGGAACGCTGCGGCCTATACCCCAACTCCGCCCCCGCCCGCCACGTGCGATCCATGGGGCCGCCATCTTGGACGCCATCTTCCTCGCCGCCCGCCACGTGCGATCCACGGGGGCGGCCATCTTGGGCTCCATCCTCTCCAAACTCAGAAAATTTGATTGAAGACTGCAACCTCAGCGGGCACTCATCGCGGGGCCACCCCAGCACAGCCGACCGAGCCGGCGACTACCCGAAACTCAAAGCAGTCACACTGGACCAATCGCGCCCAAAATATCTCCACAACTCTATGACGACGGTCCAAATCAACGGGTACAGTACACCGTGCCTTTTCGACTCCGGGAGCACCGAGAGCTTCGTACACCCAGATCTGGTAAAACGCTGTTCGCTCCCTGTTTTTCCTGCACGGCAAACTATCTCCCTCGCTTCGTGTTCCCACTCTGTCCATATCCAAGGACGCACCGTCGCGACTCTAACGATCCAAGGCGCTAGTTACTCTAATTTTCAACTATACGTCTGCCCGAACTCTGCGCCCCAGTTACTGGGACTCGATTTTCAGTGCAATCTCAAGAGTCTCACCCTCAGCTTCGGCGGACCTCTACCCCCACTCACTATCTGCAGCCTAGCCACGCTGCGAATCCCCCCCCCCCTCCTCTCTTTGCCAATCTCTCTCCAGACTGTAAACCCGTAGCCACTCGCAGCAGGCGGTACAGCCTACAGGACAGGGTGTTCATTCGAACCATGGTCCGGAGGCTCCTACGTGAGGGGATCATAGAGGCAAGTAACAGTCCCTGGAGAGCTCAGGTGGTGGTTGTCAAGACCGGGGAAAAATTCCGCATGGTCGTAGACTATAGTCAGACTATTAATCGGTTTACGCTCCTCGACGCGTACCCCCTCCCCAGGATTGCAGACATGGTGAATCAGATAGCCCAGTATCGGATTTTCTCCACGGTGGATCTGAAGTCTGCATACCACCAGCTCCCAATCCGCCCGGAGGACCGCCATTTCACGGCGTTCGAGGCCGATGGCCGCCTCTTCCACTTCCTCCGGGTTCCCTTTTGCGTCACAAATGGGGTCTCGGTGTTCCAACGAGCAATGGACCCAATGGTGGACCAGTACGGGCTGCAGGCCACGTTTCCGTACTTGGACAACGTCACCATCTGCGGCTATGACCAGCAGGACCACGACGCTAACCTCCATCGATTTCTCCAGACGGCCCAGAAGCTTAACCTCACGTACAACAAGGAGAAATGCGTTTTGCGCACAACCAGACTAGCCATCCTCGGCTATGTCGTGGAAAACGGAGTCCTGGGCCCCGACCCGGACCGTATGCGCCCCCTCTTAGAACTCCCTCTCCCTCATTGTCCCAGGGCCCTCGAACGGTGCCTGGGGTTCTTTTCATATTATGCCCAGTGGGTCCCTCAATATGCGGACAAAGCCCGCCCACTCTTTAAGGCCACACTTTTTCCCCTGTCAGCTGAGGCCCTTCAGGCCTTCAACTGCATCAAGGAGGACATCGCCAAAGCGGCCATGCGGGCGGTGGATGAATCCGTCCCTTTCCAGGTTGAGAGCGATGCCTCAGAGGTAGCTCTTGCAGCCACATTAAATCAGGCAGGGAGACCAGTTCCATTTTTCTCCCGAGCCCTCTCTGCTTCGGAACTTCGACACTCCTCGGTCGAAAAGGAAGCACAAGCCATTGTGGAGGCTATTCGTCACTGGAGGCACTACCTCGCAGGTAGAAGGTTCACCCTCATCACCGACCAAAGATCGATTGCCTTCATGTTTGACAACTCGCAAAGGGGCAAAATTAAAAATGATAAAATTCTGAGGTGGAGGATCGAGCTCTCCACCTACAAATACGATATTATGTATCGACCGGGGAAGCTCAACGAGCCCCCAGATGCCCTGTCCCCCGGCACGTGCGCCAGCACGCAGAGCGACCGCCTGAAAGCCATCCACAATGACCTCTGCCACCTGGGGGCCACCCGGCTCGCCCACTACATTAAAGCCCGAAATCTGCCTTTCTCCACCGAGGAGGTAAAAGGCGTCACCAGGAATTGCCCGATCTGCGCGGAGTGCAAACCGCACTTCTACAGACCAGACAGGGCCCACCTGATGGTTTCCCCAGCTATGTACACAGCGACCGGGGTTCATCCTTCATGAGGGACGAGCTGCGTCAGTACCTGCTCGACAAGGGCATCACCTCGAGCAGGACTACCAGCTATAACCCCAAGGGGAACGGGCAGGTGGAGAGGGAGAATGCGACAGTCTGGAAGACCGTCCTACTGACCCTCCGGTCCAGGAATCTCCCGATCTCCCATTGACAAGAAGTCCTCCCAGATGCGCTCCACGCTATTAGGTCCCTCTTGTGTACCGCCACCAGTCAGACCCCTCACGAGTGGCTCTTTATCTTTTCCAGGGGTACTACCACGGGGGTTTCGCTCCCGGCATGGTTGAAGACACCGGGCCTAGTGCTCCTCAGGAAGCATGTCAGGGCACACAAAACTGACCCGCTTGTGGAAAAAGTGCTCCTACTACACTCGAACCCCCAATACGCCTTCATAGAGTTCCCAGACGGCCGTCAGGACACTGTATCCCTCCGGGACCTAGCACCTGCAGGATCAAACCCCACCACTACCACTGCCGAGGTACCCCTCACACTACATCCCACCCAACTCGCAGCGCCCCGCGCCTACCAGTTCGCTACACATGTTCCGCGCGCCCGCAAGCTCCCAGCGCCCCCACTCCCAAGTCAAACCAGACGGGTACGAAGCTCGGACAGAATCACCCCCGGAGTCCGCCATCGTACCCCAACCGACCGTGATCATCCAGCCACCAGAAGAAACTGCAACCCCGGTGCTCCGCCGATCACAATGGACAACTCGACCACCGGACAGGCTCAATCTGTAAACCATCACCCCCGCCGGACTTGATTTTTTTACAGGGGGTGAATGTGGTGAATCATAATAGCATAATTCACACTGTTATCACACATGTTGTACCATGCCTCTGTAAGCTCGGCACACAAGCAGTTGCGCGGCTTTGCCCCTAGGGGGAGGTGTACTGGGAATGTATGGAAGTTTGTACTGGGCTCCACCCTTGGCTCCGCCCATGACTCCTCCCCCCCCCACTGGTTATATAAAACTTGGCAGTTGGAGCCTGCCTGCCAGTTCATCTAGAGTTCATCTCGTCACAGGCAGGCTCTGTTGTAAGATGATTAAAACCACTGTTCACTTATAACGACGTGTCGCATGAATTGATGGTCGCATCAAAGGTAAAATGGGTGGAGGAATTGGGGCCAATGCTGGCAGAAGGGGTGTGGGAGTGAGGCGTTGAGGAGGGTGAGCGCGACATCACCTTGCACACAGTTAAGCCTCATTCAGTTAAAGGTACTTTTTTACTTTACTAAAGCAAGGATGAGCCGCTTTTTTGAAGAGTCGGAGGACAGGTGCGAGCTCTGTTCGAGGGGGCTCGCACACCATACACACATGTTCTGGTCAAGCCCCAAGCTGGCACCGTGTCAGCGATCCTTAGAGTGAGGGTGGAACCCTGTCCACTGGCAGCGATTTTTGTGTCTCCGATGTGCTGGAACTGCGGACGGGGACAGGGGCGGATGTCCTGTCCTTTGCTTCATTGGTGGAACCAAGGCATATCCTGTTGGGCTGAAGGCTGGCAGAACCGCCGAAGGCTTTGGCATAGATAGGTGATTTGATGGAGTCTTTACATCTCGAGAAGCTCAAATTCACTGTGAGGGTCGATTGAGGGGTTCTATCATAGATGACAACCGTTTATAGTATACTTTAAAGAATTGGTCACTGCTAGCTTTTTGGGGAGGGCATTTACTCATTGTTGGGGTGGTAGTTTGGATGGGAGAGCGGGAGGAGGGGGAGGCAAGGATGGTGAGTATTTGGGAAACTTTTGTCATCTTTTGTATGAAATGTTAAACATTCAATAAAAATCATTTCTGAAAAAAAGACAAATATACACATTTGGAAATAGATGGGCATTTACTTCCTGTCTCATTAAGTCTTCCTCTAACCACATAGACATTTTTCCCAAAATTAACATTGGTAGATTTCAGAGTAAAGTTTGATGCCAACCAGGAAAAACAAATATAAACAATATTCCCAATGATCATGGTTTCTGAATAAAGAATTGGGATTCACAAAAATGGGGCTTTCCAAGACCCATTTGTTAGAAAATTAAATTAATCCCTAATTAACTGACCACTAATTCAGGATTCATGTTTGGATAATGCATTGGAGTTTCCATTTGAGAATCAGGCATATGCTGACATTTCTATATATGAACAATTTATCTAATTCAGTAAAGGCATTAGAAACAATGTCAGAATGCAAGATAATTGAGAACATCATTGGGAAAGCCAGCAGTCAATAGACTGAAGCCACTCCCATTGTCACACATTGCTTAATATAGATATGTACTGCAGAATACACATAGTGGCACATACCCTGGTATGATTTTTAAGGAAAAACACAAAGGGCGGGATTCTCTGTCGCTGGATGCTGAAATCGGGAAGAGCGATTGAGTGCCGAATAGCTCCCGACACAGAAATCGCAGCAGCGCAGTTGGACGCTCGGTTGTGATGCTCTGCCCCCTCCAAATCAGCGTCATTGCAATATGCGTCTTGTGTAGTTGCGACCGCGTTCGCATCTCATTATTGGGCCCACCAACGAAGCTCCGACTCCGATGGGCCGAGTTCCCAATAGAGCGGGCCACGTGTGGTCTCAACAGTCGTGAGCCTGGCGTGATGGCTACGGAGAGAGGATGTACCGACAGTGTCCAGTACCGCAATACTTCACCGACAGTTATGCCGCTGGCCGGGGGGGGGGGGGGGGGGGGCTTCTGTCAGGGCTGGGGGGAGTAGTGGGAGGTGGGCTGTGGGGTCTGCGTGGACGGGTACGTGGTCCAGCACAATTGCCACCAACTTTTCAGCTAATCAGCCCTTCATATGTCCGGTGATTCTCCCACCGTTTTACACGTGTGCCACGGGTGTTTGACGCGGCACCGGTGCTAGCCTATCACCAGTAGTGGAATCGGTGTGGGTGGGATACCGATTTTTCCATCATTGAACTCCATGGATCCTCCGTTGCCGTCAGCATTTAGACGCAGCAACGGAGAATCCAGCCCAAAGACTTCATACTGCAATGCACTTCACTTCTACAGGAAGTGCTAACCCTACCCAAGTTTTTGGGCTGGATTCTTCATGAAATGGCGAACCACGATTGGGTGGACAATCACGCGTGAGCAGAAAAATGAGGCCGGCCCCATCAGAATGCATGCTTCGGTGCCTCGACAGTGGCTTGAATGCGCTCAATGGCACACGCCAGCATGGGCATGCATATTGTACAGTGAAGGCTGCTGACATAACATTAATGGGACCGACCCGGCATTCTCCGGACCTCCCACAATGCTCTGCCTCCGCTCATCAGAATAACCATTTAAAATCGGGAATCAGGTGCCGTAGCTGATGAGGATGAGAGGGGAGGTAAGACATGTCCCCAAAGGCGCAGCCGTAGGTTGCTGGTCCTGGGGGGGGGGGGGTGATATTAGCAGGCGCCGAGCAATGGATGGGCCGAGGGGTGGGGTGTCCAGGCACAGACCGCCATTGCCACGCCTGGAAGGCAGCCATCAGCTGCACACCTCACTGACCTCTCATCGTGGCCTGTGGACACACACTGACCTGCCACCCCCTCCCCCCCACAGCCAGGCACCACCCTGCTAGTGGGGCAACACACGGCCCACCCAAAGAGGACCCCCATAAGAGGGAACAGGACAGGGGCCACAGAGGGTACAGGTGGCATGGGTAGTGCTAGCTAGCGCTACCCATGCTGGCAGGAATGGGTGCCAGAGCCAGAGGTTTCCCAGTGCCAGGCACTGATGGGGCCAGGGTGCAGTGCTGAGAGCAACGTGTCAGGGGGAATGGTCGGGGGGGGGGGGGGGGGGAAACATGTGGGGGCAGGGCCTGCAATGCAGGCTGGTGCCACCGTGCAGCCTGGTGGATCTGGTTGGGCATGGAGGCACCCGCAATGCTTACATGTCCACCTTTCACCTCCTGCACACAATGGAATTTGGTATCCAACCAGGAGTGGTCAGCATCTGCCTGGCTGCCACAGCCCTGGTGGATGCCATGAGACTGTACAAGCAGGAGCTGCTCGGGGAGGTCTCTGCAGTAGCGCAGCCTGCTCCAGAGGAACGGGGAGCCAGCCAGAGAGGATGGAGAGCCAGTCACCCATCAGGCCGAGGAGGTGGCAAGCCAGCGTCGCATTAGGTGGGGGGGGGGGGGGGGGGTGCCTGGGCAGTGTGCGGTGGTAGAACATGCACCGGGTGGGCCCTACACAAGGCATCCCCACATAACTAGCCCCGTCCCCTGCTGCCTCAGGGGGCATCACTGTGGCCCTGGCCCACCTCCAATGCCCATGCCTTGCACCAGTGGCCTCACCGCCCCCACCCCCCGGCACATCCTCTGTACCCTGCCCAGCCCATCCCTCACAACCCTAGACAGAGCACCGAGGCAGGTTTCAGCATTGGCGACCATGTATTTATATAGAAGTATTATGCCCTAGCCCCTACCACTAACTTATGTGCTTCATCCGTGCCAACTTAACTTTCGAGCCTATGTGTCCTAATGGTTCATCTAGGCGGCACATCGGAAGTGGAGGTGGCCTGCTGCAATCCTCACCTGGGGTCTGAAATGTTCATAGAAATACTGGACGGAATTCTCCAGCCATTGAGATTCTCTATTCCTGCCTGCGGGTTTCCAGACAGTGTGGGGTAGGTTCAATGGAAAATCCCATTGACATGCGGCGGGTATAGAGGACCTTCATCTGCAAAGGTGGGTCTCACTCGCTGCTTTCTTCTGTCCTCTAGTCTGCCATGGAGTCTTCTCTGTTACCTCTGCCCCGAGTCTTCATTGGAGAGGGTCTCTGGATGCTTCTTCCTTGTACCCCTCTTTGCGCCCTCCAGAAGCTTCTCTGGCCTTCAGGCAATGTGGTCTCAGGGAGGGGGTCGTAACACTCAATGGAGTTGCCGATTGCAACTCTGCAAGATACCAGGAACCAACCCCCAGGGGTGCATCTTCAGATGCATTGTCCAGACATAACCTTATCCCATATATGGTACTGGTGGGAAATCTAGGTGCCAGAAAGCCTGGTTTCATTTGAGCAATCCATGACATCAATCCATTTGAATGGGACTGATGTCTGGTTTACAGGGCAGGCCCATACTTGCCCCGGTTGTCTTTCTCCGTCTACTTGACTGTTCGAATTTCTATCAGGCATGTCTGTGGTTCTGACTGTGCTTTAATTAAAAATGTCCAACTCTTAATTTAAAGTGTTCAATTCCATATCGTGCCTAAAATTCAGGTTGTTGGCCATTTTACCCCAATCTGATGCATTTACAGTGAAGATGTGAGTTTTCCATAACACATTGTTACTTTGTGTTAGCTGTAGAAGTCAGTATATCTGCCCAGTCTACCTATTTTGGCACAGTTAATGTCGTGAGTGGAGATCTTTTTGAGGGGTTTCCAGGATGGAAGGCATAGTGATCACAAAGATACACAAAGTTCCTTTGAAGAACTAAACTAATTTAATAACACTATTACATTTGAGTTTGAAACTTATTATGAACAGCAAACATACATGTAAGAATTAAACTACACTCACTAACACTATCTCTATCTACTAATTATCTCTATTATGTCTTAACTAACTCTGCAAATACACTATGAATCTTATCTTTATCAGTTCCAGTCTAATCTCCCCTTTGCTTAAGAGCCAGTGCAATTTATAGTACTGTCCCTTAGCTCCCTCTAGTGGCTAGGCTTAACATAACATTAACTCTTCACATGCTGTACATTTGTATAATGTCACATTGTGCACTAATGAAACAGATATCTCTGTCACATGGCATTCACATTCGTGAATTACCCTTACCTAGTTTAGTCTGCAAGCCAACGCTGCTTTCCAGCATGTGTCAATCACCAGGCACAAGTGATTGCTTGGAGCTATTGTTGAGAGTTGCATTTCCGTCCAAGAGTATCACTGTTCCCTTGGTCAGAGTGCTATCTCTTCTAATTAATACCACACCCAAGATGACGCTATAACATATCTTAGCGGGCTGAAATTCTACTTTGTACATATGGGCGGCGCTGATTGTTGACTTCCATACTGCTGGTTCCCGGAGGACATTTCCTTGGGTTTCCTCATGCCCTGATTTAAATGCAGCGGATATCTGCCAAGCATAATTTGGAGCACAAAGCTCAGAATTTCTGGGAAGGAGCATAATTGTGCTGGTGCTGCTTCTTAAAGTGGCACCTATACTTCCTTTTGGCAGCAGCATTAGCAAATAGGCTTTGTTGCCATGTTTTGTGTTCTTAGGGCAGATGTTCACTCACATCTAAGAGGCAAAATGATCTTAATCAAGGTATTGATGAGTAAGTGTAAAATTAAAAATAGTCAGAACAAATACTGCAGTGCCTTTAATCCCAAATTGGCAAAAAGTAAATAAGAGATATAAAAGTAGACAATGACTTGTCAATATGGAAACTTCTAAAATTACTTTTTGCTTCTGTGCTTTTGCTGAAGCCTGCTTTATTCCAACTTTTTTTTATTTATAAACATTTTATTGAGGTATTTATGGTTTTACAACAACAAAATAAACAATGTACATGAAATTATAAACATAGTGCAAAAACCCTTACAGCTCCCACCTTTACTAACCCCCTACTCTAAACTAAGCTAACCCCCCCCCCCTTCTTCTGACGGTTAATTTTCCCCAAAGAAGTCGACGAACGGTTGCCACCTCCGTGCAAACCCGAACTGTGATCCTTTCGGGGCGCACTTGATTTTCTCCAGCCATGTCAGTTAGCCAGGTCTCTAACTTCGGGGGCTTTCAGTCCCTCCGAGCTAATAATATCCGTCTCCGGGCTACCAGGGAAGCAAAGGCCAGAACGTCTGCCTCTTTCAGCACGGGGCAACATGGCAGCACAAGTGGATAGCACTGTGGCTTCACAGCGCCAGGATCCCAGGTTTGATTCCCCGCTGGGTCACTGTTTGTGCGGCGTCTGCACGTTCTCCCGTGTCTACGTGGGTTTCCTCCGGGTGCTCCGGTTTCCTCCCACAGTCCAAAGACGTGCAGGTTAGGTGGATTGGCCATGCTAAATTACCCTTAGTGTCCAAAAAGGTTAGGAGGGGTTATTGGGTTACGGGGATAGGGTGGAAGATTGAGGGCTTAAACCGGTCGGTGCAGACTCGATGGGCCGAATGGCCTCCTTCTGCACTGTATGTTCTATGTTCTCCTCCTGGATTCCCGGGTCTTCCAACACCCCAAAAATTGCCACCTCTGGTCTCGGGGCCACCCTTGTTTTTAACACCTTGGACATGACATCCGCAAACCCCTGCCAGAATCCCCTAAGCTTCGGGCATGCCCAGAACATATGGACATGGTTCGCTGGTCCTCCCGCACACCTTGCGCACCTATCTTCTACCCCAAAGAACCTGCTCATCCGGGCCACTGTCATGTGGGCCTGGTGAACGACCTTAAATTGTATCAGGCTGAGCCTGGCACATGTTGTGGATGTGTTGACCTTACTCAATGGATCCGCCCAGAGACCATCCTCTATCTCTCCTCCTAACTCCTCTTCCCACTTGCGTTTCAACTCTTCGGTCTGCGTCTCCTCTGACCCCATGAGTTCCTTGGAAATGTCAGAAATCCTCCCTTCTCCCACCCGCATGAGATTATCCTATCCTGTATCGCCCTTGGTGGTAGGTGCAGGAAAGCTGAGACCTGCCTGCGTAGAAAGTCCCGCACCTGCAGGTACCTAAATTCATTTCCCCTCGCCAATCCAAATTTCTCCTCCAGCTTCCTCAGGCTAGAAAAGATCCCCTCTATAAACATATCCCCCATCCTCTCAATCCCTGCTCTCTGCCATCTCCAGAATCCTCCACCCAGACTTCCCAGGGCAAACCAGTTATTATTACAGATTGGAGACCACACCGAAGCTCCCTCCGCTCCCACATGCCTCCTCCATTGCCCCCAGACTCTCAGGGCCGCCACCACCACGTGGCTGGTGGAGTACCGTGCCGGCGAGAATGGCAGAGGCTATGTTACCAACACCCCCAAACTGGTGCCCTTGCATGATGCTGCCTCCACACGTTCCCATACCAACCCTCCCCCCACCACCCACTTCCTGATCATGGCTATATTCGCCGCCCAATAATAATTACCAAAATTCGGCAACGTCAGCCCGCCCTCCCCCCGGCTCCGCTCAAACATCCCCTTTTTTAGTCGCAGGGTCTTACCCGCCCATACAAAGCCAGTGATCACCTTATTGACCCGTTTAAAGAAGGATCGTGGAATAAAGATGGGGAGACACTGAAACCCAAACAGGAATCTCAGGAGAACTGTCATTTTCACTGTCTGCACCCTCCCAGCTAGTGACAACGGGAGCGTGTCTCACCTTCGAAATCGTCCTTCATTTGGTCTACTAATCGGGCCAAATTTAACTTGTGCAGCCGTTCCCATTCCCGTGCCACCTAGATGCCTAGATATCGAAAGCTTCCCCCTACTAATCTAAACAGCAGTTTCCCCAGTCGCCTCTCCTGCCCCCTTGCCTGGACCGCAAACATATAACTTTTCCCCATATTTAGTTTATGCCCCGAAAACCGGCCAAATTCTCCCAGAATCCTCATAATTTCTTCCATCCCTTCTAGTCGGTCCGAT
Source organism: Scyliorhinus canicula (assembly GCF_902713615.1). Lineage (NCBI taxonomy): Eukaryota > Metazoa > Chordata > Chondrichthyes > Carcharhiniformes > Scyliorhinidae > Scyliorhinus > Scyliorhinus canicula. Next base: position 53,819,810 of record NC_052149.1, on the reverse strand, counting down.
ACATACAGGAGCAGGTCGTCTGTGTAAAGCGAGACTCTGTGTTCCACTCCCCCCCGGACCAGCCCCTTCCAGCCCCTTGAGGCACTCAGCGAATTGCCAGCGGCTCTATGGCTAACGCGAACAGCAGTGGGGAGAGGGGGCATCCCTGTCTCTATGCAGCCTGAAATAGTCCGATGTTGACCTGTTCGTCCGTATGCTCGCAACTGGAGCCTGATACAACAGCCTGATCCAGCCAATAAAGCCCCGCTCAAATCCAAACCGCCCCAGTACCTCCCACAGATATTCCCATTCCACCCAATCAAAAGCCTTCTCTGTGTCCATTGCGACCACGACCTCCACATCCCTACCTTCTGGGGGCATCATGATCACATTTAACAACCTTCTTATGTTGGCCGCCAACTGCCTACCGTACAAATCTACCTGGTCCTCCCCAATCACGTCCGGAACACAGTCTTCAATCCTAGAGGACAAGATTTTGGCCAGCAGTTTGGCATCCACATTTAGTTGGGATATCGGCCTGTAGGACCCACATAGCTCCGGGTCCTTGTCCCGCTTCAGGATCAATGTGATCGTGGCCTGTGACATCGTCGGGGGAAGCACCCCACGTTCCCTCGCCTCACTGAATGTCCTCATCAACTGCGGCCCCAATATCCCAGAGAACTTTTTATAGAACTCCACTGGGTACCGTCCGGCCCCGGGGCTTCACCCGACTGCATGGCCTTCAGCCCCTCTGCTATTTCCTCCAACCCGATTGGGGCCCCCAGCCCTTCTACATTCAGGAAATTTAGCCCCCCTAAAAAGTGCCTCATCCCTTCCGGCCCACCTGGGGATTCCGACTCATACAACCCAGTGTAAAACTCCTTAAACGCCCTATTAACCCCTGCTGAATCTCCGATCAGGTTCTCGTCCCCGTCCTTTACTTTCCCTATCTCCCTGATGCCTCCCTCTTTTTAAGCTGCTGCACAAGCATTCGGCCGGCCTCCTCCCCATGTTCACAGATCACCCCCATCGCCTTCCTCAGCTGCTCCACCGCCCTCTCTGTAGTTAACAAGCCAAACTCCGCCTGTAGCCTCCGTCGCTCCCTTAGAAGCCCTGCCTCTGGGGTCTCCGCATACCTCCAGTCGACCTCAATATTTCCTTTATCAGTCAGTCCGTCTCTGCTCTGTCTACCTTCTCCCTGTGGGCCTGTATTGAGATCAGCTCCCCTCTAATCACCACCTTCAATGCCTCCCAGATCACCGGCGCTGAAACTTCACCCATGTAATTGACTTCCAGGTAGTTCTGAATACATTTCCTCAGCCACCCGCACACCTCTTCATCAACTAATAGTCCCACGTCCAGCCTTCAGTGCGGGCGCTGGCTACTCTCCTTGCTAACCTGGAGGTCAACCCAGTGCAGGGCATGATCTGAGATTGTGATAGCCGAATACCCCGTGTCCACTATCCCCGTCAGTAGAGCCCTGTTCAAAATTAAAAAAATCAATCCGGGAGTACACTTTATGCACGTGTGAGTAGAAGGAGAATTCCTTCATTCTCAGCTGCCCAAATCTCCATGGGTCTACCCCCCCCCCCCCCCCTCCCATTTGCTCCATGAACCCCTTTAGCTCCTTTGCCATTGCTGGCACCTATCTGTCCTTGAGCTCGACCAGTATAACCCAGGGTCGATAACTGTGTTAAAGTCCCCTCCCATGACCAATGTATGTGAATCCAGGTCCGGGATCTTCCCCAATATCCTCTTTATAAACTCCACATTATCCCAATTTGGTGTGTACACATTCACTAGCACCACCGGCAACCCCTCCAGCTTCCCACTGACCATAATGTACCAGCCTCCCACATCCGAAACTATTCTTCCACCTCAAATACCACTTGCTTGTTATTCAGGATCAAGACCCCTCTAGTCTTAGAGTCCAGCCCCAAGTGAAAAACCTGTCCAACCCATCCCTTCCTTAATCTGATCAGTTACTCTAAGGTGCGTCCCCTGTTACATTACCACGTCCGCCTTCAGTCCCCTCAAATGCACGAACACGCGTGCCCTCTTAACCGGCCCATTTAGCCCTCTCACATTCCAGGTGATCAGTCTAGTTGGGGGGCTCATTGCCCCCCCCCCCTCCCTAGCCGATCAGCCATCACCTTTCTTGCGGCAGTCTCCAGCCCGCGCCCCACTCATCCGCCGGTCCGCCCCCAGGCAGCCTCCGCTCCCGACCTCCTTTCTGTCCCACAGCAAACGTCCCTCCCCCGTCAGCAGAACATTTCCCCCCCCCTCCCCCACCAGTAACAACACAATGTAAATCAATCTCTTCAACAAGCATAACATCTGCTCATCCCCCACTGCGCTTCCGTGAGCTAACCCGCCCAGCTAGCTTGGTGACCGTGGCCCATGGCGCCAGACATTCTCCCACCTATTGTCCCCCCCCCCCCGCCCCGCTCAAAAACACATATTCAAAAGAAAAGCAATCCCAACACAATTGCCCAGAAACAAAAACGAAAACAAAGAAAAGATCAAACGTCTAACAAACACACTTCCATCCCCATCTGTGCAAATGTAAACTTTAACTCACTCAGCTCTGCAGCAGGCCCCAAATCAATAAAGAAGGCATTACAGATAATGTCCAAAAAACAAGAAACTTTTTTAACATGAGCGCTGCAGCAAAGTTCAAAGTCCTCAGTCCGCCACCAGTCCTTTCCTTCTGGCGAAGTCCATCACTTCCTCATGTGACTCAAAATAAAAATGTCGCTCCTCATACGTGACCCAAAGACGGGCCAGATACAGCAGTCCAAACTTCACCTTTTTGTTAAAAAGAATTGATTTTATCTGATTGAACCCGGCTCTTCTCCTGGCCTCCTCTGCACTCAGGTCCTGATAGATCCACAGGATACTGTTCTCCCATTTACAACTCCGTGTCTACCTGGCCCACCGTAAAATACGCTCCTTGTCCAGTACCTGTGGAATCTCGCCACCATAGCCCTCGGGGGCGGTCCCCCACTCGAGGCTTCCTCGCGAGCGCTCTGTGAGCCCTGTCCACCTGCAAGGGTCGGGAGAACGTCCCCAGCAGCTTCTCAAACATGCCCGCTATGTATGTCCCAGTGTCCGTTCCTTCGGGCCCCTTCAGGAGACCAACGATTCTCAAGTTCTGCCGGCGGGACCTGTTCTCTAGGTCCTCCACCTTCTCCAGGAGCCTTTTCTTCTGGTCTCTCAGCATCCCCACCCCCAACTCCACCGCAGTTTGATGTTCCTCCTTCTCAGCCAGCACCTTCTCTACTTTCTGGATTGCCCGGTCTTGGGCATCCAATCTAAATTCCAACCGTGCAATCGAATCTTTAATCGGGTCCAAGCATTCCTGTTTCTGCTTGGCGAAGCCCTCCTGAATAAACTGCATCAGCTGCTCCGTCGACCGCTGGGTCGACAAGCCAGGACTCCGGTCATCCGCCATGCTTTCTCCCACTGCAGCTTCAGCCCAAGCCTTCTCTGTTCGTCTATTTCTTCCTTTGCGAGCACTTCTAGTCCGCCTCTCCATGCACTGATGTAGGAATCCACTCCACAATTGCCTCCACCATCAAGTTTCCGAATCAAGTCCGATAAAAAATCGGGGGAACAGGTCCAAAGGTCCGACCTGAGCGGGAGCCACCAAATGTGCGACTACTCCTTCATAGCCGCCAAAAGAAGTCCTTTATTCCAACTTTTAACTGTGCATAATACAGGCTTGGTGGCAAGGGTGCACTTTTATTGGAATACCCAGGCAGCAAAGTAACATCCCTAAAACACCCTGAAAGAATTCTGCCCTGAGGCTTGTGCCATGGAGCAGCATAAGCCTCCCGCATGCCCTGCACTTACTCTTTTGAAAACGCAGACCAAGCACAAATCAGATATAGTAACAGATCCTCTGCACCTAGCATACAACCGCACTCGGCTGTAAGTATTTCTGCTTGTCTGTGGGTGGGAAGGACACTTATCGTGGTGGACTGCAGTTTTTCTAATGGAAAATCATGGGATAGAGATGACCTTGTATCTCAGGGTACTGAGTAATGAATGGCACTAGCATTAGGATTTTGAATGTAATTTACATTAATTTACACATGCAAATGAGACTTCCATCAACGGCAAAGTGGGAACTGTAGGAGGTTCTTTTGGCCGAAGGATGAAAACTTGCTAAAGGGTCGTGGTACTAATAAGACACACCTGTTTGAAAGTCTGGATTAAATGCAGTAGTTAGCACTGCTGCCTACGGCACTGAGGACCCGGGTTCAAATCCCAGAACTGGGTCACTGTCTGTGTAAAGTTTGCACATTCTGCCCCATGTCTGCGTGGGTTGTGGGTTTCACCCCAACAACCCAAAAGATGTGCAGGATAGGTGGATTGACCAAGCTAAATTGCCCCTTAATTGGAAAAAAATAATTGGGTACTCTAAATTTATTTTTTAAAACGCTCTATCCCCATAACCTAACCTGGACATTAAGGGACACTTAAGCATGGCCAATCCACCTAACCCGCACATCTTTGGACTGTGGGAGAAAACCAGAGCACCTGGAGGAAACCCATGCAGACATAGGGAGAACATATAAATTCCACACACTGACCCAAGGCTGGAATTGAACCTTGACCTCTGGCACTGTGAGGCATTGTATTTAGGCCATTGTATGTGAATATACCCTGACAGAAAGCAGCAAATTTACAAGTCTCTGAAACATATTGGCAGTTTGCTCGCCCGTCCAGATTTAATTACAGTGATTTTGGCTGGAGGCTGTTGTATGTATTTACAATGCTGTCTCGGAGTGGTGTGTTGGTGCTGCATCTTAGACAGTGTTTTAGTGCAATATTAACACATGGTCTTTCAGGTTATGGTATTGTCCTTTTTCTGTTTCTTTGCACTTCATGCCATTTGGTGGTTATACTTGATATGATTTTGGTTGTGGGAATATGCTGACAATTTCTGCTGGATGGAATGTGCCATCAGTTGAGTTTTGCACTCAAACCTTTTGCCCGATGTTTAGACCGGGCAGTTCATTATCCTAATGCTGGTTATGGGCAACTCTCATCTTCTTCTGTTTTGTTTGATTAATGATTAATGTATCTCGTACTCCTGGGAATATCGATGAGTAGTGACTGGAGAGAGACGTCCACACTCGTCTCCCAAACAATAATTCTGTGTTGGTTCAGCAGTACGATGAAGTTTGCAAGTTCAGAATGATAGTATTCTGTTCTACATTGTCTGTCAGCTGATGATCTTGTTATGGACCAGGGTTTAGAAAACTCCAAAGTATATCAAGGAGTTCACCTGACCAACAACTATGTATTGAATTTGGTTATGAGGAGCATAAGGGTGGTGCTATGTCTTTTCGTCCGACGTCATTTCGTCCAACGACACTTCGTCCACGTCTTTTGGTCCAACGTCTTTTTGTCCGCACGTCTTTTGGTCCTACGTCTTTTTGTCCGATGATTTTTTTCGTCAAAGACTTTTTGTGACTTGTTACGTTATTTTGTCGGATTATTTTTTTTGTCAAAGACTTTTTGTAACTTGACTTTTTGTAAATAGAAATCTTCTCTAATGCACATAGCAAGGTATAATATGTAATAAAGGATTTTTATTACCGGTCTCTTTCCTTTAACGAGCCTCGTTAAAGGATAGTTATTATCGTTCTCTTTCCTTTAACGAGCCTCGTTAAAGGATAGTTATTATCGTTCTCTTTCCTTTAACGAGCCTCGTTAAAGGATAGATATTATCGTTCTCTTTCTTAATTCGCCCATCCCGAAATGGCAAAGTTCATTGTGTCAACGAAGAGCAAAAGGAAGGTAGCTGATGAAAGTAACTACATCTACGATTTTCATTCAAGCAGTACAAACCTAGGAAAAGAATACTGGAGATGTGAGAAAAGAAGGCTGTGTTCAGTGCGGATTCACACGGTAACGGAAAACAATGAGCCGAAAATTATTTATTTTTCTAATGAGCACCTTAATCCAGCTGATGTTGATTCGTTAAATGCTAGAAAAGCAGTTGCAGAAATAAAGCATGAAGCAGTGGAAAACATAGCAGCAGGTTCGCGTAGCATTCTAGCGGCCAAGTTTACGCAGCTATCAGAAAATACCTGCTCTCAACGACCTAGGTTGCCCGTCGTCTCAAGGACTATTCAAAGGTGCCGACAAAAAAATTCTGGATTTCCCGCTAATCCAGCGGCTAGACACGGTTTTGAAATACCTGAAAAATATTGTAAACTTGACAATGGCGAACAGTTTCTGAGATACGATTCGGGCGCCGAGGATCAACAGCGCTTACTAGTATTCGCATCAGAAAGTGCTCTTCAGGATTTAGCATCATATCGTCATTGGGCATGTGATGGAACATTCAAGATTGTGCCACAACAGTGGTTTCAACTGTTCTGCATTCATGTACAAGTTAAAGGTAGCAGTTTTCCACGGGTCTTTGCATTACTGCCGAATATAAGAAAGCAGACATACAAATTATTTTTTGACCAATTGAAAATTATGCAACCTAATGCAGATCCGATTGATATCATGGCAGATTTCGAAGTTGCAGTTCACAAGGCAATTAATTCATCATTCCTTAATTCATCTCTCGTGGCATGTTTGTTTCATTTGAGCCAATCTGTGTTTTGAAAAATTACAGATTTAGGCCTCAAAGAAAAATACAATACAGACTCTGAATTCTGTCATAGAATTCGATGTTTTTCAGCATTAGCTTCCCTCCCCGTTGAAGATGTCGAAGAGGTTTATGAAGATTTGATAGACGATGAAGAAATACCTGCTGAATTCATCGTTTACTTCGACTTGACTTACATAGGCATTGTGAGAGGACGTGGTGCCAGACGAAGGAGAGAAACACCTACATTCCCGACAGCTGTATGGAATGTTAATCAGCGTATTCTACAAGATCTACCGAGAACAAATAATGCTGCTGAGGGGTTTCATTCTGCGATAAAGCGTTCGGCGGGTGGAGCTCATTTGAATATCTGGAGGTTACTCAAAACTCTGAAGGAAGAGGAAGGGTTCATAATAGGCAAAAAGGCTCAAATTCTTCAGGGAGATCAGTCGACTTCATGTACGCGATATAAGAAAATAACTGAACGCCTCAAAAGATTGGTCGTTGAATATGATTCTACAACAAAAATTGATTTCTTGAGGAATGTTGCTTACAAATTACATCAATTTTAAGTAACTTTAAATTTTAAGTAACTTTGACTTTAAGAATCTTTCGGGAATTTTAAGTAATTAGTAAACTTTTAGATTTTTTAACTGCATTTTTAAACTTTTGCTGTATTTTACTTGTATTTTATCAATTACTTGCATTTTATCAATTAAATTCTCATAGTAAACTTTTAGATTTACTTGCTGTATTGTACTTGCATTTTATCAATTAAATGGTTTTATACGGAGTTTATTTGTAATTGGATAATTGGACAAAAAGACGTTGGACCAAAAGACGTGCGGACAAAAAGACGTTGGACCAAAAGACGTGGACGAAGTGTCGTTGGACGAAGTGACATCGGACGAAAAGACGCGACACGCATAAGGGTGTACCTTTCAGGTGTTATTCAACAAGAGGTCTTAAGCACTTTTAAACAAAACAAAGTTTTTTCTACAAGTTCAGTTAACATTTTATATACATTTTAGCACAGTGGGCTAAATAGCTGGCTTGAATGCAGAACAAGGCCAGCAGCGCAGGTTCAAGTCCCGTACTGGCCTCCCCGAACAGGCATCGGAATATGGCGACTAGGGGCTTTTCACAGTAACTTCATTGAAGCCAACTTGTGACAATAAGTGATTATTATTATTATTATTATTAAACACACACAGTAAGCATTTTTTTTATCAACTGCAAACATAAATTCCCCACACAGCTACAGTTCTCTCTCTCTATATATATATGTATATATATATGTAACCCTTAATAACTTTCCTTTCTGCTGTTTCAACTTGATAACAACATCCAATAAAACCAGGAAAACCCTTTTAACAATTCAGTAGGTTTGAATTCTTTACAGAAAACAGTTATCACTTTTAAATTATCAAGTGATCTGGGCACCTTTTAACATACAGAGAGAGAGAACTTCCGGGGGCGACTATGGAGTGAAAGGTCACACATTTGGCAGCACCCGTTCTTAGTCATCTTTTTGTGGCTTTTAAACTGTATTTCTACAGGAATTTTTCAAAATAAAGGTGTAAAAGCAAGAGAAGGAGGTGAACCCTAGTTTATGGAGCTGCACAAGGAAAAAAAATCGAAAAAGGAGGACTCAAAAGTTGTTTAGAAGTGTGGACCAGAGTTCGAGGGAGGCAATGGCAGGAACGCAGTGTCCTACCGCGACAACTCAGTGGTCGACGGACAAGTTGGTGAGCTTCTTGACTGAGAAGTTTATTCAACATCGCAAGGAGTGTGTGGACGACCTGGCCTGGGCGGTGGACTCGTCAGGCCTGTGGTCGACCGTGTGGAGGAGAGATTGATGACCAAGGTACAGGCGAGCCAGAAGCTGGATGAGCTGGCGGCGGAACGAGAGGAGCAATGCACCGCGATGGCAGCAGAGATCAGGATGTTACAGGACCAGCAGAAACAACGGCTAGAGAAAGTGGAGGACCTGGAGAATCATTCACGGAGGCAGAATATCCGGATCTTGGGCCTGCCAGAGGGGAAGGAAGGAGCGGATGCCGGTGTGTATGTGGGGAAGATGTTGGTGTTGCTAGATGTTGCTAAGTGTGCTTTACACTTAATTGCTCTGTTTTATAACCTTGCTCTAGAGTCGCCAGGTATCTTTACGATACCACCGCGAGGTTCAAGTTCAAGTGCTGATCAATAACTCAATACACCAGTTAGTAAGGTTCAAATCAAAACACATTTATTATATACACAGTCAATCGTTACTCATGCATAAAATACTACTCACTAGACTATTTCTAACACTAACAGGCCAATACTTAGCTTTGGAAAAGGGACCCACTAGGTCAGGGGAACAATTGGCCTCTCGTTCTATCCTGAGTCTGCAGACTTCCAGCTGGTGTGGACTAATAGTTAGAAGTGCCTATCTCGTACCATGCATTAACTGGACACTTACTTGGTTGGTGCAGCTGCTAGGCATGTCACGGTCAAGAGTTGTTTCGAGCTGCTGAGAGTCCCTGCCAAGAAGGACAAATTGAACTTGGGGACTCTACTTTATAGTCCCCAGGGGCTTCGCGTCCTTTTGGGCGGACCCCGTACCTGGTTCCAAGTGATTGGACTGAGTTCTGATCACTTGGATCGATTTCTCCAATACTGGAGCTGTTCCCTGGTCGCTGGGCGGTTCCTAAGTGTCCGTTGGCCTCCCTTTGTTTTGGCTCCCGCTGGCGCCGAGGAGTCTGACTTTGCCTCGATTATCTTAACTGTTTCAATTGTTCCTGGGGATCGCTCATCAATATGTAGATGGTCATCAGTTTCAGTGCTGTCTGGGTTTCTGCAAGTTCTAATATACAGGAGATTTTGCACCTGCTTGTTTTCCTGCGTTTGGCCCTGCATTCTCCCTGCATTCTTAGCAGATCTCCATTTTAAAGTCGGTAAGTGGCCAACCCAGGTGGCTACATTGGAGAAGCTGATGGATGAGGGTTCATTCTCTAAGCCGTTGGAGGTGGACCGGGCCCACAGGGCGTTTATGCGTAAGCCCTAGGGGCATGAGCCCCTGAGGGCGATGGTAGTACAACTGCACCGGTTCCTAGATAAGCAATGCATCATGAGGTGGGTCAGGCAGAAGAAATGGTGCATGTGGGAAGATGCTGGGATCCGGGTGTATCAGGACTTGGGAGTAGAACTTGCGAAGAGGAGGGCGAGTTTCTGCAGGTATAATTCTTGATCTTGTCTCCGGTCTTTTTCATTTGGTTTTGTTTGAAGGTATTTGACTAGATAAGATTTTGTTGAGGGAGGAGGGGTGGGACTTTGTGCTCAGACCTTGGGAGGGACTGTTTGTTCGGTTTTCTTTGTTTTTTGCCATTGTTCTAGGAACTTATACTAAGAAGGGGGGGGGGGGGAACCATCAGGTGATAGGATGCTAGAGGCAAGGGGTGAGAGCTGCCAGGCTAGCTCGGAGGGCTGATTCATGGAAGCAGAGTGGGGGGGGTGAGCTGAAGATCAATATAGCGGAGGGGGATGGGGAGAGGGGACACGGGAGGGGAAATAGACTGCTGACGAGGGGGGGGACTTTCAAGGTGTTGGAGGAGGAGAGTGGACAACGATAGCTGCCAGGGGGAGCGGCCAGGTGAGGTGCAGGGCATGGGCCAAGGGCTGGCCTAGGAAAGGTTATGGCTGATCAACAGGGGAGGGGGGTTGAGTGTCCCCTGACCAGGTTGGTCACGTGGAATGTGCGTGGGCTGAATGGGCAGCTGAAGGCAGACGTAGTCATGTTGCAAGAGATGCACTTGAAGCTGGGAGACCAAGTTAGACTGAAGAAGGGATGGGTCGGGCAGGTCTTTCATTCGAGATTGGACTTTAAAACAAGAGGTGTGGCAAATCTGGTTAACAAAAAGGTGGCATTCGAGGTGGGAAAGATAGAGGCAGACCCGGTGGGTAGATTTATTATAGTTAGTGGGAAGCTGGAGGGAATGGCTGTGGTGTTGGTGAATATATATGCCCCAAACTGGGACGATGTTGCATTTTTCATGAGAGTGCTGGGAAAGATTCCAGACCTGGACTCGCACCGGCTGATTATGGGGGGAGATTTTAACATGGTTCTAGATCCGAGACTGGACCGGTGGAGTTCCAGGTCGGGAAAGGTGTCAGCAATTAAAGAAGAGCTGCGGGGATTCACGGAGCGCATGGAAGGGGTGGATCCGTGGAGTTTCGGGAGGCCAAGGAGCAAGGAGCATTTTACTCCCATGTGCACAAGGTTCCAGGATAGACTTTTTCGTGCTGGACAAAACGCTGTTAGCTGGGGTGGAGGGCACTGAATATTCAGCAATCGTGGTGTCGGATTACGCCCCACACTGGATAGACCTACGGGTGAGCGCAGGAAAGACCCAGCGTCCGCAATGGAGGTTAGATGTAGGGCTGCTAGCGGAGAATGAGATCTGTGAGCGGGTGAGGGAGGCCATCTGAGGGTACATAAAGAGCATCGGCATGGGTGAGACTGCGGCAGGGGTGGTTTGCGAAGCACTGAAGGCAGTTATCAGAGGGGAATTTATCTCGATTCCGGCCCACAGGGAGAAGACTGAACGAGTGGAGTTGGACAGGCAGGTAGGGGAAATTTTAAAGGTAGACAGGAGATATGGCTGCGTCTCCGGATGAGCTCCTGAAGGAGTGTCAAAGACTTCAAATGGAATTTGGGCTCCTTTCCACAGGTATGGCAGAGGGGCAGCTGAGGAGGGTAAAAGGGGTGGCGTACGAATATGGGGAGAAAGCCAGTAGGATAGCTGAGGAAACAGGAGGCAGCGAGGGAAATTGAGAAGGTAAAGGATATGAGCGGGAAGATGGTGGTGGACCAGGAGCGCTAAATTATGTGTTTAGTGAATTCTATAGTCGACTTTACGAATCGGAATCCTCAGCCGGGGAAGAGGGTATGAAGCGATTTCTGGGGGGGTGGGGGGCTAAAGTTCCCAAAGGTAGACAAGGAGCTGGTGGAAGGCTTCGGGAGCCTAATTGGCTTGGGGAGGTGATAGACGGATTGGGGCGATGCAATCGGGTAAGGCCCCAGGACCCAATGGATACTGGGGTCACTCCTGGTTAAGGATTTTAACGAGTCTAAGGAACTGGGAGTGCTCCCCACAATGTTATCACAAGCATCGATCTCTCTCATTTTGAAGCGGGATAAGGACCCAGAGAGCTGTGGATCATACAGGCCAATCTCCCTTTTGAATGTAGACGTTAAATTGCTGGCAAAGATCTTGGACACGCTTATAGAGGACTGTGTCCTGGAGGTAATCGGGGAGGATCAGATGGGATTTGTGAAGGGGAGGCACATGACGTCCAACATTAGACGGCTCTTAAATTTTATAATGATTCCAATGGAGGGGCACAAGGTTGAGGTGGTAGTAGCCATGGTTGCAGAAAAGGCCTTTGACCGGGTGGAGTGGAAGTACCAATAGGCAGGTTTGGCTTTGGACAGGGATTTGTGGATTAGGTCCAGCTGCTATACCAGGCTCTGGTGGTGAATGTAAGAACCAACCGGGTCCAGTCAGAATATTTTAATCTTTGTAGGGGTACAAGACAAGGATGTCCGTTCTCCCCACAGCTGTTTGCTCTGGCCATAGAGCCCTTGACAATGGCCCTAGAGCCCTTGGCAATGGCCCTTAGGTCATAGAATGCCGGGCGGGGGATAGTGAGAGGGGAGTGGAGCATAGGGTCTCGCTCTACTCGGACGAGTTACTCCTGTATATCACAGATCCATTGGTGGGGCGGGGGCGGATGGCTGGAATTATAGAGGCACTGGAAGAATTTGGGCGGTTTTCAGGCTACAGTATGGGAAAGAGCGAGGTGTTTGTGATTTAGGCACAGGGGCAGGAAAGGAGATTGAGGGAGTTACCTTTTAAAGTGGTGGGGTGAAGTTTCAGGTACCTGGGGATGCAGGTGGCTAAGGATTGGGGCAGCTTCACAAGTTAAATTTGGGTAGAGCGGTCGATCAGATGAAAAGGGATTTCCGCAGGTGGGACATGCTCCCACTGACACAGGCGGGGAGGGTGCAGATGATGACAGTCTTCCCTACCCTGCTGTTCTTTTTTCACTGTCTCCCGATTTTTGCCCTGAAGGCCTTTTTTAGGAAAATGAATGCGATGATCTCGGGTTTTCTGTGGACTGGTAAAACCCCGAGGGTGAAGAAGGCACTCCTGGAATGGGGTCGTGGGAGGGCGGCTTGGCCCTCCCGAGTTTTATTATCTATTACTGAGCGGCCAACATATCGATGGTCAGGAGGTGGATAGTGGGGGTGGGGTCAGTTTGGGAGCGAGTAGAGGCGGAATCTTGTAAGGGCATGAGCTTGGAGGCTTTACTAACGGCGCCCCTGCCGTTCTCGCGGCTCGGTACTCCACAATCCCAGTGGTGGTGGCAGCCCTGAGGGTGTGGGGGCAATGGAGACAGCACATGAGATTGGAGGGGTGTCAGTGTGGTCACCGATTTGTGATAAACACCGTTTTGTTCCGGGGGGGGCTGGATGGGGGCTTTAGGAGGCAGCAGCGGGCAGGGAGATTTCTTCATTGAGGAGGGTTTCCCGCGCCTGGAGGCATTGGAGGAGGAGTTTGAGTTGCCGGGTGGGAACAGATTTCGGTACCTGCAGGTACGAGACTTCGTTCAGAGGCAGGTTCCAAGCTTTCCTCGCCTCCCCCTGAGGGGACTACAGGATAAGGTGTTGTCAAAAACAGGAGTTGGGGAGGAGAGGGTCTCAGAGATATACAAGGAATTGATGGAGTTGGAAGGGGTCCCAATCGGGGAGGTGAAGAGGAATTGGGAGGAAGAGTTGGGAGGGAAGTTGGAAGTCAGACTATGGGAAAAGGCTTTGAGGAGGATTAATTCATCCTCGTCATGTGCCAGGCTTAGCCTGATCCAGTGCAAGGTGGTTCATCGGGCCCACATGACGGTAGCCCAGATGAGCAGGTTTTTCGAGGAAGTGGACGACTGGAGCTGACGCTGCGAGGGAAGCCCGGCGAAACATGTGCATATGTTCTGGGCGTGTCCGAAGTTGAGGGGATTCTGGCAGGGATTTGCAGACATCATGTCAGAGGTCCTGGAAGGGAGGGTGACTCCGAGTCTAGAAATGGCAATATTTGAGGTATCGGAAGATCCGTGGGTCGGGGGGAGGGGGGGGGGGGGGCGATGTCCTGGCCTTTTCCTGCCTGGTTGCCTGGAGACAGATTTTGCTGGGATGGAGGGACTCGGATCCTCCAAAGTCAGGCGTATGGATTAGCGACAAGGCAGGGTTTCTCAGTGTGGAAAAAATTAAGTTCGCGTTGAGAGGTTCAACCCAGGAGTTCGCCCGGAGGTGGCAGCAGTTCATCGACTTCTTTAAGGAAAATTGAACATCGGCAACAAGGGGGGCAGCGGGGGGAAGAAAATGGGAGGCATGGTAGTGTAAGACAAGGACAGGGAACTTAATATACGGGTAATCAGGAGATAGGGCGGGGGGGGGGGGGGGGTAGTAGGCTATGTTATTTTAATGTTGGTGCATGTGTCGGCCCGCTCGGTTGTTTAAGAAATGTTAAATTGTTAAAACTGTGAAAATTACAAATGCTTCAATAAAATATTCTCTAAAAAAAACATACAGAGAGAGAGAAGAAGCCTTCTTTTTCTGAATCCAGCTTCCAACAGTGTAAACCGAAAGTAAAACTTGGAGCCACAGCCCAGCTCCCAGTTTAAAAAAAAAGTAGAATCCAGAGCCACAGCCTAGCTCCACCCACACAATGACATCACTGAAGTCATTTGATAATACACACATTTATTAAAGGGACGCTACCATGACAATCTGCATTGCAGGGTTAGGCAGTCTCCCAGTTAAGCATAATATTTCCAATGGTTCTCCCAGGGGTTTATGGTCATTTTCTTGATGACACCATGAATGGTGACCAAGGACAGGTCCCTCACACCAGTAGGCCTGCGATCACTGACCCATGGTGTTCACCACATGAATAATTCAAAGTGACCAGGATGAGCAGCAACAACTGAGTGTAATGGATTCCAGGGATGGAATCTCGGAGCCATTTTACAGAATGGTTTGGAAGTGATTGGTTGAACCATCACTTGCCACTTCTATGGGTGCATATATTTCAGTGTGTCAATTGGAAGGATATTTCCACTTGCACCAGTATCCAATTTTGGAAACAATTATTGCTATCCTTGCATCTGTGGGCATATCATTGGACGGTGACAAAGGCTTCTGTTGGTACCACTGTGCTGAATGTCTGCTTACTTTGTGCATCAATGGTCTGGTTATGGTCAACATAGAACATATAGAACATACAGCACAAACAGGCCCTTCAGCCCTCGATGTTGTGCCGAGCATTGTCCGAAACCAAGATCAAGCTATCCCACTCCCTGTCATTCTGCTGTGCTCCATGTGCCTATCCAATAACCGTTTGAAAGTTCCTAAAGTGTCCGACTCCATCATCACAGCAGGCAGTCCATTCCACACCCTAACCACTCTCTGAGTAAAGAACCTACCTTGACTGTGTAGCTTGGCTAGACACTTCAAGGATTACATTTGTACAATGTCTATTACACACTCTTGATTGATTGGAATGCAGTACACATTGAACCACATGTTCAGGCCGTTGCTTTCTGCATTGGTGCTTCCAATATCCTCTGGTGTCACTAGACTTGTATACATTATTAAAATCTGGGCAATTTCTGGGAGCATGTATGAAGCTCTACCACCCATATTGCTTGCTGGGCTTGTCTGTATTGGATATCGGTGGATGAACGACACATCGCATACAGATTCTAACTACTTGACTCCACTTGGTGGTAGTGCTTCCACAATATAACCTTTGGGTTGGTCCAAGGGGATCTGTTTGGAACACTTCTATTGGGATAGATGCTATCACCAACTCGATTATTCTGTCAGCCAGCTCTGTTGCCATGGGAGATCTATCATGTCCCTTGTTTCTGCATCTACTTATGAATTAATCAGTGGTCAATGTTGGTTGTTGCCTAAAAGACATGAATTCTAGATGGTGTATTCAGAAGTTGAGCTTCACTCGATCTTCGAATATTGACCGTATTTAATCAGGATTTTTAAGTTCATCATCTGTGTTTATCAAAAGTCTGTGGAGACTTTTATTGTTTATAGCAATTTAAAATTTAATAGCTTGTTTATCTGGTTGAGAAATGTTGAGGTCCAGAAAACAGCTCTATGCTTTTTCGGAAGAAAGTAAACTCAGGAGATCCATTGCCTTCAAATTGAAAGTTGGAAATGTTATAGTAACCCTGCGGCTGTTTCGCAGGATTATTAGGACTGTCTGAAACAGGAACAGTTATTCGGGCATTTTCGCAACCCTTCAAGTTGCAGTATCTTAAGTGGCCACAGCCTCTTGAAGCTGTTGGGAGCAGACTTCCGGTTGCGGCTATGCGGAGCTAAGCCGCACGTTCGGCAGCTCCCGCTAGAAACGGACTTTGGGGCTCTTTTCAGGGCCCCCAACGGAGCTTTTTCGATGATTCCCGACGTGGGAAGGGGTCTGCAGTAGATCCCCAGGGTTCTATGGTCCGGTCCAGGAGTGGGGTGAGCAGAAAAGTGGTGGCAGCGCCCCTGGAAAAGCTGGGGAAGGGAAACAAAATGGCGGCCGGCAGAGCCCTCAAGGAGTGGAGGCAGTTGGCGCAGGAGCAGCAGGACATTCTTGGGCGCTGCTTCCAGGAGCTTAAGGTGGAGTTGCGGGAGTCGCTGAAGGCTACCACCAGTAAGCTGCTGGAGACTGAGACAGCCCAGGGAGCCGCAATCCGGGAGCTGCAGCAGCAAGCCTCCGAAAGGGAGGATGAGGCCGCGGCCCTCGTGGGGAAGGTGGAGATACACGAGGCACTCCATAAAAAGTGGCAGGAGCGGCTCGAGGAGCTGGGCAACCGGTCGAGACGGAAAAATTTACAGACCCTGGGCCTCACGGAGGGGCTGGACCTGGCGGCCTATGTGGTCGTTTTGCTGAACTCGCTAATGGGAGCTGGGTCCTTCCAGGGGCCCCTGGAGCTGAAGGGGGCCCACAGAATACTGGCCAGGAGGCCCAAGCCGAATGAGTCGCAGTGGGCGGTGCTGGTGCGGTTCCACTGGTTCGTTGACCGGGAGTGCGTGCTTCGGTGGGCCAAGAAGGAGCGGAGCAGCAAGTGGGAGAACACGGAGGTGCGGATCTTCCAGGACTGGAGGGCAGAGGTGGCTAAGCGGAGGGCCGGGTACAACCAGACGAAGGCGGTGCTCCACAAACAGAGTGTGAAGTTTGGCATGTTGCAGCCGGCGCGTCTGTGGGTCACCTACAAGGACTGTCACCATTATTTTGAGTCCCCGGAGGAGGCGTGAGCCTTTGTGCAGGTCGAGAAATTGGACTCAAACTGAGGGTCAGGGATGGGCGTTTTGGATATAATTGTAACTGTGTCTATATTTTTGGAGGGGGGGGTTTCTCTGTTTCATGCAGAATGTGTGTTGGCTTTAGGGTGGGTGGGGCGATGTCTTTCTGCCTTTTTGTATGGGTCTGGCGGACGGGTTTGGGCAGGGAGGTAATCTGGGAGTGTGGGGAGCTGGTGGTGGGGACCGGCAATGGGAGTTGCCCTAGAGGAGGCGGGGTTGGGCAGGGCGAAAGTGCGGGCTTTCCTCTGGTTTCCCGCGCTGCGGGGTGATGGAGGCGGGGTCGGGGCTGAGAAGTGCAGGCCTTTGCTGGTTGTTATTTTCCCGCGCAAGAGCGGGGGGAGGGGGGGGGGGCCTGCTGATGGGCACGGATGAGGAGGAGTAGCCCCACATGGGGAGGGGTCGGAGGTGTGGCGGGAGTCGCCGGGGTCAGCAGAAGTTAGCTGGCTCACGGGAGTGCTATGGAGGGGGGGGGGGGGGCGCGGCTAGGAGGGGTCCCAGCCTAGAGGGGGGGGGGAGGGGGAGTTGCCGCCGTGGGGAACAGGCCGAGCGGAGGGCGCTGGCCAGTGGCAGGCAAGGGATGGGTTATGGCTAGTTGGCAGGGGGGGGGGGGGGGGGGGGGGGGCAGGGAGCCCTCTGATCCGGCTGATAACCTGGAATGTGAGGGGGCTGAACGGGCCGGTCAAGCGGGCCCGGGTGTTTACGCACTTGAAGGGGCTGAAGGCGGATGTGGCCATGCTCCAAGAGACGCATCTGAAGGTGGCGGACCAGGTTCGACTGAGGAAGGGGTGGGTGGGCCAAGTATTTCATTCAGGGCTGGATGAGAAGAATCCGGGGGTGGCGATCCTGGTGGAAAAGAGGGTGTCGTTTGAGGCGTTAAGTATGGTGGCTGACAGTGGCAGGAGGTATGTGATGGTGAGTGGTAAGCTGCAGGGGGAGCGGGTGGTGCTTGTGAATGTTTACGCCCCAAACTGGGACGATGCGGGGTTTATGCAGCGCATGTTGGGCCGCATTCCGGATCTGGAGGCGGGGGGGCCTGATCGTGGGGGGGGGGGACTTCAACACGGTGCTGGATCCCCTATTGGATCGATCCTGGTCCCGGACGGGTAGGAGGCCGGCGGCGGCTAAGGTGTTGATGGGGTTTATGGATCAGATGGGAGGGGTGGATCCCTGGAGGTTTGCGAGGCCAAGGGTCAGGGAGTACTCGTTTTTTCCCCACGTGCATAAAGCCTATTCCAGGATTGATTTTTTTTGTCCTGAGCAGGGGGCTGGTTTCGAGGGTGGAGCATGCTGAATACTCTACCATAGCCATTTCGGATCATGACCCGCACTGGGTGGACCTCGGGCTGGGGGAGGAGAGGGACCAGCGTCCGCTCTGGCGCCTGGAGGTGGGGCTGCTGGCAGACGAGGAGGTGGCCGGGAGGGTGTATCAAGAGGTACTTTGAGGCCAACGATAACGGGGAGGTCCGAGTGGGGATGGTCTGGGAGGCATTGAAGGCGGTGATTAGAGGGTAGTTCATTTCCATCCGAACCCATAGGGAGAGGGGAGAGCAGAGGGAGAGATTGGTAGGGGAGATGGTGAGGGTGGATAGGAGATAAGCGGAGGCTCCGGAGGAAGGATTGCTGGGGGAGCGGCATAGCCTTCAGGCCAGGTTCGATCTACTGACCACCAGAAAGGCGGAAGCTCAGTGGAGGAAAGCACAGGGAGTGGTGTATGAATACGGGGAGAACGCGAGTAGGATGCTGGCACACCAGCTCCGAAAGCGAGACGCGGCCAGGGAGATTGGGGGAGTGAAGGATAGAGATGGGAATTTGGTGCGGAGGGGGGTAGACGTTAATGGGGTCTTTAGGAACTTTTATGGGGAATTGTACCGGTCTGAACCCCTGGTGGAGGGGGGGGGGAGGGGGAATGGGGCGCTTCTTGGACAAGCTGCGATTTCTGAAGGTGGAGGCGGGGCAGATGGAGGGACTGGGGGCGCCGATTGAGCTGTAGGAGCTGGTTAAAGGGATAGGGAGCATGCAGTCAGGGAAGGCGCCGGGGCCGGATGGGTTTCCGGCCGAATTTTATAAAATGTATGCGGACCTGTTGGACCCCCTGTTGGTTCAGACCTTTAACGAGGCAAGGGAGGGGGGGGGGGGGGGGGGGGGGGGGGGGGGCTTTGCCCCCAACCATGTCGCGGCGCTGATTTCCTTGATCCTTAAGCGGGACAAGTACCCTCTGAAGTGGTGGTCATATAGGCCGATCTCGCTGCTAAATGTAGACGCCAAGCTTTTGGCAAAGATCTTAGCTACAAGAATAGAGGATTGTGTGCCGGGGGTCATTCACGAGGACCAGACGTAAAGGGGAGGCAGTTGAATACCAACATTCGAAGGCTTCTCAATGTCATTATGATGCCGGCTGTGGAAGGGGAGGCGGAGATAGTGGTGGCATTAGATGCGGAGAAGGCCTTTGATAGAGTCGAGTGGGGGTATCTGTGGGAGGTGTTGGAAAGGTTTGGGTTTGGGGAGGGGTTTGTCCGTTGGATGAGGTTGCTTTATGAGGCCCCGATGGCGAGTGTAGCCACGAATAGGAGGGGGTCGGAGTACTTTCGGCTGCACCAGGGGACGAGACAGGGGTGTCCCCTGTCCCCCTTGCCCTTTGCGTTGGCAATTGAGCCCCTGGCCATGGCATTGAGGGAGTCGGGGAACTGGAGGGGCCTGGTGCGGGGTGGGGAGGAGCATCGAGTGTCGCTTTATGCGGATGATCTGTTGCTGTATGTGGCGGACCCAGTGGGGGGAATGCCGGAGGTAATGAGGATTCTCAGCGAATTTGGGGGCTTTTCTGGGTATAAGCTCAACCTGCGTAAGAGCGAGCTGTCGTTGTGCACCCGGGGATCAGGAAGAGGGGGTTGGTAGGCTCCCACTGAAGCAGGCAGGGAGGAGCTTCAGGTACCTGGGAGTCCAGGTGGCGAGGAGCTGGGGGGCCCTGCATAAGCTCAACCTCACAAGGTTGGTGGAGCAAATGGAGGAGGAGTTCAAAAGGTGGGATATGTTACCGCTGTCACTGGCGGGTAGGGTGCAGTCCGTCAAGATGACGGTGCTCCCGAGGTTTTTGTTCCTGTTCCAGTGCCTTCCCATCCTTATCCCGAAGGCCTTTTTTAGGAGAGTTAACAGGAGTATTACGGGATTTGTATGGGGCATGGGACTCCGAGGGTGAGAAGGGTGTTGCGGAGCGGGGCAGGGATGGGGGGGCTGGCGCTGCCCAACCTCTGTGGGTACTATTGGGCTGCCAACGCAGCGATGGTGCGTAAGTGGGGGCAGCAGGGGGCAGCAGGGTAGCATGGTGGTTAGCATAAATGCTTCACAGCGCCAGGGTCCCAGGTTTGATTCCCAGCTGGGTCACTGTCTGTGTGGAGTCTGCACATCCTCCCCCTGTGTGCGTGGGTTTCCTCCGGGTGCTCCGGTTTCCTCCCACAGTCTAAAGATGTGCGGGTTAGGTGGATTGGCCATGCTAAATTGCCCGTAGTGTCCTAATAAAAGTAAGGTTAAGGGGGGGGGGGTTGTTGGGTTACGGGTATAGGGTGTATACGTGGGTTTGAGTAGGGTGATCATGGCTCGGCACAACATTGAGGGCCGAAGGGCCTGTTCTGTGCTGTACTGTTCTATGTTCTATGTTCTAAGTGGGTAATGGACGGGGAAGGGGCAGCATGGAAGAGGATGGAGATGGCGTCCTGTGTGGACACGAGCCTGGAGGCGCTGGTAACGGAGCCGTTGCCGCTCCCTCCAACGAGGTATACCACGAGCCCGGTGGTGGCGGCTACCCTCAAAATATTGGGGCAATGGAGACGGCATAGGGGGGAGGTGGGGGGCTCGATGGAGTCCCCGATACGGGGGAACCACCGGTTTGTTCCAGGGAGCATCGATGGCGGATTTCTGGGCTGGCACAGGGTAGGTGTTAGGAAGTTGCGGGACCTGTTTGTGGATGGGAGGTTCGCGAGCCTGGGGGAGTTAGAGGGGAAGTTTGGGCTCCCCCCGGGGAACATGTTTAGGTCCATGCAGGTTAGGGTGTTTGCCAGGCAGCAGGTGGAGGGGTTCCCTCTGCTGCCCCCACGTGGGGTACGGGACAGGGTGCTCTCGGTAGTGTGGGTTGGAGGAGGGAGGATTTCGAACGTATACCGCATAATGCTGGAGGTAGACGAGGCCTCGGTGGAAGAGCTGAAGGGTAAATGGGAAGAGGAGCTGGGTGAGGAGATTGAGGAGGGGACGTGAGCGGATGCCCTGGAAAGGGTGAATTCTTCCTCTTCCTGTGCGAGGCTTAGCCTCATACAGTTCAAGGTGCTGCATAGGGCCCACATGACTGGGACGAGGATGAGTAGGTTTTTCGGGGGCGAAGACAGGTGTGCTAGGTGCTCGGGGAGCCCAGCGAACCACGCCCATCTGTTTTGGGCATGCCCAGCGCTGGGGGAGTTTTGGAAGGGGGTAGCACAAAATCATCAGCCCTTTTGAACATGGCATTGTTGAACTGCCTTATGCATCTGTGTGTGGCTGACTGGGAGATACCACACGTCCCCCATGGAACCCTGAAATTTCCTGATGGCACAAAGACTCACGGCCACGGTGACTTTTAAAGCACCTCCCATGATTGCCTCCCATTCCACATTGGGCGCTTCCATATTGGGCAGCACGGTAGCACAAGTGGATAGCACTGTGGCTTCACAGCGCCAGGGCCCCAAGTTCAATTCCCTGCTGGGTCACTGTCTGTGAGGAGTCTGCACATTCTCCCTATGTCTGCGTGGGTTTCCTCCTGGTGGTCCGGTTTCCTCCCACAGTCCAAAGACGTGCAGGTTAGGTGGATTGGCTATGCTAAATTGCCCTTAGTGAGCAAAAAGGTGAGGAGGGGTTATTGGGTTACGGGAATAGGGTGGAAGTGAGGGCTTAAGTGGATCGATGCAGACTCGATAGGCCGAATGGCCTCCTTCTGCACTGTATGTTCAATGTTCTATGTTCCATAGGACCTTAGGTCATCTTGCAGAAACTGCCGTTGGTCAGTGACTGCTGCGCCATACTTAACCATCTTTGACACTGCCTGCCTGGCATTTGCAGGTAATTGCTCTATGCATGATATATTAGGTTACGGACCATTTCTCAGCGTTGCACCACCATTAATTGGCAACATCCTGGGCAGTCTGATCCACTGCTGTCCTGTTGGCCATTGCTATCCTGTTGCCCAATGCTGCGCCTGGTCGTTGGCTACCTTCTGCTGTTTCCTCTCCTCCTTCAATATGGCATCACAAGATATTGGGTGCACAAGACTGATCTGTTTCCCTGATGTGAACTTTAGACAGAAGGCCGGCAGAGATCTAATCAGCACAGCTGATTTCGCCCTCCTTCCTGACTGGAGAACCGTGAATCAATGAGGAGCCCACTGCTGGGTATCAACCACACCCTGATCTTCACCCAACCCACCCGTGGCCAATTTACATCTCAATTAGGTCTCCAACCGCATCTTCCAGCTGTCACAGCTGTTTCCCTTGACATTTTCACTCTGACACTGAGCTGTGAGCAATCACCCTGCACTCTCCCTCAGTCACCTTTGATCTCCCCTCCATTACCCACTACTCTCCATCATCCTAACCCTGCCTTCTGTGATCGCCACGCCACCCATTATCGCCATTGATCAAAATTGTCAATCTTGAATTGCCCCCGGCACCCTAGAACTGCCCCTGCCACTGTCAACCTGTGGACCGTCATCCTGGATCCTCCCCCATCACCCTGGACCTAATCTTGGATACCCTCAACTCCCCCAACCACACTGTTAACCTGCTCTCACCCCTGATCTCTCCTCTATCATGCTTGAGCAGCCTTAGGTAGAGATTGTCCTTCCCGTTGTCCTCCAGCTCCCTCCTTTTGTCTCCCATCACTCTTCTTAGATCCACCACTTGGTCATCCATGCTCCAGTCTCCCTGGACAGCCGGTACCCATCCTCAATGCAACAGCTCAACTTCCTCTTCCTTGGTGCAACAAAGTTCTTCATACAAAAAGCACAGCTCTTACTTGTTCCAAACCCACCTGGAAAACTACCTTGCCTGCTGCACACCACCTTTAACCAGCCATGAATCTGAAAGTGCCTGTTTTTCATTTGCTGCTGACTTAATCACAAACGTACAATTTAATCTGGCGACCATTTGTTTCAATGCATATGTTCAATGTGTATAGGTTCCCATTGCTTACGACTGGAGCTGCAATCTGCTTCCCACTGCCAATTCACAACTTTCATCCCACCATCAGGAAGTTGACATTTTGCCGCCCACACAATTAAGTGCCCCAACCCACCTCATTTCCCATTCCCAGGAGGTTCACCAAAATCCAACCATTCTTTCATCTGGGATATATTATTACTGGCTAGTTTGTTCTTGATTTTGTTTGTGAAATATGTTTCTCCTGGATCCTTATTAATCATAATTTTAAATGTTTCTCATTGCTATTGACTTTTTGTCAGTAAGCTGTACCAATTTAGTTTTCATTTCCATTCTAATTCTCTTTATATCAGCTTTTGTCCGGGGCGGCACAGTGGCGCAGCGGTTAGCACTGCTGCCTACGGCGCTAAGGACTTGGGTTCGATCTCGACCCGGGTCACTGTCTGTGTGGAGTGTGGTGATATGAGTGGGAGCACTGCCATTGGTGCAGAGCATTGGTTTCGCATTGGCTCTGGCTGGTCATGTGCCTCTCGTCTGATTGGCTGGGACTAGTCATGTGACTGCTCACCATTTGGTCGAGAGGCAAGTAGACCCCGCCTCCGAGGTGGGATATAAGTACCCAGGTTTCCCGGCGGTCGGCCTTTCTCTGTAGTCGACCACCAGGCTAACAACTAGCTGATTAAAAAGCCACAGTTTGGATCTTCATTGTGTCTCGCGTCCAATTGATGGTACATCAATTTAATCAGCTAGAATTTTGGAATGGAGCTTCGCATCAAGCCTGACTGCCTCCGCACCAGCCCGCATGCCTCAAAGGCGCCTGCAATCTTTAAACATTGGCAGGCGTGCTTCAACAGTTACCTGACAACTGCAGCCAGCAAACCCTCCAAGGAGCAGAGACTCCACATCTTCCACTCGTGTGTGGGCACGGCGGTATATTCAATGATTGAGGACGAAAGCGATTATGATGCGGCCATGGATATCCTGAAAGGACACTTTCTCCGGCCGGTCAACGAAGTATACGCACGGCATCTCCTAACGATTAGACAGCAGTTCCCTGGTGAGTCACTCGACGAATTCTACCAGGCCCTCACAGCTCTAGGGAGAATGTGCGCCTGTCCCCAAGTTTCGGCGACAGAGCACATGGAACTTTTAATTAGAGACGCTTATGTTGCTGGCATGCAATCCTCCTCTATCTGCCAACGATTACTGGAGAAGAACGCCCTCAGCCTAGCTGAGGCACGGACCCTTGCAACCTCCCTGGAGGTCGCTGACCTAAATGCCCGCTCATACGCCCCCGGCCGCGCAGCAACCCCCTGGAGATCATGGCACGCGCCACCCCCGTCCTCCACTGACCCCGACCCCCCCCCAGGCCTGCGCTGCGGGACGCTCCGACAAGCTATCGGGGCCCCGCTGCTATTTTTGTGGCCTCTCCAAGCACCCCCGCTCGCGTGCCCGGCCGGCTCCGTGTAAGAGCTGCGGGAAGAAGGGCCACTACGCGGTGGTCTGTCAGACCAAGTCGGTCGCTGCTGTTCCACGCAGCGACCATGGGTCGCCTCCTCTGGGCCCCCCCAGGGCCCCGTGCCACGCACCGACCTCTCTGGCCCGCCTCCCGGCCCCCGCAACAGGCCCACGGTCCTCCCGACCCCCGCTCCCAGCTGCCCCGACCGGCCCGCAGACGCCACTGACACTGCCCCCAGCTGCCACGAGGTTCCCACGGGCGCTGCCATCTTGGGCCCCGGACGCCACGTGCGGGTCATGGGGGCCACCATATGGGGCCCCAGCTCCACGTGCGGGTCCTGGGTGCCGCCACCTTGGGACCCCGATTCTACGTGCGGGTCCTGGGAGCTGCCATCTTGGGCCAACACGGAAGGCCCTGCCAGCGCTTACTCTGCCACCGAGGATGACCTGGAACTCCGCCACGACTTGCTTCCATCACTCTCGACCAGTCGCGACCACGCTCACTCGCCAAGACTACGACAACGATCCAGCTCAACGGACACAAGACGAAATGCCTACTGGACTCCGGTAGCACGGAAAGTTTCGTCCACCCCGACACAGAAGTCGTCCTCAGGATCCCCTCTCCCGACCTGGCTGGCCACTCCCGGGCCCATCTTGCTCCGGAAGCTTGTGCGGGTGTACAAGTCCGACCCATTGGTTGAGCGAGTCCAGTTACTCCACGCCAACCCGCAGTATGCGTACATGGAGTATCCCGATGGTCAGCAGGATACGGTCTCACTCCGGGACCTGGCACCCGCTGGCGTGCGGCCCTCTCCTCTTCCATCAACAACCCCCCCCCAACCCCAATTCCCCCCAGCGCCCCCGCGACCCAGCGCACATACCCCTCCTTCCCCGATTACAGTGTCTCCACCACCGGCCCTGGGTACGGAGACACATCTACGACCGACGCTCCCGGAGGCAAGGACGACCATCGGCCCGGCATCACCGGCTCCACTGCGACAGTCCACCAGAACATCACGGGCACCCGACAGGCTGATCGTGACCATCTGATGCAGCCATGGGACTTTATTGGACTCTATTGTAATTTTTTTTGGTAGTATGTAGTATTGTTTATTTTGCCACGAGCCTGTGGGCAGCCCATATCTTCGATTATCTCTACTCATATCACCAGTCCTCGGACCCCCCCCCTCTTCTCCTCACACACCCCCCCCGCCTTCTTTCTCCACAAGGGGTGGATGTGGTGATATGAGTGGGAGCACTGCCATTGGTGCAAAGCATTGGTTTCCCATTGGCTCTGGCTGGTCATGTGCCTCTCGTCTGTTTGGCTGGGACTAGTCATGTGACTGCTCACCAGTTGGTCGAGAGACAAGTAGACCCCGCCTCCGAGGCGGGGTATAAGTACCCAGGTTTCCCGGGGGTCGGCCTTTCTCTGTAGTCAACCACCGGGCTAACAACTAGCTGATTAATCTTCATCGTGTCTCGCGTCCAAGTGATGGTACATCATGGAGTTTGCAAATTCTCCCCGTATCTGCCTGAATTTCACCCCACAACACAAAGATGTGCAGATTGGCCACGCTAAATTGCCCTTTAATTGAAACAAAATAATTGGGTACTCTAAAAAAAAAATTTTTTAAATCAGCTTTTGTCCAATTGATTACTTTGCTCTCTGTCTTTTTCTGCCTGAACACTTTGCCCACTCTGGATTAGTTGAACCCCCTCGCAGTAGTACAGCTCCTTCCTGCCCCAGTACTGATGCCAGTAAACCACAATTGCAACAGATTATTTATCCCCTCAATTATCAAATCCCCTATGACGACAAGCTTTTTTATTCTGCTCTTCCTCCCATCCCCCCAATCTCCCAGACAGCTTCCTGCTCCACAGTAGCATTTTTAGCATTCTAGCTATCCACCCCACAGCATCTTTATCTTCACAGACAACAAGAGTATTCTACCTGTCACACAGGACCAGTGTCTGTGGGACCTCCTTCTCTACCTCCCTTTGGTTCCCTGTTTATTGCTGTCTTCTTTCTGCATCTGGGCTTTCTTTCCTTGAGAGTGTGACAGGAATATGGAGAAAGCTATCCAAAAATTCCTCCACCTTCCTTTGGTGTTTGAGTGCTCAGACTACACTCCAGGTGGAAGACTGAGCCAGAGTGTCTCAAGATGTTTATTGCAGATGTGCTGAACCTGGGCACTTGTCAAATGTCACAGTTCAAAAATTACACTGCCTGTGTTGCCATCTCTAATTTTACGTATTAATTGACAGTTTTTTATATCTGTGACCAATATAATTAGGAACCAAGACTAGAAGAGGCAAAGAAGATGTATTTCATTTTATATTTTCATTTACTTGTTGGCAAGTTGGAGCAGAAATGTTCCTCCAGGTCCAATAAAGAATCCTTGACTGCCCTTTGTGGATCATTCCCCCTATTCCAAGCAGATGCCTCCAACGAGCATGATTTTAACAGCCATCCATTTTGCTTGCTTTGTTGAATTCCCACCTAACAGTAAAAATGCAAATTGTAACTTCCACAACAGGGATAGCAGTAGCAAAGGATCACAGCCATAAAACTCCACACTTAATACATACTCCACTCAGCATCAGCAAGTACATGACTCAAATCTCAAAATTTCAAAAGTTGAGTCACACTTAAAAGGTTTACTATCCACCAAGCAAAAACAAGACAGGACAACTAAAATTACCCTGAAGCATCTGGGCATTGAGAGATTTTCAAAGCTGGCAGCAAGTATACCTGTCCATTTTTAGGGCAAAAGGTTCACTTGAACAGGTTTAATTCCAACCAGAGAAAAGTATCGGCACACCATCTTTCTGCAGCTGTCACTATTTTAATGCACCCTGTGCACATAATTGTCATAATGTTTGAGCCACCAAGCTGAAATTCAAGCTGAAATTAAATATAACTACAACATGAGTCCTTGGCTCATTTTAATGCGACTTGTCTTTTCATTTTGCCTCTGAAACTAAAACTTACTACCACAGGCGATGGAGGCGTACTGGGTGTTGGCGTGCAGCAGCTGGACCCTCTCGACCAGGGGGTTGGTCTTCTGGCTCCTCGTGTGCCTCTGGAGAAGGGCAGGTCCCGAAGTTGTCAGCCAAGGTGGAAGCGAGACCCCGGAGATGGACTTCCTGGAGAATATAAACAAACGATCGTGAGGGGTCTCGTTCGTGGCTGTACAGAGGAGCGATCTGATGGAGTGGAGGGCATCGGGGAGGACCACCTGCCAGCGGGGGATCGGGAGACTTCTAGACCTGAGGGCCAGAAGAACTGCCTTCCATACCGTCGCGTTCTCCCTCTCTACCTGTCTGTTTCTCTGCGGGTTGTAGCTCGTAGTCCTTCTCGATGCAATGCCTTTGCTCAGCAGGTACTGATATAGCTCATCACTCATGAGCGATGTGCCCCGGTCACTGTGGACGTAGGCAGGGAAACCGAACAGTGTGAAGATGCTGTGCAGTACCTTTATTACAGTGGCCGAGGTCATGTTGGGGCAGGGGACAGCGAAGGGGAAGCGGGAATACTCATCGCTGATGGTGAGGAAGTATATATTACGGTTGGTGGAGGGGAGGGGCCCTTTGAAGTCAATGCTTAGGCGCACAAAGGGCCGGGAGGCCTTTACCAGGCGGGCCTTGTCTGGCCGGTAGAAGTGCGGTTTGCACTCCGCGCAGACTTGGCAGTCCCTGGACATTGCCTTGACCTCCTCGGTGGAGAAGGGCAGATTGCGGGCCTTAATGAAGTGGGTAAGCCAGGTGACCCCTGGGTGACAGAGGTCATTGTGGCTAGCCCGAAGGCGGTCAGCTTGCGCGCTGGCGCATGTGCCGCGGGACAGGGCATCTGGGGGCTCGTTGAGCTTCCCAGGACGATACTTGATATCGTATTTGTTGGTGGAGAGTTCAATCCTCCACCTCAAGATTTTGGCATTTTTTATTTTGCCCCGTTGTGCGTTGTCAAACATGAAGGTGACCGATCGCTGGTCAGTGACGAGGGTGATCCTCCTACCGGCTACGTAGTGCCTCCAGTGCCGCACGGCTTCCACTATGGCTTGTGCTTCCTTCTCGATCGAGGGGTGTCGAATTTCGGAAGCGTGGAGGGTCCTAGAGAAGAATGCAACTGGCCTGCCCGCCTGGTTGAGTGTGGCGGCTAGTGCGACGTCTGACGCATCGCTCTCTACCTGAAAGGGGATGGACTCGTCTACCGCATGCATTGCGGCCTTGGTGATATCGGCCTTGATGCGGCTGAAGGCCGAGCGTCAGGGGAAAAGTGGTGGTTTGAATAAGTGGGCGGGCTTTGTCCGCATAGTTGGGGACCCACTAGACGAAGTACGAGAACAGCCCCAGGCATCGTTTTAGGGCCTTGAGGCTGTGGGGAGGGGGGAGTTCTGTGAGGGGGCGCATACGATCGGGGTCGGGCCCTAGGACTCCATTCTCCACGACTAGTCGGGTAGTACGGAAGACGCACTTTTCTTTGTTGTATGTGAGATTGAGGAATTGGGCGGCTTGGAGGAACCTCTGGAAGTTGGCGTCATGGTCCTGCTGATCATGGCCGCAGATGGTGACATTGTCCAAGTACGGGTATGTAGCCCGCAAACCATACTAGTCCACAATTCGGTCCATCGTTCTCTGAAAGACCGAGACCCCGTTAGTGACGCCGAACGGGTCTCTGAGGAAGTGGAAGAGTCGGCCGGCTGCTTCAAAGGCAGTGTAGTGGCGTTCTTCCGGGCGGATTGGGAGCTGGTGGTTGAGAACACACGGTACTGCGCAATCTGGTTGACCATCTCCGCCATGCGGGGGAGGGTACGCATCCAGGTGCGAGAACCGGTTAATTGTCTGGCTGTAGTCCACAATCATCCAATTCTTTTCCCCGGTCCGGACGCCCACCACTTGCGCTCTCCAGGGGCTGTTGCTGGCCTCGATGATCCCTTCACTCAACAGTCGCTGGACCTCCGACTTGATAAACGTCATGTCTAGCGAACTGTACCGCCTGCTCCTGGTGATGATGAGCTTTCGGTCAGGAGTGAAGTTCGCAAAGAGTGAAGGGGGGGAGACCTTGAGGGTCGCGAAGCTGCACACCGTGAGGGGGGACAAGGGTCCGCTGAAATGTAAGGTCAGGCTTCGGTGATTACATTGAAAGTCCAATCCGAGCAGTGTGGGGAGCGCAGAGGTGGGGGAGGACGTGGAACTTAAAACGAGCATACTCTGCACCCTGCATCGCGAGATTGGCGACACAGTACGCCCGGATCTGAACCGTGTTGGGGTGGACAAAGCTCTCCATGCTCCCGGAGTTGAAAAGACAGGGGGTCTCGTACCCGTTGACCCGGACGACCACCATGGAGTTCTTCAGCTGTTTCGGCTGCAACTGGTCGAGAGTGACTGCGCCCAGCTGCGGGTAGCCTGTGTGGTCGGTGGAATCACAAGATGGCAGCCCCCATGGGTCGCACGTGTTGGTCGGTGCCGGAGCCGGCGACCAAGGTGGCGGCCCCCACGAGTCGCACGATGCTGATAACGCATCTGACGGGGGCGTTCCGGGCAGGCACGCAGCCACATTGCGGGGTCTGTGCGGCTGCGAGTCATGGGTCGGGCCTGGTGCGTTTTCGATTTCTGAGCCTTAGGTCGGCCCAGACAGACTCTAGCGAAGCACCCCCTTTTTCCCACAATCGCTGCACGTCGCTGTGCAGGCTGGGCAACGCTGCTGGGGGGTGTTGGCCCTGGCCACAGAAGTAGCACTGCGGTTCCCCAGGCTGGGCTGGCAGATGCGCGGCGCAGGCCCGCGACGTAGTTGGGTCCGACGGGGGCCGCGACGAGGGTGTCCACGAGGGGTTTGCCAGGCCCGCGGGGAACGCACTGAGGTTCTGGCAGGCCACCTCTAGCGAAGTAGCTAGCTTTACTGTGTCCCACAAGTCGGAGGTCCCGTTTTCCAGCAGGCGCTGCCTGATGTAGTTCGAGCGGACCCCCGCCACGTAGGTGTCCCAGCTCTGTGAGTTCATGTGTTCCTCCGCCGTCACATCTCGATAGCAGCAGTTCCTCGCGAGTAGGGTCAGGGTTTCCAGATACTCGTCCAGCGATTCTCCGGCGTGTTGACGGCGAGTAGTGAGGAGGTGTCTGGCGAACACCTCATTTACGGGCTTCATGAAGTGTGCCTTGAGGGTTGCAACCGCCGCGTCGTACGTGGCCGCTTTCTCGATCATTACTGAGATTCGATGGCTCACCCAAGCGTGGAGGTATCGCAGCTTGAGGGTCTCCGTGGGAGGCATTGTGGAGTCGAGGTAGGCCTCGAAGCATCGAATCCAATGTTCGAATATTTCCTTGGCTTCAGACGTGCAGGCGTCGGGTTCGAGCCTGTCTGGCTTTAGAGCGGCTTCCATAGTGCTGTCGATGATTAATAAATTGATATACCTTCAATTCACCGAGAGGCAGAGAGAGCGAGTGAACATTAGGCTTTATTAATCATGAACTTGCTTCGCAAGAGTCGGTTGTACAGATGAATGCCATCAACAGGCGACCGGCCTATGTATGGCCCCGGTGAGGGTGGAGCCAGAGGCGGAGCCCACCGTGGTTACACTTCCAGGTCATAGGTCATAGTTTACAGTATCATACATGCATTAGGTTAATACATTCACCACACACTCGCAGCAAGAAATATTCCTCCAGTATCCGAGTCAAAATTCAGCTTTTACCATATTCTTATTCAGATCAGGGGCTGCATTTTATCATGGGCTTTGGGACCTCAACATAAGGACCAAGTTGGAGTTCCAAACTCATATTTGACAGCAGCAGGACTGATTTAACAGGTTGAAAATTTAGGCATTACCTAAAATTTAGGGTCTCTATCCTAGCTCTGATTTTGTGACGAGACCCAAAAATGGACAAACTGTCTCACGAGAAGTCAAACTTGATAGTATATTGCCTCCCACCAGAATTTCCTCCATCCAATGCAGTGATCTAAATAGTAGGGCAAATTCAATAGTTGCTACAGAAGAAGAAAGACCCTGGAAGTGACTTCATCAAATCTTTTGTTTGGTGCTCTTAGAAAGAAAAAAATCACTTCCTGTCAATTTATCAAAGCACTGGATAATTTTAGAAACCTCTTTCAAACTTCCTATTATATATATATATCTCCTCCAGGAGAAATAGTTCCTGGATTTGAATCCTCTGGTTTCACCACGATTTCATAGAACTTCAACGTCCTTTCTTTAACGGGGCAGCTAAAATTGTGCAAATTGTTTAAAAGCATCTTAACCAATGTTTTTTTAATTCATCATTATATCTTTTTTCTTACACTGTATGCTCTTGCTTCTAAAACACAAATTGTTACTGATTCTTTTTAATGGCTTCACCTGGCTTTACCTGCACATTGATTTCAGAGAATTATCCCTGGTCCTCCACAATGGCCTAGAGTATTTTTAGAATGGGGACCTGTCTGGGATCTCCCAGACCTCTGTGCACAGGTGCATCTGCGCCGTCACAGATACCCTATATGTCTGGGCAGAACAATACATTGCCTTCAGCATGGACCTGTTGCCCGAACAGCGGGATTCGCTACAATCGCCGGCATGCCCAAGGTCCAGGGGGTGAACGACAGGACATATGTCCCATTACAAGCGCAGGCGCATGAGAGAATCATAGAATTTACAGTGCAGAAGGAGACATTTGGCCCATAGAGTCTGCACTGGCCCTTGGAAAGAGCACCCTACTTAAGCCCAAGCCTCGACCCTATCCCTGTAACCCAGTAACCCAATCTAACCTTTTGGACACTAAGGGGCAATTTAGCATGGCCAATCAACCTAACATGCACATCTTTAGACTGTGGGAGGAAACCGGAACACCCGGAGGAAACCCATGCAGACACCAGGAGGGTGCCCTTCATCAACCGGAAGGGGTTCCACTCCTTCAACGTGCAGCTGGTGTGTGACCACTGGATGCACATCGTGCACGTATGCGCCTGCTATACAGGGTGTTGGCACTGGGTCAGCAGTATTAGCGGGTCCAGTCCACAGGGCGGAGGATGATGATGACCCGCTCCATAATAAGCTGGACCGCAACGACTGAATCCTCCTAACGCTTTCCTATGTGCTGCACCTGTGCCAACTTAACGTGTGTCTACCTGCTAACCTTGCATGCCCTAATGCTCCTTCTAGGTGGTCCCCCAGGTGTTACTGCAAAAGTGGAGGTGGCCTACTGCGTATTCCACTCTGTGACCTGGGTCCCCTTTGGCGGCCGTCCTCTGGCAACCAGGCCTGGATGGGCCCGGCAGTCTTCCGTGGATGCGGCTGGGAAAGTGGGACACAGTCTGGTTCCTCAACTTCTAGTGGTGATCCTGCAAGACGCAAGACAAGCCGGATGGTTAAATCATGGCTAGGCGTGGTGTGGCAGGGAGGGGTGACTCATGTGCCATAGGGACATTGCAACACATTGGGGGCTCACTTAGTTATGCCATGCCAACCTCTGCGACTGATGGTTCTCCAACCCTGCCGACCGGGTCCAATGCCCTCTGCTCTGCGTCGGTGAAGGGCCGCAGGTCCGACGGGCCACCTCTGGTCTTTTATCTTTCCATGCGGTTGTGGGCTGATTGCACTTGGGGGGGGGGGAACAAATAATGTACAGTGTGAGACACCCAGACACGGGCAGTGCAGGGGGTCTGCGGCTGGTGGCCTGTGTGTGCGAGGCACCCGGCCATGATAGCTGGTAGGGGTGCTATCATGTGGTGTAGGGTTGGGTTCAAGGAGGCTGCTTGCGGAGGTGGTGGGGTTGTGGGATGAGGGGGGTGGTGCTGGTGACACCGAGGTGGTGACTCACCATATCTGACCTGGGTGGTTGCCCTTCCTAACCCAGCTCTGCCTACCGAACTACCTAGTGGGGGCCGCATGGGGGTTTGGTTGAGGTGGTTGAGAATGAGGGGTGGGGGCCTGTGGGATAGGGGTGGTGCCAGGGGCACGGAGGTGGTGACTCACCCGGGCCGCCCTGAGAAGTTGTTTGTGCAACTCTTTCCGGCATTGCTGCCTGGCCCTTGTGGTGGGGCCCATGGGCCTCATGACCTCTGCCACCTGCGCCCAGGCTTAGTTGACACTGGCGGGTGGTAGCCACCTTCCCACCCTGGGGAACAGGGTGTTCACCTCTCCCTCACAGCATCCAGCAGTATCTCCATCTCTGCATCTGCGAATCTTGGGGCTGCTCTCTGGGGTGGCATCTTCTTGGCTGGAATGAGAGCGTGTGAAGAGTGGAGTATTTGTTTAAAAAATATTTTTATTAGGGTATTTGCAATTTTTTATAATAATAACAATAACAGCGACGTACACATGGCATAATAAACATTTCCACCCCATCACAAACCTCGCACCCCCCAACAATAAAACAACATTCTGGCCCTCCACCACCACCTTTTGAATTCTGCTTCTCCTGGCATTTAAATTTTCCCCGAGAAAGTAGACGAACGGCTCCCACCTCCGGGTGAACCCTAGCATTGACCCTCTTAAGGCAAACTTTATTTTCTCGAGACTAAGGTACCCACCCAGGTCACTACACTTGGGGGTTTCAAGTCCCTCCACATTAATAAGATTTGTCTCCAGGCTAACATGGGGGCAAAGGCCAAAACGTCAGCTTCTTTCACCGCCTGAACTCCCGGCTCTTCCGACACTCCAAAGATTGCCACCTCTGGACTTGCCACCACCTGTGCTTTGAGTACTGTGGACATCGCCTTAGCGAAACCCTGCCAAAACCCTCTAAGCTCCGGGCATGCCCAAAACATGTGGACATGATTTACTGGACTTCCCGCGCACCTCACTCACCTGTCTTCTACCCCGAAAAACTTGCTCATCCGGGCCACTGTCATGTGCCCGGTGGACTATCTTAAATTGTATCAGGCTAAGCCTGGCACATGATGAGGATGTGTTAATCCTGCTCAGGGCATCCACCCACAGACCCGCCTCTATCTCTCCCCCCAGCCCGTCTTCCCACTAGCCCTTTAGCTCCTCCAACAGAGTTTCCTCCAATTCCATAAGTTCTCGGTAGATGTCCGATACCTTCCCCTCTCCCACCCATGTCCTGGAGACAACTCTGTCCTGTATCCCCCGTGGCGGCAGCAGAGGGAAGGCCGGAACCTGCTTTCCCAAAAAGTCTCGTACCTGCAGATACCTAAACTCATTCCCTGCTGTCAATTCAAATTTATCCTCCAAGGCTTTCAAGCTGGGGAAAGTCCCGACTACAAATAGGTCCCCCTAATTCCTGCCCTCTGCCATCTCCGGAACCCACCTACCAGCTTACCCGGTACAAACCGATGGTTATTACAAATCAGAGTCCAAACCGTGCTCTTTCTATTCTCTTATATCTCCTCCACTGCCCCCAGATTCTCAGAGCCACCACCACCACCGGACTTGTGGAGTATCGGGCAGGTGAGAATTGCTCCCAAACTTGTGGTTTTACATGACGCCGCTTCCATTCGCTCCCACACCGACCCCTCCCCTACTACCCACTTCCTAATCATGGCTATATTAGCCGCTCAGTAGTAATTCCAAATGTTCGGCAGCGCAAGTCCCCCTCCCCCTGACTACGCTCCAGCAACACTTTCTTCACTCGCAGGGTTTTACCCGCCCACACAAAGCCTGAAATAACCTTATTCACTTGTTTAAAAAAGGCCTTCGGGATGAAGATGGGGAGGCACTGAAAGACAAACAGCAATCTGGGGAGGACCGTCATTTTCAGTCTGTACCCTCCCTGCCAGTGATAGCGGGAGCAAGTCCCATCCTTCATTTGTTCCATGAGCCGGGACAGGTTTAACTTGTGCAGTGCCTCTCATTCCCGAGCCACCTGGATTCCCAAATATCGAAAGCTCCTTCCTCCCATTCTAAACGGCAGCTCTCCCAGTCTCTTCTCCTGCCCCCTCGCCTGGATCATGAACATTTCGCTTTTCCCCAGCAACGGTGTGGGAAGCTTTGAAGACAGTATCTCCTGTCCACCTGGAGTATCTCACCAACTAGCCTATTCCTCTCAGCTTGTTCCACCTTTTCTCTGTGGGCCCGTATCAAGATCGGACCACTGCCTTCAAAGCTTCCCAGACCGTTGCTGCAGAGACCTCCCCCGTATCATTTGTTTCCAGGTAATTCTGGATGGACTTGTTCATCCGCCCACAGACCGTTTTGTCTGCTAACAGCCCCACATCCAGCCTCCATTGCGGGCATTGTCCTCTCTCCAAATTAACTAGATCCACCCAATGTGGAGCATGATCCGATACTGCAATGGCTGAGTACTCAATCTTCGCCACCCCTGGTAGTAGATGAGAGCAAAAAAGTCGATCCAAGAGTATACCTTGTGGGCATAGGAGAAAAAAGAAACCTCCCTCGCTCTTGGCTGTCCAAACCTCCATGGATCTACTCCCCCCCCCCATCCGTTCCATGAACCGCTTCAATTCCCTTGCTGCGGCTGGCATCCTCCCTGTCTTGGATTTCGACCAGTCCAATTCTGGATCAATGACTGTGTTAAAATCTGCCCCCATGATCAAGTTATGTGACTCTAAGTCTGGGAGCTAACCTTTTTTTAAAAAATATTTTTATTCTCCTTTTTCACATTTTCTCCCGAATTTACACCCACCAACAATAAACAATAATCAGTAACAAATATGTCAATCCCCATAATAATAACAACGATCCCATCCTCCCACCAACCCCCAAACATCAGCCCACATGTTTACATAAACACATGACAAAAAGGAATTAGGGATTACCCATAGTCACCCTTAATACACAAAGCCCCCCTCCCCCCCAACCCTCCCACCCATCCCCCCCCAACTAATGTTCGATGTTATCCAGTTCTTGAAAGCGCATAATGAATAATACCCATGAATTGTAGAACCCCTCCGTCCTTCCCCTCAGTTCAAACTTAACCTTCTCAAGGGTCAAGTATTCCAACAGGTCCCCCCGCCATGCCCGGGCACAGGGTGGAGAGGCTGCTCTCCATCCTAGCAGGATCCACCTTCGGGCGATCAACGAGGCGAAGGCTACGATATCTGCCTCCACACCCGTTTCCAACCCTGGCTGGTCCAACACCCCGAATATGGCCTCCCGGGGACCCGGGTCCAGTTTCACGTGCACCACCTTGGAAATTACCGTAAAAACCACCTTCCAGTACTCCTCTAGCTTTGGACAGGACCAAAACATATAAACGTGATTAGCAGGCCCTCCCCCCGCAACGCTCACACACATCATCTACTCCTTCAAAGAATCGCCTCATCCTCGCCCTCGTGAGATGCGCTCTGTATACCACCTTCAGCTGTATCAGCCCCAACCTCGCACATGAGGTGGAGGCATTTACTCTCCGGCGCACATCACACCAGACCCCCTCCTCTATAACCTCTCTCAACTCTTCCTCCCACTTTGCTTTGATCCCTTCCAGTGGTGCCTTCCCCTCTTCTAAAATAGCTCCGTACACCGCTGACACTACCCCCTTCTGCAGTCCCCTTGTTGTCAGCACCTCCTCCAGCAATGCGTAAGCCGGTTCCTCCGGGAAGCTCTGTATCTCCTTCCTGGCAAAATCTCGAACCTGCATGTATCGAAACACTTCTTCCTGCTCCAGCCCATACTTCGCTTCCAGCTCCCTCAATCCTGCAAACCGACCCCTAAGAAACAAATCTTTTAGCGTCTTAATCCCCTTCTCTTCCCATTTCCGATAACTTCCATCCCACCTCCCTGGCTCAAATCGGTGGATTCCCCGAATCGGCATTTCCCTTGACACCGCCCCCAACCCGAACTGTTGGCGAAACTGCCTCCAGATTTTCAATGAAGCTATTATTACCAGACTCCCGAGTATTTCCCTGGAGCTATCGGGAGCGGCGCTGTTGCTAGTGCTTTCAGTCCTGACTCCCTGCACAAACTCTCCTCCATTCTGACCCACTGGGAATCAACCCCTCTGACCCAGCTCCGCACCTTCTCCACATTCGCCACCCAGTAGTAGGTCTGGGATCTTCCCTAACACCTGCCTCATAAATTCCACATTGTCCCAGTTCAGAGCGTATACATTCACGAGTACCACCCGCCCTACTTCCAGCTTCCCACTCACCATTATGTACCTGCCTCCCGTGTCTGACACGATTCTCCCTACCTCAAATGCCACGCGTTTATTAATCAGAATCCCTACCCCCCTGGTCTTTCAGTCCAGCCCTGAGTAGAATACTTGGCCAACCCACCCCTTCCTCAATCTAGTCTGGTCTGTAACCTTTAGGTGCGTCTCTTGTAACATTGCCACGTATGCCTTCAGCCCCCTCAAATGCACGAACACGTGAGCCCTCTTGACCGGCCCATTCAGCCCTCTAACGTTCCATGTAATCAACCTTGTCGGGGGACTCGACCCCTGCCCTTGCCCCCCCCCCCCCCCCCCCCCCCCCTCCCCGCCGACTAGCCATCACCCTTATTGGGCCAGCCTCCAGCTCGCATCCCGGCCTCCTCGAGCCTGCCCTCGGGCATCCGCCATCCCCAACCTCTCATTTGTCCCCTAGTAGCAGTTCCTCCCCTGTCAGCGCTGTCATCAGGATAATGGAACACCCGCCATTCAGTCCCGGTGTCAGAGTTTCTCAAAGTGAGAATCCAGCCCATGGTGTTTGATCCCTCATTCCCTTCCCACCTCTGATTAACCAGAGGGCCGCTGTCAGCAAGCCACATGGTCCAAAATCGGTTCATTTCATTGGGTTCCATTTTGTGGCCATCTGGGGTAATGTGGAGTCAGAACAAGCACCCTTTCTACTAGCTTCACATGATTTTAAAAATGAGCAAATGTACTTGTTTTTGATGGTGGCTGCTGGTTAGGCCACATCAATGTCAAGAAAACCTAGCACAAGCTTCAAGGCAGCTCTGTTTCTTAGAGTGGGTTCAAAACAAGGATTAGGCCCCTTATGTTTTTAGGTTCATTGAATGGATTAATGCCATAAATTAGACCTTCTGATCCCTATTTTTTACCTGCAAAATGGGTGCTGAGTGTATATTCGTATACATTGGTGTATATTTGCATTCCTTGAGATGGATAAGCACATCAATTGACAGTGGGCCAGGAAGGCCATCCGTGGATCACCCTGCACCAGACTTAACCAGGGTGCACACGGGAAGGTGGTGGATCCTCACTCGCCATAGGGGAGGGCATTAAATTCTGTCCTTGTTTTTTTCTGCCATCATCTCGTTCCTCCAAGAATATATCCATGCTGCAGCCATGCTAAGGCAGTTGTATAAATAAGCTGAGCATAGATCATCTAACAGACTCAGGTACATAGGTCAGCAACACCTGCTCCAATGCACAGTCAGTGGAAGACAGGTCTAAGACTTTTGGGCCCATAAACCTCACTGTAAATTGTTTTTGGTATTCCTAGCTAGATGGGATATAATTTGAAACTCTCACAGTTAATCCACTGCCGGCTTGAAGAATCAAAGGAATTTAAACAGTCAAAGAAGACAGTCCTCTAGGGCAGTGCTACTCAAAGTGTGGTACGCGTACCGGCACCGGTACGCGAGCCATCGTCTGCCGGTACTTGGAGTGTTTCCAGAAAAGAAAGAGACAGTAGTGATATTCAACGCCACGGGAGACTGCCGGTCCCTGGCACATTGAAAAAAAAACTGCCGGTCCGCCACATCAGATAGTTTGAGAATCATTGCTCTAGGGAATTCAAATTACAATTGCTAAGTGATTATGCTTGTTAGCATTTCTGAGCTTAAGTTATTACATCTTATTGACAGGATGATCAGAAAGATCCTGAAGCAACAGAAAAAAATGTTAGATTTCAAGTTGAACCAATACGATATGACATTAAAAATCTGGATGCCCTTCGCAACCAAGACCCAAAGAGCAAAGGAAGATGGCTGAAAGAAAGTAACCATGACTTCAAAACGTCAAGGTTACTTCCAGGTAACTAATGAAATTAAAATGGCTTGAGTTGGCATTTTATGTTTGATATGTAAAACACAAAAGTATGTGGAGGTGGTATAGCAATAGCCTATCCCAGTGCAGGCTGGAGCAAAATATTATAGTAGTGATCTGTTTTTCATGGTTAGCTTTCACCTTTGAATCTTTACATATCAGCTATCAGCCCTATTGCTCCAGAGGCACTGCATAATCCAGGTGCTTTCCCGTGGAAAGGAAAATAAATCAACAGTCGCTCAAAACCATCTTATATATTTGTGGATGCGTTCAAACCAAAAGAATTCTCATCTATCTGCAGTCTCAGTGGGGAAAATGCATTGTGAGAAAACTCCAGCAAGGGGAAAGGGAGAAACATTTTGTTAACAGTGGGTAGGAGAGGTAAAGGGCGGGACTCTCTGGCCGCGTCCACCCAGCAGCCGGAGAATCCTGCCTGAGGTCAATGGAATTCTCCATTGTCCACGGCTCACTCATGGCGTTCTTGCGGCGGGCGGGGCGGAAAAATCCGGCCCAAAGTGTTGCATTCTTCAAAACAGACCTCAACTTGATTTCTAGTCACTGGTGTGTTGACATAATTTAGTGTCAAGGGGCACTACACCACTGGTATCAATGTTCCCAGGCTCGGTTGAGAAAACAGAACTTTTTTGTTCTATCGCTCCCTGATTTGAAACGTTGTACGCTTTAATGACAGATAAGGACGTCATTCGGTTCCAATGTCTATTCCTGCCCATATGAGTAAATTGCTACCAGTAGTGGATTCAAAATCAGTCTGCCAGGATTATAGTATTAATACTCTGAGATTAACATGTGTTTGGAACCTGTGTTTGGAACCTGTAATTCAATTTGTTGAGAAAATAAAATAACAGTAATGACAAGGTTTATTTTATAATGCAAACAAATTTACTGTGAAAGTTTCCAGTGCACAAAATTCCAGGGACTGAATTCACCGCCCCCCCAACGGCGAAATCGCGTTCGTGGATGGGACGGAGAATCTGTTTTGCCGGCAGAATCAGAACTGTATTTGAATTCTGCGCCCCCTGAAAATCGGCGTACTCGAGGAGTACATTGGCCGAGTATTCACCGCTTCAGGCCATTGCCTGACTCCTGCCCTGCGATGCTGTGTTGCCGACTGGCCGAATTCCCGACGGCGTGGGTTCTGTGTGCTCACACTGTCCGGGATCCTCGCGTGGCGGCTGCGGACTCAGTCCGGCGCCACCGCCACAGTTGGGGGAGGGCCTGTGGTGAATGTGATTCACACTATATATAGTTGCCAATATCACTCCATGTATATATGTTCGTTATCTACCCATTGTAAGTGCAGTTGCACTATCCAACCACCAGGGGGAATCACTCTGGGAGTACGCGAGAGTTTGTAATGGGCTCCTCCCTTGGCTCTGCCCAGGACTCCTCCCCCTGGGACCGATGTATAAAGATCAGTGCCTTAGAGCCAGCCTGCCATTTCACCTGAAGTTCAACGACGAATAGGCTAGCTCTATTGTAAGTGTATTAAAGCCTCTGTTCAGATCCAACTACACGTGTTCGCTGAATTGATGGTTCCATCAATTTAATACACTTAAGAAGCTGCCGAAGTAAAGCATGGAATCCGCTCTAAAACCAGGACGTCTAGAACTCGATCCGCAGGATGCAGAGGCGAAAGAAACCTTCTGCCACTGGCTGAAATGTTTTAAGGCCTACCTGGCCGAAATCAGCACTGCTGAAACTACGGAGGAACACAAGCTCAGCCTACTGCATGCGAGGGTAAGCCACAGAATTTCCACACAATTAAATCCAGCCGGTTCCTACACTGCTGCGCTGGTGATTTTGGACAAAATGTATATTAGGCCCATGAACGAGGTCTTTGCCCGCCATGTGCTCACAACTCGCCGACAACGGGCTACTGAAACTTTAGCTGAATTTGCACGCAAGTTGAACAATCTCTCAAATGACTGCAATTACCAGGCCGTAACCGCAGCCGAACATAGGGAGCTTGCTGTGCGGGATGTTTTTGTAGCGGGCCTTCGATCTAGCTATGTACGCCAGAGACTATTAGAAAATGGGGCCCAGGGCTTAGAGACTACTGTAGAGGCTGCTATCATGATGGAACTTTCCTTCCGCAGCCTCAACCCGTTTCCCGTGGACCCCGCTAACCCCGCATGGGCCCCCGACCTGAGGACCCCCCAAGCCTGTGCCACAAGGCCCCCCAGCTATCGCGCTGCCACAGCCGGTCCTACTGTCCCAGTCAACTACTCAAACTATCCAGCTGCTCCAGCTAATTACTCAGCTCCCCCAGCCAGCTACTCAGCTCGCCAAACCAGTTATTCAACTGCTCCAGCCTGCCACTATTCAGCTCCCCAAACCAGTTATTCAACTGCTCCAGCCTGCCACTTCTGTGGACAAAGCCAGCACCCGCGACAGCACTGCTCAGCCCGATCCGCGACCTGCAGCAGCTGCGGAAGAAAGGCCACTATGCTAAAGTGTGCCTCGGCAGAAGGGCCCCAGCCCTCAACACCCCAACAGTCCAAAAACATCGCCCCCAGCACCAGCAGGCCCGCGGGGCCCGAAACGCTGAGGCCTACGCTCAGGCTCCGCCCCCTCCCGCCACGTGAGATCCATGGGGGCCACCACCTTGGCAAACCTCCACCATGCGGCCGGCCACATGCGATTCATGGGGGCCGCCATCTTGGACGCCATCTTCATCACCATCCTCCACATGCGATCCACGGGCCCTAGCAGCATCCCCAGACTCAAACAGCTCATCGGAGGAGAACGACCTCCCCGGGCAGTCACCACATGGCCCGCAACTCAGCGCAGTGTTCCTGCATCAAGCTCGCCAGAACGCAGCGACACCTACTCGACAGGACGCCCGATCGGAAGAATTTGACTCCCCCGGGCACCCACCACGCGGCCCGCAACTCAACACATTCACCCTCGACCAATCTCGCCCCAAGCATCTGAGAAATTCGATGACGGAGGTCCAGATCAACGGGTACAACACGTCGTGCCTCTTCGACTCCGGGAGCACAGAGAGCTTCATACACCCAGAGCTGGTAAGACGCTGTTCCCTCCCTATTTATCCCGTCAATCAAACTATCGCCCTCGCTTCGGGCTCCCATTCCGTCCAAATCCAAGGCCGCACTACAGCAACGCTAACGATTCGAAGCGCTAGCTATTCCAAATTTAAACTGTATGTCTTGCCCGACCTCTGCGCGCCACTCCTCTTAGGCTTGGATTTCCAATGTAATCTCAAGAGTCTCACCCTCAGATTCGGCGGGCCCCTGCCCCCACTCACTATCTGCAGCCTCGCCATGCTGCGCATCGCCCCCCTCCTCTCTTCGCAAACCTCACCCCGGATTGCAAATCGGTAGCCACCTGCTGCAGGCGGTACAGCCTGCAGGATAGGGTATTTATCAGAACGGAGGTCCGAAGGCTGCTCAGTGAGGGGATCATAGAGGCCAGTAACAGTCCCTGGAGAGCTCAGGTGGTGGTCGTCAAGACCGGGGAAAAATTCCGCATGGTCGTCGATTATAGCCAGACCATCAATCACTTTACGTTCCTAGACGCGTATCCCCTCCCCAGAATCGCAGACATGGTAAACCAGATCGCCCAATATCGGGTATTTTCCACGGTGGATCTGAAGTCTGCATACCACCAGCTCCCAATCTGCCCGGAGGACCGCCACTACACGGCGTTCGAGGCCGATGGGCGCCTCTTCCATTTCCTCCGGGTTCCCTTCGGCGTCACTAACGGGGTTTCGGTGTTCCAACGATCAATGGACCGAATGGTAGACCAGTACGGGCTGCGGGCCACGTTTCCGTATCTGGATAATGTTACCATCTGCGGCCATGACCAGCAGGACCACGACGCCAACCTCCACTGTTTTCTCCAGACGGCCCAAAAATTAAACCTTACATATAACAAGGAGAAATGCGTGTTCCGCACAAACAGACTAGCCATCCTCGGCTACGTCGTGGAGAACGGAGTCCTGGACCCAGACCCGGACCGCATGAACTCCCCCTCCCCCATGGCCCCAAGGCCCTCAAACGGTGCTTGGGGCTCTTTTCGTACTACGCCCAGTGGGTCCCTCAATATGCGGACAAAGCCCGCCCACTCTTCAAGGCCACACTATTTCCCCTGTCTGCTGAGGAGCGGCAAGCCTTCAGCTGCATGAGGGACGACATCGCCAAAGCAGCCATGCGGGCGGTGGATGAATCCACTCCCTTTCAGGTTGAGAACGACGCCTCAGAGGTAGCGCTAGCAGCCACTTTAAACCAAGCAGGGCGGCCCTTTGCATTTTTCTCCCGTACCCTATCCGCTTCAGAACTCCGACACTCCTCAGTCGAGAAGGAAGCACAAGCCATCGTGGAGGCTGTCCGACACTGGAGGCACTACCTCGCAGGTAGGAGGTTCACCCTCATTACCGACCAACGGTCGGTCGCCTTCATGTTCAACAACTCGCAATGGGGCAAAATTTAAAATGACAAAATTCTTCGGTGGAGGATTGAACTCTCCACCTACAATTACGATATCAAATAGCGACCGGGGAAGCTCAACGAGCCCTCGGATGCCCTATCCCGCGGGACATGCGCCAGCACGCAAATCAGCCGCCTAAAAGCCATCCACGATGACCTCTGCCACCCAGGGGTCACCCGGCTCGCCCACTACATCAGAGCCCGAAACCTGCCTTTCTCCAACAAGGAGGTAAAAGCGGTCACCAGGGACTGCCCAATCTGTGCGGAGTGCAAACCGCACTTCTATAGACCAGACAGGGCCCACCTGGTCAAGGCTTCTAGGCTCTTTGAACGCCTTGCGATCGATTTCAAAGGGCCACTCCCCTCCACGAACAAAAACATTTACTTCCTTAACATTATTGACGAGTTCTCCCGATTCCCCTTCGCCATCCCATGCCCCGATATGACCTCCCA
The DNA here is from genome assembly GCF_902713615.1 of Scyliorhinus canicula. Classification (NCBI taxonomy): domain Eukaryota; kingdom Metazoa; phylum Chordata; class Chondrichthyes; order Carcharhiniformes; family Scyliorhinidae; genus Scyliorhinus; species Scyliorhinus canicula. The sequence continues at coordinate 53,775,359 of NC_052149.1, read as the reverse complement.
CACAGTCATTAGGGCCCTGCATAGTGTCTTCACCCTGTTCGGTTTCCCCAGCTACGTGTACAGCGACCGGGGTGCGTCATTTATGAGTGACGAGCTACGTCAGTACCTGCTCGACAAGGGCATCGCCTCGAGCAGGACTATCAGTTACAACCCCAGGGGAAACGGACAGGTGGAGAGGGAGAACGCGACGGTCTGGAAGACCGTCCTACTGACCCTCAGGTCCAGGAAGCTCCAAGTTTCCCAATGGCAGGAAGTCCTCCCTGACGCGCTCCACGCAATTAGATCCCTCCTGTGTACAGCTACCAACCAAACCCCCCACGGGGTACTATCACAGGGGTCTCACTTCCGGCATGGCTGAGGGCGCCAGGCCCGGTTCTCCTAAGGAAGCACGTCAGGGCGCACAAGACCGACCCCATTGTTGAAAAGGTGCGCCTGCTTCATTCCAACCCACAGTACGCATTTGTTGAGTTCCCGGATGGTCGCCAGGATACAGTATCCCTCCGGGACCTGGCACCCACTGGATCCAGCCCCCCATCTACCCTCACCGAGGAACTCCTTTCCCCGTCCCGTTCCCTATGCGGCCGCCCCCTTGCGCCCCCGATTCTGCGAGCTCACCCCACCAGTCCCGAGCGCCAGCACCAGCCCGCCCCCCGCGCACCCAGTCTCCATTCGACCAGGAGGTGTACGAGGCTCAGACAAGACTCGCCCCGGAGCCGGCAACCGTACCCCAGACCTCGATGCCCGCCCAGCCACCGCATGAGGCTGCAACCCCGGTGCTCCGCAGGTCAAAACGGACAATTCGTCCACCGGACAGACTGACTCTTTGAGCCATCACCCCCGCCAGACTTGATTTTTTTAACAGGGGGTGAATGTGGTGAATGTGATTCACACTATATATAGTTGCCAATATCACTCCATGTATATATGTTCATTATCTACCCGTTGTAAGATCAATGCTGTATATAGTTGCCAATATCACTCCATGTATATATGTTCGTTATCTACCCATTGTAAGTGCAGTTGCACTATCCGACCACCAGGGGGAGTCGCTCTGGGAGTACGCGAGAGTTTGTACTGGGCTCCTCCCTTGGCTCCGCCCAGGACTCCTCCCCCAGGGACCGATGTATAAAGATCAGTGCCTTAGAGCCAGCCTGCCATTTCACCTGAAGTTCAACGACGAATAGGCTGGCTCTATTGTAAGTGTATTAAAGCCTCTGTTCAGATCCAACTACACGTGTTCGCTGAATTAATGGTTCCATCAGGGCCAATCGGCGGGCAGGGGGGAGCTTCATTTGGGGCTTGGGGGCAATGTGGGCGAGCGGTCAGGGGCGCGCGATCAGTCGGAAGGGGGCACTACTTTGGCAGTCCAGGTCTGTAGGTTGAATCCGCCATGGAGCATGACACGACGCTGCAGGCCACCGCCATGCGCATGTGCAGTCTCTGAACCGGAAGTGCTGGGGGCCGTAACGGCAGCTAGAGCTGCGAGCTCTACGCCGGCTTCCAACAAGCCCCCAGCAAAACGGGAATAGGTGGCCCTTTTAGGCCAGTTTTCCTGGCGTAAAAGACCACTGTTTTCACACTGGCGTGGCGACTTAGTCTCCAAAATGGAAAATCCAGCCCCAGGACTCCCACAGCCAGCCCGAATGGGATCATCTGTCATGCTCCTAATGTCAAAGGGATCCACAAGCCTTTTGCAAAATATCATCTACCTCTAATTAATTGCCTTAATTGACCTACGCTACCTGCCGCTTATGTGCCCAATCTGTTCTACAGGAAAATGGGTCGCAGGATGAGCTAGGAGAAGAGACAGAGGCGAGTCAATGGGCAGATGCCCTAAGCAGGGTTAATACCTCCTCATTATACGCCAGGCTTAGCCTGATACAATTTAAGGTAGTCCACTGGGCACACAATGGCTAGGATGAGCAAGTTTTTCGGGGTAGAGGATAGGTGTGTGAGGTGCGCGGGAAGCCCAGCAAATCATGTCCACATGTTTTGGGCATGCCCGAACCTTGGAGGGTTTTGGCAGGGTTTTGCTAAGGCAATGTCCATGGTGCTAAAAGCACAGATGGTGCTGAGTCCGGAGGTCGCGATCTTTGGAGTGTCGGAAGATCCAGGAGTTCAGGGGGTGAAAGAGGCTGATGTCCTGACCTTTGCCTCCCTGGTAGCCCGGAAACGGGATCTTATTATTGTGGAGGGACTTGAAGCCCCGAGTGTGGAGACCTGGGTTAGTGACATGGTTGGGTTTCTTTATTTGAGAAAATAAAGTTCGCCTTCAGAGAGTCAATGTTAGGGTTCTCCCGGAGGTGGCAGCCGTTCGTCGACTTTCTCGGGGAAAATTAAAAATGTGAGCAGAGGCAGCATTCCGGCCGGGGGGGGGGGGGGGGGGGGGGGTTGACTGTTGTTGTATGGTTGAGGTGTCTGAAGATTAGGCTGGGGGGAAATGTTTATTTTACCATGTTGGGGCAGCAGGGTAGCATGGTGGTTAGCATAAATGCTTCACAGCTCCAGGGTCCCAGGTTCAATTCCCGGCTGGGTCACTGTCTGTGTGGAGTCTGCACGTCCTCCCCCTGTGTGCGTGGGTTTCCTCCGGGTGCTCCGGTTTCCTCCCACAGTCCAAAGATGTGCGGGTTAGGTGGATTGGCCATGCTAAATTGCCCGTAGTGTCCTAATAAAAGTAAGGTTAAGGGGGGGGGGGGTTGTTGGGTTACGGGTATAGGGTGGATACGTGAGTTTGAGTAGGGTGATCATGGCTCGGCACAACATTGAGGGCCGAAGGGCCTGTTCTGTGCTGTACTGTTCTATGTTCTATGATGTTATTGTTTTTGTTACTGTTAAAAAAAAATTCAAATACCTTAATAAAATATTATTTTTTTTAAACGGAAAATGGGTGGCATGATTGCTTGCTTCACAGTGCCAGGGACCCATGTTTGATTCCAGGCTTGGGTCTGAACGTTCTCCCCTTGTCTGCGTGTGTTTCCTCTGGGTGCTCTGGTTTCCTTCCACAAGTCCTGAAAGACTTTATTAGGTGAATTGGACATTCTGAATTCTCCCTCAGTGTACCCATAGTATGGCGACTAGGGGATTTTCACAGTAACTTCATTGCAGTGTTAACCTCTCTCTTTTATCTTCTCTTGCAGGCATCCAATGTCAATGCTTATGTAGTTACATTGTATATCTTGTGTTGCCCTATTATGTATTTTCTTGAATTTTGTTTAATTCCCTTTTCTTCCATGTACTGAATGATCTTTTGAGCTGCTTGCAGAAAAATACTTTTCACTGTACCTCGGTACACGTAACAATGAACAAATCCAATCCAATCCAATGTAAGCCTACTTGTGACACTAATAAAGATTATTACAAATGGCTGGGCATCACGACCATAGTGGGGAACTGGCGTACTAGCCAGCATCAGGAAATTCTACGTCTGCCCGCCTCCATTCCTACTGACACAGCCAGAGTGAGACACAGCAAAGAGTGAGACACAGCCAGAGTGAGACACAGCCAGAGTGAGACACAGCCAGAGTGAGACACAGCAAAGAGTGAGACACAGCAAAGAGTGAGACACAGCCAGAGTGAGACACAGCCAGAGTGAGACACAGCCAGAGTGAGACACAGCCAGAGTGAGACACAGCCAGAGTGATACACAGCCAGAGTGATACACAGCCAGAGTGATACACAGCCAGAGTGAGACACAGCCAGAGTGAGACACAGCCAGAGTGAGACACAGCCAGAGTGAGACACAGCAAAGAGTGAGACACAGCCAGAGTGAGACACAGCCAGAGTGATACACAGCCAGAGTGATACACAGCCAGAGTGAGACACAGCAAAGAGTGAGTTTGGGAATTTGAAGCTAGGTGGGAATTGAATTAAATTCAATCGGTAAGACTGTTCCTTTTAAATTTCAGGAATTTAAATTAATCTAGAATTGTGCAGTGAACGTTAACAAGGGCTGCCCCACCCACTCCCATAACTGGTTGGCAGTTAAGTGTCAGTCACCTTAATCTACTTTGATCTAAAAGCAGGTGGGGGAGGGGGGAGTCAACTCAGGCCAATTTAAAAGAGCAACTTGTAACTCACTCCCAGTGAGCCAGAGAAGACACAGCCAGAGTGAGATACAGCAAAGAGTGAGTTTGGGAATTTGAAGCTAGGTGGGAATTCAAAGCTGGGTGGGGAGGAGGTGCTTTTTAACCCTGGTAAGTAGTTTTTCTTTTCCCTTTTTCTTTTCATTGGTATATTTATTTTTTTCTTCGTTTTTTCTTTGGACTTGTAGTTGTATAAGTTAACCTAAGGTTTAAGACATGGCAGGAGATCCCAGACCCGTGTCATGCTCCTCGTGTGCGATGTGGGAGCTCAGGGACACGTTCACTATCCCTGGCTCCTTCACGTGCAAGAAGTGTGTCCAGTTGCAGCTCCTGTTAGACCGCTTGACGGCTCTGGAGCTGCGGATGGACTCACTTTGGAGCATCCGCGATGCTGAGGACATTGTGGATAACACTTCTAGCGAGTTGGTCACACCACAGGGGCGGGTTTAGCTCACTCGGCTAAATCGCTGGCTTTTAAAGCAGACCAAGCAGGCCAGCAGCACGGTTCGATTCCCGTACCAGCCTCCCCGGACAAGCGCCGGAATGTGGTGACTAGGGGCTTTTCACAGTAACTTAACTGAAGCCTACTTGTGACAATAAGCGATTTTCATTTTTTTCATTTCACAGGTGAAAGTTACTGAGGGAGATAGAAAATGAGTGACCAAAAGACAGAGCAAGAGTTGGAAGGCAGTGCAGGTGTCCCCTGCGGTCATCTCCCTGCAAAACAGATATACTGCTTTGGATACTGTTGAGGGAGATGGCTCACCAGGGGAAGGCAGCAGCAGCCAGGTTCATGGCACTGTGGTTGGCTCTGCTGTGCAGCAGGGCAGGAAGAGGAATGGTAGGGCTATAGTGATAGGGGACTCAATCGTATGGGGAATAGACAGGCAGTTCTGCAGACGCAATCGAGACTCCAGGATGTTATGTTGCCTCCCTGGTGCATGTGTCAAGGATGTCTCGGAGCAGCTGCAGGACATTCTGGGGGAGGGGGGGGGGGGGGTAGGGTGAACTGCCAGCTGTCGTGGTGCACATAGGCACCAACGACATAAGTAAAAAAACGGGATGAGGTCCTACAAGCTGAATTCAGAGAGTTAGGAGTTAAACTAAAAAGTAGGACCTCAAAGGTAGTAATCTCAGGATTGCTACCTGTGCCACGAGCTAGTCAGAGTAGGAATGTCAGGATAGCGAGGATGAATGCGTGGCTCGAGAGATGGTGCAAGAGGGAGGGATTCAAATTCCTGGGGCATTGAAACCGGTTCAGGTAGAGGTGGGACCAGTACAAACTGGTCTGCACCTGGGCAGGACTGGAACCGATGTCCGAGGGGGGTGATTGCTAGAGCTGTTGGGGAGAATTTAAACTAATGTGGCAGGGAGATCGGAACCAATGCAGGAAGTCGGAAGGAAGAAAAACAGGAACAGAAACAAAAGGCAGTGAGGGGGAAAGTGTAAGGCAGAGAAGCCATAGTCAAAAATCAAAAAGGGCGACAGTACAAAGTACAGTGACTGAGGGGAGCTCAGTGAATAGGCCCAGTAATACTAAAAGGAATAAAACGGGAAGTAAAAATGTAAATGGTAAGCGATGCGGCAGGTTTTTACATAGATATGGGTTCAACGACAAGGAAAATTAGGAGAAAAGTTAAGAGGAAATATAACTTAGGAGAGGTTACTGATCGAGGTGTTAAGATTCAAAACTGAGGTATAAACGCCAACATAAGTGTACTTTACCTGAATGCTCATAGTATTCGGAATAAGGTAAATTAGTTGATGGCGCAAATCATCGTGAATGACTATGATTTAGTGGCCATTACTGAAGCATGGTTAAAGGATGGTCAAGACTGGGAGTTAAATATCCGAGGGTATCAAACTATTCAGAAGGACAGAGTGGATGGTAAGGGAGGTGGTGTGGCTCTGTTATTTAAGGATGACATCCGGGCAATAGTAAGGGATGACATCGGTGCTATGGAGGATAAGGTTGAATCCATTTGGGTGGAAATCAGGAATAGTAACATTATGGTGGGGCAGGCAATAAACAAAGAAATAACTGATGCATGTAGAAATGGTACAGCAGTTATCATGGGGGATTTTAATCTACATGTCGATTGGTTTAACCAGGTCAGTCAAGGCAGCGTTGAGGAGGAGTTTATAGAATGTATCCGCTATAGTTTCCTAGAACTGTATATAACGGAACCTACGAAGGAACAAGCGGTCCTAGATCTGGTCCTGTGTAATAAGACAGGATTGATTAATGATCTCATAGTTAGGGATCCTCTCGGAAGGAGCGATCACAATATGGTGGAATTTAAAATACAGATGGAGGGTGAGAAGGTAAAATCAAACACTAGTGTTTTGTGCTTAAACAAAGGAGATTACAATGAGCTGAGAGAAGAGCTAGCTTAGGTAAACTGGGGGCAAAGACTTTATGGTGAAACAGTTGAGGAACAGTGAAGAACCTTCCAAGCGATTTTTCACAGTGCTCAGCTAAGGTTTATACCAACAAAAAGGAAGGACGTTAGAAAGAGGGAAAATCGACCGTGGATATCTAAGGAAATGAGGGAGAATATCAAATTGAAGGAAAAAGCATACAAAGTGGCAAAGATTAGTGGGAGACTAGAGGACTGGGAAATCTTTATGCTGCAACAGAAAGCTACAAAAAAGCTATAATGAAAAGTAAGATAGATTATGAGAGTAAACTTGCTCAGAATATAAAAACAGATAGTAAAAGTTTCTACAAATATATAAAACAAAAAAGAGTGGCTAAGGTTAATATTGGTCCTTTAGAGGATGAGAAGGGAGATTTAATAATGGGAGATGAGGAAATGGCTGAGGAACTGAACAGGTTTTTTGGATTGGTCTTCACAGTGGAAGACACAAATAACATGCCAGTGACTGATAGAAATGAGGCTATGACAGGTGAGGACCTTGGGATGATTTCTATCACTCAGGAGGTAGTGATGGGCAAGCTAATGGGGCTAAAGGTAGACCAGTCTCCTGGCCCTGGTGGAATGCATCCTAGAGTGCTAAAAGAGATGGCTAGGGAAAGTGCAAATGCATTAGTGATAATTTACCAAAATTCACTAGACTCTGGGGTTGTCCCTACGGATTGGAAATTGGCAAACGTGACACCACTGTTTAAAAAAGGAGGTAGGCAGAAAGTGGGTAATTATAGGCCAGTGAGCCTAACTTCAGTAGTAGGGGAGATGCTGGAATCTATCATCAAGGAAGAAATAGCGGGACTTCCGGTGGCGGCTATGCAGAGCTAAGCCGCACGTTCGACAGCTCCCGCGAGGAACAGACTTTTGGGCTCTTTTTAGGGCCCCCAGCGGTACTTGATCAATGATTCCCGACGTGGGAAGGTGTCAGCAGCAGATCCCCAGTGTTCTATGGTCTGGACCAGGAGTGGGGCCAGCAAAATAGCGGTGGCACGCCTAGGAAAAAGCGGGGGAAGAAAAACAAGATGGCGGCCGGCGGAGGCCTCGAGGAATGGAGGCAGTGGGTGCAGGAGACTCTCCAGCGCTGTTTTCGGGAGCTCAAAGTGGAGCTGCTAGACTCGCTGAAGGCTATTACGGACAAGCTGCTGGCGACGCAGACAGCCCAGAGGGTGGCAATCCGGGAGCTCCGACAACAAGCCTCTGAAAGAGAGGATGAGGTCGCGGCCCTCGCCGTAAAGGTGGAGATGCAAGAGGCGCTCCAGAAGAAGTTGCAGGAGCGGTTCAAGGAGATTGAGAACCGGTCAAGGCGGAAAAAGTTGCGGATCCTGGGCCTCACGGAGGGGTCAGACCTGGGGGCCTATGTGGTCGTCTTGCTGAACTCGCTGATGGGAGCTGGGTCCTTCCAGGGGCCCCTGGAGCTGGAGAGGGCCAACAGAATACTGGCCAGGAGGCCCAAGACGAATGAGCCGCCACGGGCGGTGCTGGTGTGGTTCCACCGGTTCGTTGACCGAGAGTGCTTGCTCAGGTGGGCCAAGAAGGAGCGGAGTAGCAAGTGGGAGAACACGGTATTGTGGATCTACCAGGACTGGAGTGCGGAGGTGGCTAAGCGGAGGGCCGGGTTTAACCGGACGAAGGCGGTGCTCCACAGAAAGAGTGTGAAGTTTGGCATGTTACAGCCTGTGCGTCTGTGGGTCACCTACAAGGACCGGCACTTTTACTTTTGAGTCCCCGGAGGAGGCGTGGGCCTTTGTGCAGTCCGAGAAGCTGGACTCGAACTGAGGGTCGGGGGTTTGTAAATAACTGTGTTAACTTTTGGTGAGGGGGTTCTCTGTTTCATGCTGTTTTATGCTGGTTGTGTGTTGTTTCTCGGGCGAGTGGGGCGCTGTCCTTTTTGCGTGGGTTCGGTGGATGGGCTCCAGTTGGGGGGTAGACTTGGAGTGTGGGGAGCTGGGGGTGGGGGCCGACAAGGGGGGCTACCCTCGAGGAGGCGGGGTCGGGCAGAGGGAAAGTGCGGGCTTTTCTTTTGTTTCCCGCGCTGAGGGCGAATGGGGACGGGGTCGGAGCTGAGAAGCGCGGGCTTTTTTCCCGCGTGAGAGCGGGAGGGGGAAGAGGAGGGTCTGCTGATGGGCATGGGGGAGGAAAAGTAGCCCCACGTTGGGAGGGGTCGGCGGTGTGGCGGGAGTCGCCGGGGTCAGTAGAAGTTAGCTGGCTCACGGGAGTGCTATGGAGGGAGTAACGCGGCTGGGAGAGGTCCTAGCCTGTGGGGGGGGAGGAGGAGAGAGATGAGGGGGGTACCGGGTTGCTGCTGAAATGGCCAGGAAGGAGCTGGAGTATGCAGGGGGGGCCGGGGTGGGGGTTTGCCGCCGTGGGGAATGGGCCGAACGGGGGCGTTGGCCTGGGGCAGGCAGGGGATGGGTTATGGCTAGCCTGCAGGGGAGGGGGGCAGGGAGCCCTCTGATCTGGTTGATAACTTGGAATGTGAGGGGGCTGAACGGGCCGGTCAAACGGGCCCGGGTGTTTACGCACCTGAAGGGGCTGAAGGCGGACGTGGCTATGCTCCAGGACAAGCACCTGAAGGTGGCGGACCAGGTTAGACTGAGGAAGGGACGGGTAGGCCAAGTGTTTCATTCAGGGCTGGATGCAAAAAATCGGGGGGTGGCGATCCTGGTGGGAAAGAGGGTGACGTTTGAGGCATCAACGGTGGTGGCTGACAGTGGCGGGAGGTATGTGATGGTGAGCAGCAAGTTGCAGAGGAGCGGGTGGTGCTGGTGAATGTCTATGCCTCGAACTGGGACGATGCGGGTTTTATGCGGCGCATGTTGGGCCGCATTCCGGATCTGGAGACGGGGGTCCTGATATTGGGGGGGGGGACTTTAATACAGTGCTGGATCCCCCATTGGATCGATCCATGTCCAGGACGGGCAGGAGGCCTGCGGCGGCTAAGGTGTTGAGAGGGTTTATGGACCAGATGGGAGGGGTGGATCCTTGGAGATTCGCGAGGCCGAGGGCCAGGGAGTATTCATTTTTCTCCCACGTGCATAAAGCCTATTCCCGGATCGATTTTTATTTTTTTTTTGTTTTTTTGTTCTGAGCAGGGGGCTGATTTCGAGGGTGGAGGATGCCGAATATTCGGCCATAGTCATTTCGGATCATGCCCCGCACAGGGTGGACCTTGAGCTGGGGGAGGAGAGGGACCAGCGCCCGGTCTGGCGCCTGGAGGTGGGGCTGCTGGCGGATGAGGAGGTGGGCGGGCGGGTTCGGGGGTGTATCAAGAGGTACTTACAGGCCAATGATAATGGGGAGGTCCGAGTGGGGACGGCTTGGGAGGCATTGAAGGCGGTGATTAGAGGGGAGTTGATGGGAGATGGTGAGGGTGGACAGGAGATACGCAGAGGCTCCGGAGGAGGGAAAGCTGGGGGAGCGGCGTAATCTTCAGGCCAAATTCAATTTACTGACCACCAGAAAGGCGGAAGCTCAGTGGAGGAAGGCACAGGGAGCAGTGTCCGAATATGGGGAAAAGGCGAGTAGGATGCTGGCGCATCAGCTCCATAAGCGGGACGCGGCCAGGGAGATTGGTGGTGAAGGGTAGGGGAGGAAATGTGGTGCGAAGGGGGGTGGACATTAATGGGGTCTTCAGGGACTTTTATGGGGAATTGTACCGTTCCGAGCCCCCGGTGGGGGGGGGGGGGGGGGGGGGGGGCGGGATGGGGCGCTTTTTGGACAGGCTGAGATTTCCGAAGGTGGAGGAGGGGCAGGTGGAGGGGCTGGGGGCACTCGGGGAAGGCGTCGGGACCGGATGGGTTTCCGGTCGAATTTTCTAAAATGTACGCAGACCTGCTGGGCCTCCTGTTCGTTAGGGCCTTTAACGAGACAAGGGAGGGGGGGGCTTTGCCCCCGACTATGTCACGGGCGCTGATTTCCTTGATCCTTAAACGGGACAAGGACCCCCTGCAGTGTGGATCATATAGGCCGATCTCGCTGTTAAATGTGGATGCCAAGCTGTTGGCGAAGATCTTGGCCAAAGGATAAAGGACTGTGTGCCGGGGGGTCATTCATGCGGACCAGACAGGGTTTGTGAAGGGAAGGCAGCTGAACACCAATATACATAGGCTTCTGAATGTTATCATGATGCCAGCGGTAGAAGGGGAGGCGGAGATAGTGATGGCACTAGACGCGGAGAAGGCCTTTGATAGGGTTGAGTGGGGTACTTGTGGGAGGTGCTGGAAATGTTTAGGTTCAGGGAGGGGTTTGTCAGTTAGGTGAGGCTGTTATACGAGGCCCCGATGGCGAGCGTAGCCACGAATAGGAGGAGATCGGAGTACTTTCGGTTGCACCGGGGGACGAGACAGGGGTGTCCCCTGTATTGTGTTCAGTTTTGGTCTCCTTACCTGAGAAAGGACGTACTGGCGCTGGAGAGTGTGCAGAGGAGATTCACGAGGTTAATCCCAGAGCTGAAGGGGTTGGATTAAGAGGAGAGGTTGAGTAGACTGGGACTGTACTCGTTGGATTTAGAAGGATGAGGGGGGATCTTATCGAAACATTTAAAATTATGAAGGGAATAGATAGGATAGATGCGGGCAGATTGTTTCCACTGGCGGGTGAAAGCAGAACTAGGGGGCATAGCCTCAAAATAAGGGGAAGTAGATTTAGGACTGAGTTTAGGAGGAACTTCTTCACCCAAAGGATTTTGAATCTCTGGAATTCCTTGCCCAGTAAAGCAGTTGAGACTCCTTCATTAAATGTTTTTTTAAGATAAAGATAGATAGTTTTTTGAAGAATAAAGGGATTAAGGATTATGGTGTTCGGGTCGGAAAGTGGAGCTGAGTCCACAAAAGATCAGCCATGATCTAATTGAATGGCGGAACAGGCTCGAGGGGCCAGATGGCCTACTCCTGCTCCTCGTTCTTGTGTTCTTACTCTGATATTGGCACCAAAATCTTGCCCCAAACTACCTGCCTCCAGAAATTCCGCCTGGTTTCGATACGCATAGAATGATTACAGCGCAGGAGGCCACTGAACACATCATGTCCGTGCTAGCTCTCTGCTGGTCCCATTTCCCTGCCCTTAGCCTTGCAAATCTTTCCCTTCATCTGCTTATCAAATTACCTTTTGAAAGCCGCAATTGAATCTGCCTTCACTGTCCAGTGACGGGGATGTGCTAAGCGGATGCATGAAAGGCGGCTCTCCTCCTAAGAATTCAACATTCGGCTCTTGTATCCAAAATAGCCTGCAACTACCCGAAAAAAAGCACCCACTCACCCGCTCCAATAGAAGCACAAAGAAGCACAAAGAACAATGCCAAGCAATAGCAGTTCAGAGGTCGAAGGGAGGCAAAAAGCAGCAGATGCCAGAAGAGAGCAAATGAGATGGCGGACCCACGAGGTAAAGATACGCCGGCCACACCCGAACGATAGCGCACTAGAGACGGTAATAGTGAGGTTGGTGGCAACACAGGGAAGCCGAAAGGAGAAGAGAGAGGACCAGGAGAACCGGTCATGGCATGAAAATCTTAGGATAGTGGGCCTGCCGGACAACCGAAGGCAGGAACCCTACAGACTACATGGCCCAGATGCTGGGAAACCTGGTGGGAACTGACAGTTTACTCAACCCACCAGAGATAGACAGAGCTCACAAGTCACTCCGGCCGAAACCCAAGGCCAGAGAGCATCCGAGGGCCAAAATCGGCAAGACGGACCAGTACCAGGACTAGGAAAGAATCCTGTGCTGGGCCAGGCAGACAAAGACCTGTAACTGGGAAGGACAACAGATTAGGATATACCAGGACATTGGGGCAGAACCGGCCAAGCGCCAGGCTGAGTTCAACAGAGCAAAGGTGACCCTGTACAAAAGTGAGGTGAAATTTGGGATGCTGTACCCATCCAAACAATGGGTCACTTTCCAGGACAGGGAGCATTACTTCACAGCCCCTGCGGACGGAGAGACTAAAACACCAAGAGATAATTTGCACAGGACTGTAACGCCTTGCTCTGAACCTGGGAGCCAAAACTCAGAAAGGAAGGGGCAAGGGTAGCGAAGCGCAGGAGAGGGTGAGGAGGAGGAAGAGGGGGTAAATATGTAAGCGGGGGACGGGTAGGCTTAGATCAACGTTAGGAGGGGGGGCAACCCTAGCATCAGGAGGTTGGGGGGGAGGGGGGACAAAGGGGGTGGGAGGCCCTAGGCTGGCTGCAACCAGCCTCGCATGACAACAAGTAACAAAATGGTACCGCAGACATCCACTCTGGAGGATCCCCAAACAAAGGGAAACTTCTGAGTGCAGGGGTGGTGTGCCATCAATGAACACAAGGCGAGTAGTGAACGTAACTCAGGCTTTAATAAGCTAAACAGAAAGCCTCCTGGCCTCTGATCCCGAACTGGGGCAGAGGCGGAGACCAGCCACCTTTATACCGAGCCCGAGGGGAGGCGGAGCCATCAGGCAGTCGTTTACCACATTACATGTAATACAGTAGCAATTTACCACAATACACATACAATATACTAAGGTGGTCGACAAGGGGCACGCCCACATGGCATACACATAGTTGGTGGCCATGGTGGGTGGCTCCTGGAATGAAGAACCAGCTATGTGGGGAGCTTTTTCCCAGCGTTGGGTGCAGCGAGACTATAACTCACTCAAACACATTCATGTATGCAGAGTCCAAATGGGGACCCAGCTGGCATAAAGTGCAAGTGTTGAATCCCGTCACTAACTTTCCTTACTTTGTTTGAGTTAAGCTTACATTTGGAAAAAGGCAATTGGAAATAAACAGAAGAACAAAGAAGAAACTTATTTTCTTCAAGAGTAAATGACATTATTTGCTTTTTTTTGTTTAGGTGATGGAATAGACCCTTCAGCGAATGACAGATGTGAATGTCCTGACCAAGAGGTCAGTAAAGAGGTGATTCAATCTGTATCTGAAAGCTGTGGTGTAGAAAACGATCCAGCTGACTTCCAATGTGTTTGTCAGTGTAAAGATTTTGTTGATAGCATGCCATCATCTGACAGCGATAGCATGCCAAATAGAAAATTACCACCAAGATCCCAGGGTGATTCAACAAAAACTTGGTTTTCAAAAGGAGATGATTTTGAAAATTCCACTGACTGCAATTTAGCTGCCAAAGGATGGGAGACACCTAGCCCCATGGCAAATGAAGACCTACTGGACAAAAAGCACTATTATCTAGTAAGCATTGATAAATTTAAATCCACAGTGAATAGAGAAAAGACAGGTGACTCACCAAGTCAAAGTGACTTCATAAATGAATGCTGCTCTGAAACCTCTTCCCATGGTGTCCTGCAGTGTGATGCATTCAACTGTGACTGTGATACAAGTAGTCAGTCCACAGACAGCTCTTGTTCATGTGCTGAAGAATCAACATATTGTGCTCTAAATAATATTTCTTTACAAGACAACTGTGATACTTTAGTTTTCATTCCAAAGAAACCGACTGATTTTAATCCTCCACAAGTCCATGCTGCAGAGGATGATTGCAGTGAAACTACTTGTGTGAAGGAGCAAAAACTGGTCTTCCCACGACATAGCAAAAGTGGTGCAGTCATATATCGACTTTGTGAGCCTGAGACTGTACCCAAGGACTAACTAAATATGCAGTGGTAGGTCACAAAATATGCATCACTGAAGTTATGTCGTATTAAGGGATTGGTACTAGAGTTATGGTTTACTCTTAACCTTTACCAATGACAGAGTATAAAATAATTTATTAATTTCATTTTTCTCTTAAGGTATAAAAAATAAAGTGTTTACTAGTGTTCCTATTTTGTCAAAAATTAGACAAACTGAGTTAACACTGAGTATATGTGTATTATTGAGCCCAGTGTCCAATACAGAGATGAACTTTGGGGAGGGGGGGTGAAATTCCTCTTTTAACAAAAAACGATGTTTCTCCTTAATTAATGACCACCATCAATATAGCCATGGCGCAGTGGTGGCATTTAAGTTAAGCAGTCCAGAGTCTTGGGTCAGGATATTTAGGATGGTGTTTCCCTTTCCACCCTCTGAGGGGTCAGTGGAGAACATACTCCCAGTGATACCGCTTACCCCATAGCCATCTAATGCTCCAAGCGTTAGCTAGAGGTGGCACCTCTACTCCTCATTTGGGAGGAAGTCCCACCTCCCAGAGCTGCCAACCAGTCTGGCTGGCCAGCAGCAAGCTAATCCCTACAGTGCCAGAAGCCAAAGTAGACAGGACTGGGACTGCAAGCAGTCCCCAGATTCAAAGCGTAGAATTTTCCTTTGGCCCTGCCAGCAGGTTCAGTGGTGGGTGTGGGGAGGGAGGGCGGATTCGGCGGGAGTCCAAAAGTCAGTGAATTTCCACTGCTGCTCACCATGGCGGACTGGGAAACCTGCTGGAGGCTAGCGTGAATCTTATTTACATCCCACTAAACAGATGCAGATGAAGGTCTGACCGGAATCGCCCACCCCTGATTCTCCACAATGAGAGTGGGAAAACACTCCGGTCAAGGACACATCTGGAACAACGTGGCATGCAGACGTCGGGATTCACCTGAACAATGCCTGAGGCTGCCTCTGGCATTCAGGGTGGAGGCTGCTACCAACCCTGGACCTCGAAACACTACAGCAGTGGGTGGGGGAGCATCTACAGGTGGATCTGACAGCCGTAGAAACTTCCTAGAGGTATATCTTTTTAAGGAGGTCCATCACCTTGCTTCAATGTTGGGTCAGTGCAATTGGGCACCGTTTCAATATGAAAGTTTGATATGATGATGGGACATGCACCATCATAATTAACTTAATTAACGAGATCGCAGCCAGAAGAGATGGCATGGTTACCCACCAGCCTCGCTGTGAGAAATATTCTTTATTCCTCCCCGCCACGGACATAGACCTAGATGGGAGAATTCCATCTTAAGTCCCACAAATCAAGGGCCAGGTAAATGTGGATCTGAGGACAGGATGGGAGGTGTGCCCCAGAGGGTTGCCAAAGGGTGGTCGGGTGTTGGTGGAGAAGCCAAAAAGGGAAAGCACCTGTGGAGGACACACCTTTCATGGGGGGGGGGGGGAGGTGGAGAGAATACCTGAATTAAAAGAGGTTGTTGATGGAGATCCACACCTCCTCACTTCCTACGCAAAGCCTGGACAGAGTTTATTTTCAGGCATGCTCCCTGCCCCAGAACGCCTCCTGCCATCCTGAAAATTGAGGCTGGGTGGGAAATTACCCTTAGGTGGTCAATAGCTGGCCACCTAAGGGTCTCATCTGGGGTAAGGGTGGACTGGCCTTGTCTATCCCAGCGTAAAATTGCAGAGGACAGGACAGGCTGGAGATCAATAGGAAGGCCATCCGAGAATGTTTACAGCCACCCCCGCCTACAAACCAGCCAATGGGGGATGTAAAATTCTGCCCTTGAACACAAAATCTCAGCTAACATTCTGAAGCACCACCAAGGAAGTGTGCAGTGTCATTGATGCTGTCTATCAGATCAGATGTTAAACTGAGGTCCTGTCTGCTTTCTCAGATGCAAGTAAAAGATCCTATGCTACAGTTCTCTGATGTCCTGGTCAATATTTATGCCTTAACCAACATTGCTAAAGGTGGTTATCATCGTGATGTTTGTGGAATTTTGCTGTGTGAAAATTGGTTGCCATGTTTCCTACATTCTAACAGTGACTACAATTCAAAAGTACTTCATTTGCATTAAAGCTCTTTGGGACATCCTGAGGTCGAGAAAGTTGCTATATAAATGCAGGCATTTGCTTTATCAAATTGCATTCTCATGAATCTCATATTTCAAAGCATCATATATCCATAATTTTATTTGTGGTTGTTAATTATGGAGAAAACCAATTTCATCATTAAAAGAGAAACTTCACACCTGATGTCTGCTTCACAATTTGCATTCTCAATGTATTTTACCCGTAAACTGCTAGCAACTCCTAGAAACGCCAGTGTCTCGAGGCTGAGCATTGTTTTCAGCACACACCTTGTGATACAGAAACAATGTAGCTATTGAAATCCCAGGAGTAACTTTATTATTAATCCTTAGCCACCATGAGTAAACATTTAAAACAATTTGAAACAAAATAAGTTTTTTTCGGCTTGCCTTGTTTTCCCATTTCCTATATTCTTCCTTCATTCATTCTTTGTTTTTATTATTTTCATTTAACACATTTATAACTAATTAGCTGGTCTCCATAGCTCTGTATATGTCAGTGCATAATAATCGGAACCTTATACATGCCAACATTTAATGCATTATATAATAGTAAAAAAGTTGCGGCATTGCTTACTGACAAAAAAATATAAGAAATACTTCTCACATGTAGCTTATTTGCCTATTTCTAATTTCTTCTCTCCATCTCTCTATTGGGTCTTCCTCTTTCTCTCAATTTGTATTCCTTACATTCTTGATTTATCATTCCTTCAGGCTAGACTTTCCTCTGCTATACTATCTGAATTGGGGCAATATCATGGTGGAAAATAAATTAAATACCTGTCACTAAATCATCACTCTTCTGATCACCACTGGGCCTTCTCCTCCCATTTGTCCAGCAGGAATCCCAGTTATCTGTTTTTTAACCATCATATGTCTAAGTGTAATGTTTCCACAAGTGAGTGATGGTGGGTGAGTGGGGCATGAGAAACCTTGGAGAGGATTAGCAATGCATCCTGGAGTGGCAATAGAAAACCTACGTTTAGCAAAATGGAGATGATTCAATCTACTCAGGCCCCTCCCTCCACTTTTTTGTGGGCTTATTGCTCATCACAAGCATTCATTTTACATTTTAAAAATGACTTGAGGGTGCTTCTTCACATTTTAGCAATAGCTCACCTTTCCTGTAACAGGTGCCCCATTGCAGCACCTCTGAATGCCTGGCAGTCGCAGGTGCTCAATGTTTCACAGGAATCTATTTCGTCGCCAGGAAAATGAATCAGGGTCAATGCCAAGTTGGGGTGGTGGGCAGAATTCCTGTCCCCAGAGAAAAATCTGTCACTATATGTTTGTTTTTATCACATTAGACACATGACCTTTCTCTCTCCTTTTGTTAGTCTTTAATTGCCTCTTTGAATCTTGCTCAATGGCAGCACTCTCATTTCTGAATCCAAGGTCAGCATTGACACCTCATTCCAATAATCACATATTCTGGCTAAAGGTTAGTGTGGTACTAGGAGATTGTAGCACTGTCAAAGATCCTTCCAATAAGATGTTCCTCTGATGTCTAGGTTAGTATTATCCCTGCCCAACACCACCAAAAGCAAATTAAATAACTACTTTTCTCATTGCTGTCTATGGGTCACTGCTTTGTGCAAATTGACTGCAAATCAAAATGTAATTTGTTTGCTGTGAAGTGCTTTGAAATGTCCGCGCAACAAGAAAGATAAGGATGTAAATGCAAGTTCTTTCTTTGATGCTGTCTTCTGTTTCCAATTTTCTGTATGTCTCACATCGATCTGTCTTGTCTCCACGCCTTTTTCTTTTTTCATGTCTGCACTGTATGTATGTGTTGCAAAAATAACAGTGAGTTCCCAATGCATGTCTTCATTAATGTAGAATAAACAGCAATTTATGGTAAAGAAGAAATATGTATTGATTTGTGAACTGAAATAAACTGCTCCACCATTAGCCTCAAACATGTCACCCTCCCCAAGAAATTGTTGGATTTCCACTGTGAAAGCATATTAAGCTCTCTGAAGAAAGTTAGATCTGCTATTCCACAGCAAAAGGAGTTAATGGAGTAATTTTTTTCCAATGTTCTTCCACTTCCCAATCAATTAATAATTAATGATAGTTGTTATGAACATGCCACATACAGCATGTAACAAATGTTAAAGTTAAACAGGGGAAATTATAAAATGAATTAAATCCTTTCTAGAAACAAATGCATGAGGGAATATAAATAACTGACAGAACTGAAAGGAATCAAAGAAAGCACAAATTAGAAAGTGCACTACTGAATGTGAATGTCGTGATTGAGAATATGTGAGCTCGTAGCAGGTTAGCAAAACAAGAAAGGTATGATCATCAGAGAAGATGATCAGTTTGATTTGTTGCGAATTGCAATGAATTATATAGATTTCATGTGTATGCCGCACTGGCCTTTGGAACTGAATATCATGAATTAAAAAGTCTGAACTCTTGGCAGGAGCTTGTCTTCATTTTTATGTCTAAGTGTTATGTTTCCAAGGCAAAAAACCTAGAATTACACATTTTCTTGCATTAAGTTTCATGACATTTTAATAAACTTTATTTTTAAAATCAGTTACTTAAGCTAGTACTTCAGAACTATGAACTTGCAAATCCCTCAATTTCTTTATTTTTAATGTTTTTATTGGGTTTTATACATGGTATTCCAAATGTACACACCGAGAAACCAAAAAGAGGTTTTTTTAAATGACTAAAAAAACTGAGGACGTATATATACAAAGAAGCAATTTCATTACACATGCCAGTAAGGGGGAGGGGTGCTTTCTTCCCCCTTCCTTTTTTTTATATACAAAACAAGGAAAACAAAACTGGGTGGAAGGGCCACCTGGATGGTGCCCCTGACATCCCTCAATTTTATTAGTTAAGGAGATAAACTGTCCCAAGATCTCGAATGTCTCATTGACCTCACCACATCATTATCAACTTGCGCTTCCAGCAATTTGCAGCACAAAATTAGGTGGAAATGAAGGGTATGGAAAAATCCAACACACACCACTCACCACAAAATGCCCCAGAAATTCCAGAAATTCATGAACAATGGCCTGTAACTTTCTCAGAGTGGCAATCTTCTGCGGATTGCCACTCTCAATAGACTTAACCACGTTGAAATTGCATTGCCTCGGTCACATCCAACCTTCCTCACACAAGCTGGGTGAGACAGGAGCAGCGAAGTAGGTGTAGTAACTGGGGCGCAGAGGAAAGACACATCCCCTTTTTAAGGCACTAGCTGCCATAAAGGAGGTGCTTAACGTAAAAACTAAAAGGGAGACGGTAATTTTCAAATGTAAGTGGTTCAGACAAGGGGTGGGGGGGGGGAAGGGACTGGGGGCAGACTAGAAAGGTTTGGGGAGGGGGGGGGTTGCACCAGGAGTGGCGGGGGCAGACTGGTAAGGGGTGGGGGGGGGAGGGAGGGGTTGGATCAGGAAGGGTAGGTTGGACCTGGAAAGGGAGAGGCCCATGTGCCAAACCCCGTCCTACACCCTGAGGACCTGGCCGCCCATCAGGCCTGGTACTTGTGTTTGTTTAGCAGAGTAAGGGATGAGCTTCTATAAAATCACCACACATGCATCGCGGTCTGATTGGGATGCTGGGCAATGACTCCCACATGCTACATGGCTCGCCCACCCACGGGAATCCACTTGGGTTGTGTGAAGTGCTCACTTAACCACGAAAATCAATTCCCTATTAGCATTAGCCTTCAGCTGTACAGTCAGAGGCCTCAGCAGATGGTATGGTAATGGGTGGTTAGTGGCCAAGCAGGCAGGGACAAGGGTTCGCCCGGAACGTGTAAACACCATCCAGAGGTAGGCATGGCGGCACCACGAGCAGTTGCCCCCGCCCGGTTGGCCCCTCCCACGGTGGCCCACCCGAGCTTGAATTGTTCCCCACCCCATTCCCAGCCGAGGATCCCCCACTCCGCACCGAGCACTGGATTGGCAAGCACAGCACTCCTGGACTCTTTGCCTGTGAGCAAAGAAGGATACTCACCTTCTCGACTCTCCACAGACACCCGTCCGCCAGGTTTACGTTTTTAAAAAGGAGTACTAATGGTGCCAGCATGATCACTTGCTGGGGAGGCCGATGAATGATGGGAGGCCGTTGGATAAAGGGTGGCTCTCGTTAATTGTATGGAAATAAAGCTTAAGTGGTGCTAATTGGTTTCCCACGCTACGGTGAGATCCCGATTTCGCTTACGGGAGTGGGCCGGTTGCATCGCAAACTGGCGCCTGGCACGGTTTTCGTTTTTGGCCTCTCTGGCTATTCACTGGCCTCGTTTGACTTGAGCGAGAGCGGAATGAAGCTGGAGAATCGCGCTCCAAAGATGTTCAGGTTAGGTGGATTGGCCAAAAAACCTTGACAATTTTGTTTATGTGAGCGGAATGCTACTACAACAAAACTTTAAAGATCACATTTTTATGTGGGATCTATATCTGCCAATATTACACCCGTTTTCTTCCGGCCAAAATGTCTGCACCAAACCTAAGGGACCATCTGCTATATCTGACTTTCCCCTATACAAATCCAAATGATACCTGAACTTGGTTTGGGCCACTTGGGCGGCACAGTAGCACAGTGGTTAGCACTGTTGCTCACAGTGCCAGGGTCCCAGGTTCAATTCCCAGCTTGGGTCATTGTCTGTGCGGAGTCTGCACGTTCTCCCTGTGTCTGGGTGGATTTCCTCCTGGGGTCTCAGGTTTCCTCCCACAAGTCCTGAAAGACGAGCTGTTAGGTCATTTGGACATTCTGAATTCTCCCTCCGTGTACCCGAACAGGCGCTGGAATGTGGCGACTAGGGGCCTTTCACAGTGACTTAATTGCAGTGTTAATGTAAGCCTACTTGTGGTTAATTAAACAGCAGTTCCTCCAGCTCTACTCCTCCCTCTAGTGTGTTTACTGGGAAGATTTTGCTCTTTCCCAGGTTGAGTTTGTAACCCTAAGGAGTCCAGTTATCTTTCCCATGCAGGGGCAACAAAGGCGGAATACTCTGCAATTGTAATCTCTGACCATGCACCGCATTACATTGACATGAGGTTGGGCACGACCCCCCCCCCCATCCCCCACGGAGACTGGATTGAGCTCTCCTCGCGGATAAGGAATTATGTACAAAAATATCCCAAGCCGTTGACGATTATCATAATAATCTTTTATTGTCAGAAGTACCGCTGATCCACCTTCAGTATTGGGGCCGGGGAGTATCGCTGATCCACCTTCAGTATTGGGGCTGGGGAGTATCGCTGATCCACCTTCAGTATTGGGGCCGGGGAGTATCGCTGATCCACCTTCAGTATTGGGGCTGGGGCGTATCGCTGATCCACCTTCAGTATTGGGGTCGGGGAGTATCGCTGATCCACCTTCAGTATTGGGGCCGGAGAGTATCGCTGATCCACCTTCAGTATTGGGGCCGGGGAGTATCGCTGACCCACCTTCAGTATTGGGGCGGGGAAGTATCGCTGATCCACCTTCAGTATTGGGGCCGGGGAGTATCGCTGATCCACCTTCAGTATTGGGGCCGGGGAGTATCGCTGATCCACCTTCAGTATGGAGTCAATCAGCCGCTGCTTGGCTACCCTCACTTTCCTGTCTCTAAGGGCCTGATAAGCTAAGATTTTGCCCCTGATCATTGCCTTCAGTGCATCCCAGAATGTGGTGGGTGAGATCTCCCTGTTCTGGTTGCAGGACACACATGAGCTGGTTTAGCTCAGTGGGCTAGACAACTGGTTTGTAATG